>NW_006159662.1:4785435-4791942 GCF_000334495.1 Tupaia belangeri chinensis
CTGCTGGGCATCCCTCAGACCTGACTGCTGTCCAGGGCTCCTTAGAAAAGCTCAGGTCCCGGTCCCTTCGCTAAGGTGGCTGTATGATCCCAGACAGGGCCTGACCTTGGCTATTCTCTTCCCAGAGGGTTCTCCAACAGTGTGTGCTGTGGATTTGGGGCTCTACAGATCTGCACGCAGAGCACTGGCACCCCATGTGCACACGCGTCACTCACACACACGCACACTTTTGCCCACACGTGTGTGCCCATCATGTCGTGCTCCTGCACAGAGAGCAGGCGGGAAAGACAGACTATGCCCTTGCTTATCGGCTGCTGCCAGCTTCCTCTGCCTGGATCTTGGAAGCTGGAGCCCTGGGAGCTGGCCGGCCCATGTGACTTCCCGCAGACCACTCAGATAATGAGAGGAAATGCGGTCATCAGCTCACAGAAGGCTCCAGAGCGCCACTCCCTGACCTGCGCCCTCCTTTTGCTTCCA
The DNA here is from genome assembly GCF_000334495.1 of Tupaia belangeri chinensis. NCBI lineage: Eukaryota > Metazoa > Chordata > Mammalia > Scandentia > Tupaiidae > Tupaia > Tupaia belangeri. The sequence continues at coordinate 4,785,913 of NW_006159662.1, forward strand.
GGCAGCCCTTGGCTATCCCCCGCGAGAGCAAGCGTGGACGCTGCTGAAATGCCCATTTTAGATTGCAGGGGACTGCCCGTGGCCCTTCTCGCCCTGTTCTGCTGCCCAGGTGAGCCGGGACCCAGGGTTCCTGACTTGGCACATGCCAGTTCGGAGGGCGGGAGTGCCTTCTTCCCCTGGGTTCTGGTGCGGGGGGAGTCCTGATCCCAAAGTTCCCAAGGCTTCAAATGCAGGGGCAGCCCCACCATGGCTCAGGACGTGTGCTGGCCTGGCTCCCAGGCCTGGGCAGCAGGGCAGACGTCCTGGTCTTTTGGATTCCAGGCTAAATAGGCCTGGCAGCTTTGAGGCCTGTGGAGGCTACATGGTCTGCTGGGGGCGCCCAGGAGGTGAGAGGATGCTGGCATTCAAATGCAGACAACAGCCTGTGCCCAGCTGCTCTTCAGAGGTGCCTGGGGGCCGGCAGGGCCAGCAGAGGGTGTCACCTTCTGGCTGTGGTCAAAGGGAAGATAAAACTTTCTGTGGGTCAAGGGGACTGTGAAAATGTCACCATGTGCCCAGCACTCTGTGTCTTGGACAAGCTGCCAGTACTTTCCAAGCACTATCTCATTGAACCTCATGACAGTCCTGAGGGAAAAGGATCGCTAGCCCATTGGACAGATGAAGAAACCAAGGCCCAGAGAGAGAGAGCACCAAGCCTAAGGCCACACAGGCAGGACATGGAGAACTCTGGATTCAAACCCAGTGCTGCCTACCTGCAAAGCCCTTTTCCCAGCACTTTATGATGTGCCTCTAGCTGAGGGTTGAGTCAGGCTGTGAGAGAGAGGTGGGAGCACAGGACACAGGCCAGACCCTGCTGTTCGGGATCCAGACTCTTCCTGTTATCGCTGAGCAGAGGTGAGCAAGGAGGGCTCAATTTTCATGCACCAGATACTTCCTTGAAGGTCTGTGCAAAATCCAGATCCTGCCTTTTATGAGCTCTAAAATGTCTAAGGGAGCAACAATGTAACTGACTCATTAACACAATTTTAAAAATGATTTTTATTATTAATTTTAATTATTTTAATTATTCTTTATTCGTGAGAGCATGTGGACATGAGAGAGAAAGAGATGGGCACCCTCACCAGGATCCCTCCCCCCAGGCCTTCATTCATCAGGATCTTGGGCATGAGCACCCTGGCATGTTTTCAGGTCAAGTGGCTGGGGTTCTACACTCACGGTCAGCCATGTGGCTTCAGCGTTGCAGCTCAGCACACTACCAGCCGTGCCACTGAGGCAGGGCCTGTATTTTGAAGGGGGTCCCGTTACCGCTCCACCCTCATCTCCCTCCATCTGCTTCCTACTGAGCTCAGACCATCCTGGTCTCCTTACTGCTCCCGAACACACCAGTCATGCTCCCAACTGAGAGTCTTCGTGGCCATTCCCTTTCCTCAGATCTGTAGTCACCCCAGGGCTCGCCACTCCCATGCGTGTCACTGACTCCATCTCCAGGAAGACTTGGCCAGCCGCATTACTTACAATGGCACCCCACCCCCACTCCAATCCCTTCCTTGGCACTCACCACCACTGCACAAACTAGGTCCTCTCCTCATCCATTGTCCTCTGTCTCATGTACTAGGATGTGAGCTCCCAGGACACGGTTGGTCAGCGCTGGTCACCTCGGTATCCCCAGGACCCAGTACTCTGCCTGGTTCATAGCAAGTGTTAAAAGGATTTGTAGAAGAAATGAAAGGAGGAAGTGAGGAGACTAAACTCAGGCCACAAGACCTCTATCCTTAGGCCTTCATAACGAAGAGGACATTCAGGCTGGGCCTTCAAGGTCAAGTAGGAGCCTTCTTCATGGAAGATGAGCATGAGGAAGACTAATCTGGGGGTCATAGGCCAGATGGGCTGGATGAAGGAGCATCCAGAGGCAGGGACACAGCTGAGAGGTAACCTCCTGGGTCCAGTCACAAGGCCATAAGCCTGACTAGGGGGAGAAGCAGAGACCACGTGGCCTTTCCTGAGCTCTGACCTGTGACTGAGACCACCAGCAGTGGACAGCCATACTGGCAGGGCAGTAAGACACCTTTTTCCCAGACTTTCCCATCTTTCAGGGTCTGGCAAGGAGTTCGAGGTTTACATATGGCCAGAGAACCTGGTGGTTGAGCCCTCAGAGTCCTGGGAGGTCAACTGCAGCACCACCTGCCTCCAGCCTCAGAAAGGTGGTCTGGAGGGCCCCGTAAATAAGACCCTTCTGGACAAGCAGCCTCAGTGGAACCTCTTCTTGCTGTCGAACATCTCACAGGACACGTACATCCTCTGCTACTTCACCTGCTCGGGGAAGCAGGAGCACAAGAGGCTTAACATCAGCGTGTACCGTGAGTACTGGGCCACAGCAGGGCCCCACGCCAGGGCAGAGCCCGTGTCCCCACAGCCCGTTTATCTATTTCTTCCATGAGTGAGAGACAGGCATCCCCAACAGGGTCTTCATGCCAAGGCCCAGCCCACCCAGATCACGGGCATGCCTATGACTAACATGCATGACATCCAGGGCCCTTTCCACGTGAGTCTAATTGTGTTGCCTCCATGCCACCACCACCTGACCCCTCACCTGGTATCTTAACCTTCCCCCGAGGGCTCAGGGCAAATGCGTGAACAACACACACAACACACATCCGCCTATGGCCATGAAAACCTTCCAGATAAGCCAGGATTCTCTCAACATCCTGGCCCCAAAGGTGTCACGTGGGTCCTTCCCATCCCCAGCATCCATGGGTCAGATGAACAGAGAGATATCCTAAATCCAGAATATCACCCTAGATGGGGCAAGCGGGGTGGGTGGAGGCGAGCATTCTGGTTCGTACCACCATGGCCCTGTTTGATAGAAAAACAGTGGTGGTGAGCGTGAACCTGACCCTGGAGAACCCATGCAGGTATGTATCCGGCTCCCGTCTTTTAAGTGGGGAACTTCACAGCTCAGTTCCTTAAGTGCCCGTTTCCCAGAGGCACTCCCTTCCGAGGCTCTCAATATAATTACCCAACTGTTTTATTTATGTATTATTTTAGAGACGTTTGCCTTAGGGCACATGCACTTGCTGGAGATGGGAGAAGAGTGAGAGGGAAAGTGAGAGAAATCACCCCCCAGGAAGGATGGCCACGCCACAATCCCTTCCCCAGTCTCTTCCCAGGATCTTGGGCAAACACACACACGTGCCCAGTGTGATTTTGGAGAGGTTTTTGCTATAGGGCGCGTGCACTCGCTAGAAAGAGAGAGACGGAAAGTGAGAAACCACCCCCCAGGGGGGATGGCCACGCCACAATCCCTTCCCCAGTCTCTTCCCAGGATCTTGGGCATGCACTCACATGCACCTGGCATGAGTTTAAGCCACCGGGTCCGGGACTTGAATTGCAGTCAACTACAGGGGAGTCCAGTGACGTAGCCATTACCCCAACTGCTCGTTCCCGCAGCATGGTTTTGAAGACACTGTGTCCAGGACTCAGACTGCAGTCGGCCATGTAGGAGTCCAGCAGTGTAACTGCTATGCCATCTGCTGGCCCTGTTTTATTTTTTAAATTAATTATCCAACTGTTTAACTTTTAAATTTACATTTTATTTACTATTATTATTTTTAAATTTTCTATAGGGTACATGTGCTCACCAGAGAGAGAGAGCAAGAGAATGAGAAAATGAGAAAGCAAGCTATCAGGTCTGGGACTCGAACCATCATCGGCCATGTGGGAGTCCAGCGCCCCAACCACCATGCCACTTGCTGGCCCCACCAACTGTTTAATTTTTGAACATTGTATTTAATTTCTGGAAGAGAGGGAAACAGCCTCAAACTTTCATACCCTTTCAGTTGGCTGTTCAATTTCTGGACTTTTTGACCTGGCCACCTCCATCTAGCTCATTCATGAAACCATCACGTTCATGAAATTAACACCTGTACATCCTTCAGCCTCAACCGCTTCCTTCTTCCCCTTTTTATACTCAAGCAGGCCGAGCCCCAGCCTGCTTCCTCCCCCCATAAGTCCAGCCAGCAACCTGGAACCACAGTGACAGGAGATGGCCTCGGCCGGATGGGGCCTGCTGGAACTGTACGCCCATCCTGACCAATGCCCCTCCTCTGTTCCCTGCAGATCCTCCAAAGGAGGTCACGCTGAAGCTACAACCCACGTGGGTGACCGTGGGCAGGCTCTTCACCATTGAGTGCAGGGTGCCTGCCGTGAAGCCCCTGGAAAACCTCACCCTCACCCTGTTCCACGGCAAAGAGATCCTGCACCACCAGACCTTTGCGGGGGGCACCCTGGACCCCCAGGAGGCCACAGCCACACTCAACATCACAGCTCCCAGTGGGGACAAACATCACAACTTCTCCTGCCAGGCTGAGCTGGACCTGCGGTCCCACGGTGGGGGCATCATTCGCAGAGTCTCTGAGACCAAGATGCTGGAGGTGTATGGTGAGGGGGATGCAAGGACAGAGCTGGGAGGGGAGGGACCAGAGCCCCACTGGGCCAGCCTGGGATACCAACGCCGAGTCCACACTGGATCTTGTTCCTTCCCTCCCACTTTCCCTCCTCCCTGAAGCTCTCTCCCGGTCCCTACTCAGAGCCCGACGTTCAGAGGCCCACTTGACTGAGGGCGGTTAGCCTGCTATGTGACCCTGGCTGAGTAGCAGGCTCTCTCTGGCCTCGGCTCCTCCCCACAATGAGAAGCTGGGCCCGATGGTGCTTTAAGTCCCTGGGGCTCTGTTGCTCTGTGACACTGGGTGGCCAAGATGGCCCCTGTCTCCAGGGAGGTGGGCATGACACCCACTCAGCTCTGCCTGGAAGAGATACAGGCTGGACCACGCTCCCCTCCCCCCACCCCCCGGCTACCACATGTGGCTCCCGGGGCTGCTGGCTGGGGAATGTCTGCTGCAGGCGCACGAGATCTGGCTGCTGGCTAGGACGCTGGGCCACCTAGAGAAAACCTGGGGGACAGACTCCCTCCACCTCTCATCTCTGCAACCCTGAGCGAGGGGAAGGATGAGTGGGCAGGGGGTGATGAGGGTACCAGGCACTGTCTGTCATCAGGCCTTCTAAGACCTCTGCCTCCTCCCTCCCCAGAGCCCATGCAGGACAGCCAGATGATCATCATCGTCACAGTCGTGTCGGTCCTGCTGTTCCTGTTTGTGACATCCGTCCTGCTCTGCTTCGTCTTTGGCCAGCACTGGCGTCAGAGGCGGACCGGCACCTACGGGGTGCAAGCCTGAAGGAGGCAGCGGGGCCTTCTAGCACAGCCTGTGTGAGTGGTGTGGCCACCGCCATGGAGGTCACCAGAACTCTGTGTGGCTCCTCAGGAGAGTGGTCAGCTGGCTGAAGGACGTGACATGCAGTAGAGGGCTCTGGGGACATTACCTTTTCTAGCCTGAATACAAACACCTGACTGACCCCAGTGCCCTCGATGTCTCCTCCTGGGGTAACACTCAGCAGGGGTGTGGATGGGGGCCCTGAGAAGCTGGCTCAGCTGCAGGGCCCTCCCCAGCCAAGCTGCTGCCCACCCCTCTGCTGGCTGGGCGATGGCAGAGGGTGCTTGGGGCCTTCAAAGGGGGGCAGTCCCCATCTCCCCTCCCACTCCATTATTAGGCCCCATAGAGCACCCCAGACAGAGGGTGGGGTGGGGCGGGTTCCCAGGTGGCAGGCGCAGGAGTGGGCAGTCAGGCACATGTGGCTTCCTGGCCCTGGACAGCACAACCAGGCGCTCTCTCCAGAGCAGCAACCAGGCCAGCTCAGGGTCCAGCGAGGTGAAGAAGGGCTGAGCTACCAGGCGAGGGCCAGGGGTGGGGGCGACAATGCTGCCAGCTGTGGGAGGGGCTCCACGGGTTTCTGGTCCTGGGGGGAAGCTGGTGGCAGATCCCAGGGCCAAGTCTGTCCTCATGGCAGGCTCTCGGCATCATAGTAGTCTGCGGAGACAGCACCCCTAATAGAATCTTTGGCCTCACGGACCCCAAGGAGAAAAAGGGGCGGGGCTAGTCTCCCATGGCCCAGCCCTACCTGAAGCCGGGGGCAGCT
>NW_006159662.1:4792183-4794546 GCF_000334495.1 Tupaia belangeri chinensis
CGGGAGCCGGGGTGACATCGGCTCCCACAGTTCCGGTGGCACTGGGGGGCGGGGGTGGGGGCACGGCTCTCCTGAGATGGGGAGAAGAGTTGGATCCCATCGGAGGAGGCCCAGAAGTAGCCTCTCTCTAAGGTTTCACGCGCCAGCCCCAGGGCAGGGTCCTGGCAGGGCCCCGATCTGTGCCCCCCACACCACGGCCCCATCCCCCAGCCTCACTCACATCCTCCTTCTCCCAGAGGCAGGAGGGCAGTGCTGAACCCTGGGCACGTCCTGGAAGAGGGGCTGGCACAGGGGAGGAGGGAGGAACGGGGCTGGCCAGGGCAGCAGGGGTCCTGGGGAGGGCCCTGGGGAGGGCAGGTAGTGGTGGTGGAACACCAGAGGCCCTTCCCCCAGGGCTTCCAGCTCCTCCTCCTCATCAGACTCTTCCTGTTCACCCTCCAGGTATACCTGGGGTTGTGCAAAGGGGGGAGATGACCTTGTCAGGGGACCTTACGCCCCCTCTGCCCACGCTCCCATTCCTCTTTCTCTAGATTCTCACGGTAAGAACGGCAACAGTTACTGAGTGTCTTCTATTACAAAATGAAACAAAGAGCTTTGGAGGCGTTTGTTCTTTATCTTGCAGGTGGGAAAACAAGCTCAGAGAGGTCGGGCGACTCGTCTGAGGTCACCCAGCTAATAAGCGGCAGAGCAGGGACTAGAATCCAGGCGTAACTCCAGAGCTGGGGCTGGGGTCCACCAGGTTGCCCTGGCCTCATCCAGTCTCTGGACCCACCTATGCCCCCTAAGTAAGGCGGGTGCTCATCTGCGGGCCCCCTGAGCACCTGGGGCTGAGGGGCAGCAGCTCGTCAGGTTGTACCCTCCGCCTGGACTCCATGGCCAGATGAACTCTCCTCTGCCTCCTGCAAGTTGAGCAGCTCCCCACTCCACCAGCCCTGCTACTTCTGGGTGGCCCATGGTGGCTGAATAAGGGTCACACGCCTGCCCCTGCACCCACAGTGTCCTCGCTCTGTCTCCTCACTGCCTCTGCCAGGCTGGATGGTGGGCACACCCCTTGCCTCCTCCCAGGGTCAAAATCCCGCCTGGGGGACCAGCAGTTAGCGTAATGGCTATGTCGCTGAACTCCCATGTAGTCGACTTCGGTTCAAGTCCCGAAGCCGGTGGCTTAAACCCAGGCCGGGCGCATGTGCGTGCGTGCCCAAGATCCCTAGAGGAGAATGGAGGAGAAGGGATTGCGGCATGGTCATCTCCCCTGGGGGGTGATTTCTCGCTTTCTCTCTCTCTGTCTCTCTGTCTTTCTGGCGAGTGCACGTGCCCTATAGCAAAAACCTCTCAAAAAAAAAATCTTGCCTGGCTTTCAAGTGCTAGTTCTAAGCCGTGCCCCCTCCTCCAAGAGCCTTTCCTCTGCAGGCCCAGGGGTGCGTGGCTTTATTGATAATCATTGCTTTATTCATTCACTTGTTTGACAACTATCAATGGAGCCTCTTAAAAAGTGTCAGGCCCAGGACAGAGCACTTATAACCTGCAGGGTCCAGCGGAGCCTGCCCTCCTGGGTCCAGAGGGAGTGGAGGGACACCCTGCAGGGAGACCTGGAAGACCTGGGTGGCCTGGACTGATGGGCTGCCCCTCCCCACGAGGCTGACGCAGCCTGGTACATTAGAGATGGCAAACAGCCCCAACCACAGGGGCGGGTTGGCTTCTGCTCCTGTCACCCAGTCCTGTCTGTCTAGGGGGCGCCCCAGATGGACCCCAGCCCACACACCTGCTGGCCGGGCGGGCCGCCGAATCCGGGTGGGCGGGGTTGGGAGTGTAGCGCCGTGGCCGCCAGGCCGCTCAGCAGCAGCTGGTGCACCTGCGCGCTCTGCAGCAGCATCAGCTCCAGCAGGTCTGGGCCGGGTTCAGCAAGTTCACGCGGAGCCTTCGCCAGGGCTCCCTTCCCGGTACCCCCTTCCCCTACCGAGTGGCCTCCTCCCCGACGCCCCGCCCTGGGGGTGCAGAAGCTGCGAGCGGGTGCGGTGGCCTCTTTCCCGACGCCCCGCCCTGGAGGCGAGGAAGCGGGGAGAGTGTGCAGAGGGGTGTCGGGTGATCCTGGAGTCTCACCTTCCTTCACGCGGCCGGGCGGCGGGGGCTGAGCTGGGACGGTCCACGGGAGGGGCTGCACCACGGGCACCCAGGGCTGGGGTGGGGGGCCAATCAGTCAGGCCCCGCGAGCAGCCTCCCTAACCTCAGGCGGCTTGTCCCCGCGCTGCCCTGCGGCCTCCCCCATCTCTGATTCACCGGGTTAGGGTCTCTCTTCTCACCGCCCACCCCAGGCCCCCTCCAGTGGCCGCCCCTCCAGCGGCTCCCCCACTCCGCGGTTCACGCGT
>NW_006159662.1:4794621-4805318 GCF_000334495.1 Tupaia belangeri chinensis
CCGGGTTGGGCCCCCCCTCCCCCCCGCCCCCCCCAGGCCCCCTCCAGTGGCCGCCCCTCCAGCGGCTCCCCAACTCCGCGGTTCACGAGTAAAGGCATCTCTGCTCCCCGGCTCAGCTCTCACCGTCGGGGCTGCGCTCTGCCATGGGAGGTGACCCCAGCTCCCGCCAGCCCAGAAGGCCATGGCCAGCGCGTCAGGGTTACCTTGGCGACTCCAGCTACGCCGAGGTCTCCTCCTACGCAGGCGCGGGCCTCTTCGGTTCCCAGGGCTCCAGCGTCCGCGCCAAGCTGCACCCGCTCCTCTCTCCTCTCCGAGGAACCCCGCCACCGGGAGGCCCGCTGTCTCCCCAGTATACCGCTCGAACCCTCCTGTACCCCTGGCATGGCGTTGTATCCCTCCCACCTCGTTCGACCCAGCTCAGCAGAGAACTTAGTAGGGCAGGCTCTTGGGGACAAGGAGCAGGTGACTGGGGGCGGCGGCGGGGGGGTCCGCTCCCTGCTGCTAGGTCAATCAGCACTGCGTGCCCTGAGTGGTTTCTGGATGGGACCAAGGAAAGAAACAGCCAAATCCACGAGAGGCCTGGCCCTGGCCGGAAGCACCCCTCAGCCCTCCAGTTTACTCCCTGGTTCCCGGCCAGGTGAGCCATTGCCCCCAGAGCTGGAGACGAGTGGGAGCTCAGAGCCAGCGGCCGTTCCTGCCCCACACTGGAAAAGTGACCAAAGCCCACGTTCTGCCCACAGGAAGTCTGCAAGGTCTTCTCGCTGGAGAACAGGTGAGCTGGGAGATCTATTTCCACAGCTGTGACCCTCCTAAGATAGGCCCTGAACAGAAGGCAAGGAAGATCCAGACAGGAAGCTGGGATTAACACCCCTGGGGCGCCCTGTCCACCCGGCCCCACCCCGCCCTCTTCAGCTCCCCTCCCCTGCCCAAGGGAGTCCTGGAGTCTGGGAGCCGCAGGGCCGTTCTGCCTGCTCCTCGCTCCTAATGGAGTCTCCAGGGAGGTTGCCTGTGGCCCGAGCATTCGCTGCCACCTCCCCCCAATGCCACCTCCCCCCAATCACATCAACAGCAACCCACAAGCTGAGATCCTGGCACCGTGGTCCTGCCGGGAACAGAACCCAGACTGTGTCCCCATCTTCACCCTCATTCCAGGTAGAAAGAAGCAGCCCTTGTCTCACCATCACCAGCCTTGACCAAGGAGGCGCCTGTGTGTGCAAGCTGCCCCACTGATCCCTGGAGACAGAGGGGTGTCCTCTGTGGTTCCAGCATTGCTGGACGGTGAAAACGTACCCATGACAAGACAGTGGACATGCGAGACTACGTAGTCTCCTTGGGTGGGACAGACAAGAGGGGCTCACAGCAAAGAGAGGACTCCATCACCAAGGATGGAGCTCTGACTGCGGGGGGAAGGCCGTCCAGGCTGGGACACAGCGAAGGCCCGGGTACAGGAATGAAGGACCTGCGGTGGCTCAGTGGGTCATGCTGTCTGACTGTGGGGAGGAACTCGTCAGAGGCCCAGTGGCCAGGTGGGCTTGGGTAAACTCGAAGGCCAGATTACAGAATGCCGGCTCCGCCACGTGGGTGATGGAGAGCCGTCCAGGGTTTGGAGCAGGAGAGCAGTAAGGGACGATGTACAGCCGTGTCAGGAGATACAGTTTGTTCCTCACATCTTTGGCTGTTCCTCACGTCAGCCAAAACCAGAGCTAGCAGGGATCTGATGGGGATGTACCTCCTGGGGGACTGCTTCAGCCATTGGCCACGCCATTGATGCAGAAAGAGCTCAAGACAGTTTAGTGAAAAAAATCAGTAAGGTGGGACCAGCAGGTGGCGCTGTTGTTAAGCGCTGGACACTCCCATGTGGCTGACCATGAAGTGAGTCCTGGACCTGGTGGCTTGCTTTCTCCCTTCCCTCTCTCTCTCTCTCACTCTGTGTGTGTGTGTGTCTCTCTCTCTGGTCAAATTAAAATAAGTGAATGAATAAATAAAATTAAATAATTCTTTTAAAAGTTAGTAAGCATATTTTTGTTTTAAAAATCCTGTGTTTATATGGGTCATTGTACATATATTGAATGTGTCTATGTGTTTTGGTGGGAGGCATCAAAAAGTTCATGGAGGGACCAGCAGGTGGCGTGATGGTTAAAGGCTCTGGATTCCCACATGGCTGACCATGGTTTGAGTCCTGGACCTGGCAGCTTGCTTTCTCACTTTCCCTTTCTCTTTTTTTCTCTCTCTCTCTGGCCAAATTAAGAAAAATAATAATGATAACAAATAGAGTTAAATAAATATTTTTTAAAAGAAATTCATGGAAAATGTGTATTCTAAAAAAGTATGCATGGATTTCAGTTTTTGTCCTACCAAAATAAACTCGTGCCTTAATTCCAGTTTCTCTTCGAAGTGTCCTCACATACATGTTGAGAGAAGGCGCCACTGAAGAGCAGCTGTCAGAGGCCGCCTGCCCTAGCTTCCCCCCGGGTCTTCTGCAGATGGTTCCTATGTTCACCTGTGTCTCTGCCTAAGGGGCCTTTTCTGGCCACAGGTGAAAGAGCTCACAAGTAGGCCCAGAGCAACCTGCAAGCAACCCGGAAGGGAGCCGAGAGTCGCACTTCTGGCCTCTTGGCTCGGTGGGACAGCTCTGAGATGTCTCCCACACAGACTGTCAGCGATGCCCGGTGCACCTGAGCCCTGTGACCCTGTGGTCGTCGCTCGTAAGTGCACACTTTACTGGCCCTTCTCCTTTCCCCGTCTCTTCCCCTCTCCTCACGGTGCTCCCTGGAATGTCCTTCCGCATAAACTTGCTCCCAAATCATCCCAGAGTCTGCTCTGGGGGCTAATCCCAACTAAGACCCCAGCCTCCTGCCTTTCCACATCTGCCCCCAGGCTGCTGTAAACTCCGGGAAAAACAGTTACTCCAGGAGCCGTCTGATAAGTGTGTGTTCAGAGAAGTAAAATAATGAAATAGACATTGAAGAACATTAGTCTGGGCATCTGGTTGTCAGTGGATTTAACTGAGGCAAAAATGGACGCGATGAGGCTGCCGAGGAGGCTGCCACCCTCGTCTCTCTAAAAGAAGCCCACAGGAGTCTGGAGGTGCTTATGGAGAACAGGCAGGAATAGGTGGTAATCCCCATACCTCAGAAACAAAATTTCACGTAGGTTGAGTCTTGGTGGTGGCAAGTTGATGGTGTACTGAACTGCAGGACAGGAAGCCACAGGCTGACCACAAGTTCAGATCCCCAGCCAGGCTGACCTGAAACACACCAGGTACATGTCCAGACCCTGAGGGGTTCGAGGCCTGGGAGAAAGGTATCACATTGTGACCAGACCCCTTGAGGGTGCTTGTCTCTCTTATGTATACCTGTGATCTCTGTCGTGAATGAATGAATGAAGTCACTGTTTTTAGAATTAGTTATTTAATTTTATTTACGATTACTATTTTAATTTGCTATAGGGCACATGCACTTACCAGAGAGAGGGAAAGCAAGAAAGCAAGCTGCCAGGTCTGGGACTTGAACCACGGTCGGCCATGTGCGAGTCCAGCACTGTTAACTACCACACCACATACTGGCCTCCTAAAGTTGCATATTAACCCAACATGACACTTGTATTTGGGGACACAAGGCTGAGGTTAAAAACTAGCCCCTAGTATTCAGTCAGGATTTTTCAAAAGAAACTGCAAGCATTTGCTGTTTGAAGAAAAACGCCATGCACTTACGTACTTGAGCTGTTGCTTAGAGAAGGTCGAACGTCAGGCCAGCAGAGTGGAGGAGACTTTCTGGCCACTTTCCTGCCTTCTATTCTTTGAGACATCGACCACTCCAACTATTTCCTGTCCATTTTTTTCCCATGGAATCTCTTGTTTGCATCTTTGGATTTTTGTTTGGTTCTGTTTTGGTTTTAGTTTTGGTTTTGTTTTGACTTTTGCAAGACAATGTGTATCCAAAGTTCTCCTTGTTGACGTGCAGATCTATTTCTAGGAATAAGCTAAATGTGGGGAAATGTTTATACTCAAATGTGTTCATCACACTGTCATTATATATTATTTTAGGTTTTTGCTGTAGGGCACATGTGCTCTCCAGAGAGAGAAAGAGACAGAGAGAGGGAAAGTGAGAAACCATCCCCTAGTGGGGATGGCCATGCCATAATACCTTCTCCTCCATTCTCTTCTTGGGATTTTGGACACGCACACACATGCACCCAGCATGAGTTTCAAGTCACCAGGTCCTGGGCTTAAATTGGTTGGTCATGTGGGACTCCAGTGCTTAAACATCATGCCACCTGCTGGCCCCCACACTCTTATTTATTTATTTATTTATTTAGGAGTGGTTTTTGTTATAGAGCACGTGCACTTGCAAAAAAGACAGAGACAGAAAACGAGAAATCACCCCCTGGGTGGATGGCCACATTGCAATCCCTTCTTCCCCATTGCAATCCCTTCTCCCCCATTCTCCTCTCGGGATCTTGGGCACACATGTACATGCACCTGGTGTGAGTTTAAGCCACCAGGTCTGGGACTCAAACCATGGTCAGCTACATGGGAGTCCAGCGACATAGCCATTACCCCAACTGTTGCCCCCCCCAACACACAAACACTGTTATTTTTAAGAGTAAAATATTGAGCACTGGAGTCAGATGATGGTGCAGTAGTAAAACACAACACTCTGTGAGGCAGCCCCACATGAGAAGGTTCTGGATTGTGCCTGGAGATTTCTGGAGAATTCCCTAAGTGCACCAAGCATGTGTGTGCCCATGATTCTGGGCTGTGAGGCTGGGGGTGGATTGTGGCATTAGGACATTGTCAGGAGTGCTGTTTCTCTCTCTCTCTCTCCCACTCACAGAATAAATAGGTAAATAAAAACTTTAAATGAAAATCATCCAATATCCAGTAATAGGGAAATAGATAAATTAAGGCAACCCACTCAAAAGAAATGTTCAGTCATTAAAGACCACGGAGCTAGAAAAATGAGCTACCTCCCACTCTCCTCAGATGGAAACAGATAGAAAATGGCCCTTTCTAAGAATTTGGGAATTTCAGTGCTTGTTTCTGGTGCAGGTGAGGAACTGCTGTCCAGAGAGTGACCACCCAGTAATAGGTCCTGTCCCTGTGCCCAGTTCCAAAGAGGCACAACTTAGAAGGAGCTAGAACATGAGTATTGAAGGAAAGGAACCGAATATTACTCTGCAGAACTATGTGACTGACTGGATATGGAGGAAAGCAGGAGCCTTGAAAACGGGAGAAGAAATTCAGTGTTCCTGCTTCAAGGCCCCGGCTGCATTCTTTCTTTCTCTCCACTATGGTCATCCTTGTGAGAAATGCGTGCATGGTCTTGTCCAACAGGCACCAAGTGGCGCTTGGCTGACTCGTTAACACCGATCCCACGTCCTGGGTTCCTGATTTCCAGGGCCTACCCCATGGGAACTGCATGATGGGAAGAAGTTCCAGAGTCTTCCTCTCCTGGGCCCAATAGAATTGGGGTACCACCGGCCTCAAAGGAGCATCCTACTGAAGCCCCCAGGAAGTCACTCCACAAAGGATTCAGGAGGGAAAATGGCTGCTCAGGCCAGAGTTTGGGGTGCGGGCAGGGAAGAGGTATCACAGGGTCAATTCCTATAGGTCAGGGTGGGGTTTTCTGAGAGGTGGTTCTGTTCTGCAGAATTCTTTTGTCTGTGGGCAGCTGAAACACAATATAAACTAGTTTAAGGAAAAACTGGCATCTCTTGACCCTTGTGGTAGGAGCTTGTCTATAGCTTAACTGGCTCGGAACTCACCAGTGTCTTCAGGTCCTTCTTTCCTTCTGCCTCCTGCAGCTCTCCCCTGTTCTCGTCCCCACCTCCTACAGACACGCTTCTTCCACAGGGAGGAGACACACCCCAGGCACCTTCAGACTTCCTTCAGTTATTCCAGATGGATTCAGAAACTCCCAAGGAGAGAGTATTTTTGTCTCAGTCCATACAGATCCCAGAGAAGCACTATGATTGGCCCAGCTTGAGTCACGTGACCAGTTATTGGCCCAACCACTATGGCCAAGAGATTTGACCAGATGTGGGTGACACATTCCTCTCTGTGGCAGGGGTAGGTGGCTGTCTTGTAGTCACAATCCCAGAGAATCATGTATTTGGAGTTGGGGAGAAGTAGCTCCCCAAAGGAAGGAGGAATACTGTTACGGAGAGAGAAGAATTTATCCCCCTTGGGCCGTGTGGAAAAAGCCTTGTTCAATCTACAACATTTGTTTTCCTGTCAGTCCCATCCCTAATCCAAATGGTACTTTGTGGGGAAAAAAACAAAATAAAACTTCCTCTCTACATTTTGCTACCATCTGCCAGAAAATCATCATAAATATCGATACATTAATCTATAATGACCTCAAATGTGATTGGTACCCAGATTTGTGCAGTGTGCAACCCATACCACCGAATGTAGCGACTCTGCCCTCTTACGTGGTCATTCCCTTCAATTACCCCAATCCCTCTTGAAAGAAAGTCTTACTCCACAGAGCTGTGGGCAATGGCAAGGCAGAACCCAGAGGGGTAGATCCTTAAATGGCAATGACAGCAGGACCCTACCACCTCTCCTCCAGTGCCCACAGACAAAGCTGTGTCCTGTCAAGTGATGAGAAGCAAAGCGCATCGGAGCCACAGCAGGCTGGGAGTGAGGAGAGGGATCCCGAGGAGCTGCTCCAGAGAGACCACCTTGGGAGGATGTGAGAAGAAACGTTTGCTTTCCCTCTGAGGCCGGAGGAGCAGAGCTTAGATCATGTTTGTGAGGAAACCACAGAGGAGACGTTTGTCAGAAAGGTCAGTGAGCAGGGGTAGCCTTGTGGGCAGTGGTGAATGGAGCCGGTTCCCACATGGCTGACTGGAGTTCGAGTCCCAGCCCAGCAGTTTGAAAAACATGCTGGACCACTGAAGACCTTCTGCCCAGACTTCACCCTCCTGTCCCCCAGATTTAACCAGGAGTCAGGACAAGCTGATCAGCAGCCATCTATATCTGAGTTCTGAGTGGCCCCATTCAGGGATTAGGACCACCGAAGACCTTCTGCCCAGACTTGACCCTCCTGCCTCCCAGATTTAGTCAGGAGCCAGGGTCATATCAATCCTCAATTTCCACTTAATCTGCTGCACACAGGGAGAAAATGGTACTGCTTAGAGATTGCAGGTCACCTCCTCCTGCATGCCTCTGAATGCTCAGATTTAACTCCAAACACTAGGGAAAAAAAACCATATAACCCACCAGGTGACCAGAAACCACTGCAGAGGCACAAGAAATATGAGAAACAAATAAAGTACCTCTCCTCAAAGGGAACAGAATAACTCCTCTTCCTCCACAGACAATACAAGGGAATTTGTGGAAATGTTAGATAAAGAATTTAAAATATTCTTTACAATATGTGACAATAAAATATTCTTTACAATAAGTGACATATGTGAATAAATATGTAAAAGAAATTGAAATAAAAATATATTATCACTAAAACAATAAAATAATAATGATAAATAAAATTAAATAAATAATTCTTTTTTAAAAAGAGTTATATTCATAGTAACAAAGCTAACAGAGATGCAAGAGAAAAGAGACAATGAACTCCAAAAGATGCAGGAGAAAAGAGACACTGAGTTCCAGGAGGTGAGGAAGTTCTTGCACGATCGAAAAGAGGAGATACACATCATAAAAAAGAATCAAATGGAATTGTTAGAGATGAAGCTGTAATACAGGAAATCAAAACCTCCCTTGAAAATATGAAAAGCAGATTAGATCATGCAGAAGATTGAATCTCAGATGTAGAAGATAGAACCTCTGACCTAGAAAAATTCACCAAAAAGACTGGGTGAAGGGCATCGATAATCTATTCCATGAAATCCTAGAAGAAAACTTTCCAAACCTAAAGAGGCACTCAAATATCCAGACTCAAGAAATACAAAAGGACCCCACATAGAATCCACCCAAGATCTTCCCCGAGGCACATCATAGCCAGATTGACCAAAGCCACAGAGACAAGATACTACATGGGTTCATAGTTATGTATATATCAGCTGTGCTTGCTATTGAAAGTTTTTAAATTAATTAAGATCTTTAGTGAGTCAATAAAATGTGGGGGGAGAAAAAGGCATGGAAAACAACTGTAGATACCAGAGAAAGTATGGGAAGAGGGTGGGGAATGGCAGAGGGTGAGAGGTAGGGAATCAAAGGGGAAGGGGGGGGGAAGTAAAATATATGAGAAATAAATAGAAAATTATTTGTTGACGATAACATGTGTGGTAATATCATTGATTGAGCCAATATATGGTGTATTCTGGATGGAAAATCTCATTTTGTATACTGTATTGATGTACACTGAATGAATGAAAATAAATAAATAAATAAATAAATAAATAAAGCACACTGGGTGCATTTGTGAGCTCCTTATCCAAGATGGAGAAATGGGGGAGAAGGGATTGTGGCCTGACTTGCCCCACTAGGGGCTGCTTTTTTCCTCTTTGCTCTCTGTACACGTACCCTCTAGCAATTAAATAAAGAAAGCTCAGTGGATAAGGGACAGTGGAGAGAGAACACCAGCAATCCCACGTACGTTTAAAAATCACACACTGGAGGAACCAGCAGATGGCATAA
Source organism: Tupaia belangeri chinensis (assembly GCF_000334495.1). NCBI lineage: Eukaryota > Metazoa > Chordata > Mammalia > Scandentia > Tupaiidae > Tupaia > Tupaia belangeri. Next base: position 4,803,227 of record NW_006159662.1, read on the forward strand.
TATTTATGTCACTGGACTCCCACATACCTGACTACATTTCGAGTCCTGGGTCTAGTGACTTAAAACTTACACTGGGCGCCTGTCTGTGTGTGCCCAAAATCCTGAGAGGAGAATGGAGGAGAAGAGATTGTGGTGTGGCCATCCCCCCTGGGGGGTGATTTCTCATTTTCTGTCTGTCTCTATCTCTCTGGTGAGCACTCATGCCCTATCACAAAAATCTCTCTCTTTAAAAAAATTAAATCCCACGTTGGGGGCCAGGAGGTGACATGGTGGTTAAGGCACTGGATTTCCACATGGCTTACCACCGTTCAAGTCTCGGACCTGGAGGCTTGTTTTGTCATTTTCCCTCTCTCTGTCTCTCTCTCTCTGGTGAGGGCACATGCCCTATAGCAAATTAAAATAATAATAAATAAATTTAATTTAAAAATTTATTTTTGGGGCCAGCAGATAGCGTGGTGGTTAAGGTGCTAGACTCCCACGTGGCCAACCACAGTTTGAGTCTCGGACCTGGCAGCTTGCTCTCTCACTTTCTCTCTCTCTCTTTCTCTCTCTCCTTCTCTCATCAAATTAAAAAATAATAGCAAATGAAATTAAATAAATTTAAAAAATTATTTTTAAACAAAAGTCATTAAAATAATACTTGAAAAACACCCGCAGGGTGTGGAGGTGCTGAGACATGGGAGATGTGGGAGGAGCTGGGTGAAGACTGGGACTGTGTCCCGAGTCTGGGCAGAGCTGCCGAGAGGAGAGGGTTCATCAGGCCCAACCGTATGGCTCCAGGTGACTGCTCCCCAGGTCTCCCTGTGCCCCTCTCAAAGGCCCTTCTGTCTTGGGCTCAGGACCCCATGCAGTAAGCTGCCAGCGATCTGGGCTGCCAGAAAAGACAGGGGCAGGGATGGGCCTGGGACTGCCAAGGCTGTATGCGGAGCCGGTCTTAGGGGAAGAGATCTGGGGACGGGACTCACAGGGCGGTTCTCTCCAGCCCTAGCAGGCCTTGTGACGGGCTGTGAGATGGGGCACTTCCCAACAGCTCCACTAGGGGTCACCACAGCCCCAGTGTCGGGGTGGGGGAGGGGAGGAAAAAACCAACTCACTCCTTCCCCCCCTCTAGCGGCGAGGGACCCACGTCTAGCCAGGAGGCGTAGAACGTCTAGCAAGAAGTGGAGGAACGCCCTGGAGACTGCGGTGAGGTCCAGCCAAACAGCCGGGTGTGTGCATGCGCACACGTGCGTGTGTAGAGGCTGCGTGTGTGGTGTGCGGATGTAGTGTACAACCAGCCACATACTCCATACAGGCTGGGGACCACGAGGGGCACTGTGTTCACGTGAGCACGAATGGGAGCGTGTGTATGGGGGCAGACAGCTCCATGAGTGTAAGTCATATGCGTGTAGACATGAATGCACAAGGGCTGTGGGTGGGGAGGGGTCCGTGACCTTGTGTTCATCCCCCGTGAGTGTGCATGTGAGCACACAGGCTGGATGTGTGCATAAGTCATGTACCCACACATGAGCACAAGCATGTGGGAGTGTTTGCACGTGTGAGCTGTATGCGTGAGTGTGTGCAACAGTAGTGGAAACATGTGTGAATGTATGAAGGGCGATCACACGTGTGGCTAAGCCTGTAGGAGCGCAGCATTGGCGTGTGCGTTTGGGGGTATGCCTGAGTGTGTCCCAGAGCGGCTGTGTGAATGTGTGAACCCGCGTGTGCCACGGGAGTGCTTCCGGAATGAGTGTGAGAGAAGATCCGAGTGTGAGGATGAGGCTCTGGGAGTTGTCAAGGTTGGGGAGGAACTGCCTCTGTGTGGTCTGTGTGTGTGCCCAGTGTGTGTGCACACACGTGTGTCTGTGTGTGAACAGGCGAGTGTGTCACTCCTGGGGCAGAATGGCCCTAGAGCCCTGGCAGTGCCAGGGAGAGCCCACAGCACACCCGGCGAGGGAAGTGCGGCTGAGGCTCCCACCTGAAGATCGGCCCAGTCCTCAGGTTTCACTCATGACCCTGTGACATCAGCGGCAGCAGCTGTCCCCGCCGGCCCGGCCCCCCAGCCAAGTCCCCCAGAGTCCCCGCCCCGCCCGAGGGGGGCACGCCACTTCAG
>NW_006159662.1:4808671-4814167 GCF_000334495.1 Tupaia belangeri chinensis
CGCCACTTCAGGCTTGTCAGCAGCCGCTCCACTCCCCTCCAACCGTGAGTACCCTCCACCCGCCCCTGGGCACCCGGGGCAGGCCCCCTGGCCCTGGCCCCAGCCTGGCTCCAAGGCCGTGACCACTGAGCTCTGGGCACCGCTGACTGCTGCCCACACCGGGCTCTGGCTGTGCCGGCCCGCTCCGCCGCCCCTGCCATCTCCTTGTGTCTTGCCCTCTGCCCCGTCCTCTGCTCTGTCTCGTGGGCTGGCGGTCCCTGCCCTCAACAAGGGTCCTCGCTCCGTCACAAGTGGCCCAAGCTCAGCTCCAGACTGGCATGGGGTGACCCGAAGGACAGGGGCTGGCTCAGTCCTCAGGAGGAGAGTGAGAGTCACAGTGACTGGGCCGGCAGGGCTGTGGGGGAGGGAGAGCCAGGAGGCGGTGGCGGGTGGGGGCCCTTCGCTCTACTGGATGCCAGCAGAGGACACCTCCCAGGCTGCTGGGGCTCTGCCCACCGTCCCTGCCGCTCCCTTGGTCCCCTCAGCTCAGCTGGGTCCTTTTCCTGGAGAAACCAGGGTGCTGAGCCTTGAAGGGGAGGAGGGCTGAGGCAGGGGTCCCACACAGTGGATGGGGGGACAGGGAGTGGGAAAGCCTGGATTGAAGGGACTTTGGCGGTCCTGGACAGGCCTGGGGAAACGCAAGCCTGCAGCCCCCTCTTCCGTGCTGTCGGCAGAAGAATCTCCAGGCCCCTGGGAGGGAGGTGAGTGGCTGGTGGAGAGGCCGGGCCCGTCTGAGCAGAGCTGGGGCTGCAGCTTGGAGGTACGTGGAGCTAAGAGTAATCTTGGGTGGGAGAGCCCCTCTCTCCAGAGCCCAGAAGTTGGGGAGTGGCTACTTGAGGCTTTTGAGGAATGACTGTGCAAGCCCCTCCACCCCACCCAGTTCAGGCCACGTGTCCAGCCGCTCACCCCTGCCAGGCATGGGGACAGGGCTGGGGCCAGGCTCACTGTGGGGAGGCAGCCCCCAGGAGGAGACCCTAGACAATTCCCCCCACACACCCATACCACCTGCAACGGGGACTGCCCCAAAATACATCTCCTAGAGCCTGGAAGGTTCGAGGCCATTGAATCCTGAGGATGAGGCAGGCAGGGAGGCAGCTACAAATTGTGGCCAGTCCGGGTGGTCTGGAGAGAGCAAGGGGCAGCAGAAAGGTGGGGTAAGCCAGGGATTGTTGTCACTCATCTGCCACCAAGGCTGTGGCCATGCCCCTGGGGCCTGAGCTGAGCCAAGGAGACCCCAGTGTGGAGTCAAGTGTGGGGCCTGAGCTGAACCAAGGAGACTCCAGTAGAGGCTGGAGTCAGGGCCAGGGCCAGGGCCAGGGGCAGGGCCAGGGAGGTCTGATTCTCCCAGCACCCTCCAGGTTCTTCTGGGCTCATCCTCAGTGCCCTGCCCGTGGCCAGTGGCCTCCCTCCATGGCAGTGGTGTGGACAGCGGTGGTCCCCGCACTGCTGTTCGGAGCCACATCCCTGTGCAGGACAATGCGGAGGCCAGAGAAGCATGTGATCATGCCCTGGCCCTGCCCTCGGGCTCCTCAGCACCCCACCTCTATCAGGCATCTCTCAAGGCCGAGCAGGGATGTCTGGAGCTTGGGGAAGGCAGTGGACGGCCCTCCCAGTGGCCTCTATCCCAGCCTGGCTCTTCTCGTCATTCTGGTTGGAAACCTGCGTGGGCTAGGGGCTCGGGACACATGGCAGGCCACTCCACCGGAGTCTCTGCGCTGACCCCAGGACAGGTTCAGGGAAGCCCTGAGTTTGTTACTGAAGACACAGAACCCCAAGTGCGAGGTTGGGGTGGTTCTCACAAGGTCCCTGCCTTTGGGGGTACCTCTGGTCACTAGAGCAGAGAAAAGGACAGTGGCAGAGAGAGAGCCGGGGCAGTGTGGGGAGAGAGTTCAGAGCAGGCTTCCCGGAGGAGGCAGAAGCTGAGGGGACTTAGGAGTGAAATTTACCTGAAGGCTCTTGTAAGTGACAGTCAGCACCGGGGAGCGGCGAGGGGACAGGATGGATGCAGTCCTAGACTCCTCTCAGGGAAGACTCTACTCTGAGGGTGCCGGAAGCTGACACTTTGGGGCACACAGTGGGGAGGAAGCTGGCTCTGGTGGGTGCGGGGCGGGGGCAGAGCTGGGTCCTGAGCAGGAAGCAGTTCCGTGGACAGCCGGGGGGTGGGGGCTGCGGCACAGGGACAGGCCAGATCCCCTGTCCTGGGTTCCATGAGAAGGGGCCACGGGGGCTAAGGGACCCCAGGTCCCCTCCACCCTCACCACCCCTGCCCTCTGATGTGCCCTGGCCCCCATTCTGCCTCATCAGCAGCGGCTATTTTTATTCCCTGCAGTTTTCAGTCAACAGCCCTTGTTGGGGGATGGGGCGGCCAGAGGAGTGAGAGGGGCTGGGGGCCCTGAAGCGGAGAGGCAGGGGGGCACTGTGCCTCTGCAGGGCATTCTATCAGGAGCCCTGGCTTGAAAGGAAAGGGCAAAACCCCAGCAGGCCCTGGGCTCCGTGAGTGAACTGGTTTGTGAAAGCAGTCGCCCCTCCCCAGCCCCGTAGGTGCTAGCAGGTCACCTGCAGTTGGGACATCGCCGATCCCCGGTTACTAGATCACCTCTGGCAAGCTACTTCCCTTCTCGGCCTCGGTTTCCTCATCTGTCAAGTGGGGTGCTAACAACAGCATCAGGGCGAGGACTGAACCAGCTCCTGGGCCTGGGAGGTGCCCGGAAGATGCTGGCGCGTGGTCGGAGCAGCGTGAGTGCCTACTCACATGGCCACGCTGTGACCGGCCTGCGCCCGAGGGATGTCTCACAGTGGGACACGAGACGGAGGGAAGGAGCGTCAAGGAAGGTGGCCTTAGCCAGCTCTGGGCATGCGGCAGAGCCCAGGGTGGGGCTGAGGTGGGCGGGACACACCTGCTCTCCCTCCAGTGAGGGTCCTTTCATAAAATGGACTGAAAGCCCCCGCCCTCGCCAGTGGCTCACGGTGTGTGATGTGGCTGTGAAGCCGGGAGTCCCTCCAGCCCCTATTAGTCAGATCTGTCCCCAGCTCTTGCCTTTCCTGAGCCGTGCACCTTTTTCTGAGCCTAATCGTGGAGAAGGATCTTGGCCACGTGGCTGGTGGGAAACATCTCAGGCACAGTTTCTGGGTAGCGTGGAGTTCCCGGAGCGCGGTGGCCCCACTGCAGAGGCTGCAGGGCCGTTGCTGCCGCGGAGATGTCAGGTGGTGGCCAGAGGGCCGCTCAGCTGGTGCCGGTGACCACAACCCAGTGTTTCAAGCGGGAAGGGCTTAAAGGCCACCCCACCCTCACAGTTGGGCTGGAAGGGCGGGATGGGAAGGCGATCAGCCCACAATTCCCTGGGCCTGGGAGCAGTTTAGAATACTCTTGTCAGACTCGATGGACCCAAGGCTGAAAAAATGGGGACGAGAGGGCGGTGCAGAGGGAAACAGGCCGGCCACGTCCCGAGGTGAACGTGTCAGGAGAGACAGGCGGGAGAGGAGAGGCCGCGCTGTGTGTGTGGCAGGGGTGGAAGGCTGTCCAAGGCGGGGGGGGGGTGAGGGTGGGGGTGTTCAGACCTGGGTGTAGAGGCTGATGTGCTCAGGTTGGGGGGGTACCCATGGTGTCACGGGACCTGGAGGCTCCTTAGAACCACCCAAGCCAACAGAAGGCAGGAAGCCCTAGGCCTGGGTGGAACGAATCACCCTCCCCACCCTTTTGAGCAGCTGGGAAATGACTCAGTGATGTGATGAGTGTGTGTGTGTGTGTGTGTGTGTGTGTGTGTACGTGCACATGCGTGTGGGCTGTAGTAGGGACTAGGGGTACATGAGGGTCAGCTGGTGCAAATATAAACCCAACCTCAAGGAAGGCTCTTCACCAAGCTATAGACTTCCCCCCTCCACACACACACACACACACTCACATACGCACACATACACATGCATACACACACACATTCACACATACGCACACACACGCATACACACACACTCACATTCACACACACACATGCATACAAACACATACACATACTCACATACACACACACACACAGCTCTCACCATGAAGCCCCAGGAGGCTCAAGCACAGTCTTGCCGGGGCCTGCCGGACACCTACCCCAGTCCACGCCTGTCGGCAGCTTGGCCCGAGGACTCCAGCCTGCCCTTTGTGGGGAGCAGACAGATGAGGGCCAGGCCAACTTGAGGGCAGCCTGGTGGAACCTCTACCCGGGCAGCCCCCAGCTCCCTGTAGCTGTACCCCGGGGCTGGATGGAGACCAAGTTTGCAATAGCAGGCACACAGGATTGGTGTGAGAGAGCCGTGATCGAATCCTGGTTGTGCCAATTGTTAGCTGCGATGACGAAAGTGAAGTACTTGGAAAAGTGTCCGGCACAGGGTGAGCACCAAAATAACAAGTTGTGCATATCTTTCATCAAGGAATGTTTCTTTATAATTAAAAAAATTTTTTTTTCTTGCTGGAAGGCACACACACTTGCCAGAGAGAGATGGAGAAGGAAAGTGAGAAAACACTTCCCATGGTGGACGGCCATGTAGCGACCCCTTCTCCTCCATTTCCATCTCCTTATGAGATTTTGGGCACATAGGCACACATTCCTGACATGTTTTTCAGGCCACCAGATCCAGTACTCGAACCACAGAATTGACTACATGGGATCCAGCGGCCTTAACCACCATGTCCCCGGCTGGCCCTGTCAAGGAATATTTCTTAAGCCTGTACTTTATGAGCCTGTGCAGGTCAGCACAGAGGGTGCATGTACTGAGATTCGGGGACCCAGGGAACCCCTCCCAAACCCTCTGATTTTGAGGACACTCTTTTCCAAACTGAGCCTAGAATTCCACATTTTGAGATTAAAAAAAAAATCTTTTAAACTTAAAGATCAGACTTGAAAGGGGCCTTGCTTCTGGGGAGACAAGGCTTCCGTGCCCACAGGTGAGCCGGGAGGGGATTAGCAGGGAAGGGTCGCAGTACACAAGCCCCAGGAGAGCCCATTTGAGAATCTTCATTTCGTCAGGCTCCAGCCAACAGAAGCATTCTGGCAGAAGGGTCATCTTGGGAGAGGAAGCTCAGGGACGACCAACCAGTGCTCTTGGAGAGCCTTTGGCGATTGGCAGGGAAGCAACCTTGGCACCCAGGAAGGGCAGAATATATGTCGTCAGCACTATCGTCCCTAACCTGGCATAGATGGTATCAGGCTGCTCGAATCTGGCCCCTTACCAGGGAGACTTGGTCCAGTCATGGTGGTACGGTGGTAGGGCACCACTGCACGATCTTGGAGCCGTATGGGAAGGCCCCGGATTCAGATCCCCAGGCTACCTGAACACACGGGTGTGGATATACCTGTGTTCCTGGGAGGCTGGAGGGCTGCTGGAGAGGTTGGCGAAGTGGCTCGTCAGGGGTCCTCCTCTCCCACCCTCTCTCTCTTTCAATATTAAGTAAATAAATCCATAAGGAAGAGC
>NW_006159662.1:4814468-4832709 GCF_000334495.1 Tupaia belangeri chinensis
GAGCGGTTTGTTCTGACACAACGAGCCCCACCCTTGCTCAGGAACCCATGTGACTCTCCTTGGTTTCTGGAACTCTTGGGGCTCCCAAGTGTCCTAAAGCTTCCGCTCTATGCTCTTGGCTCCAGGCCCCCCTCTAAGGCCTCTTGGAACAGATTTCCTTTGCAGAGAGTGTCAGGCCAGGAGGGGAGGCCACCCGGGGTGACTTCCTCCAGGCCCCAGTCTGCCAAGGCCAAGGCAGCTCTTCATCCTCTGCAGGCAGGGGTGCTGGCAGAAAGACAAGTCAGCTGCCCCCCTCCCACCCTCACCCCAGCCTGTCCCTGCTGAGAAAAAGCTGTGACGCCAGACTTACTGCGAGTAGAGGGGACATGGAGACAGAGTTTTCCCTCTTGGAGCCAGGCCACAGCAGAAACAGTAATTGGGAAGTAGGCCACCCAGATGCCCAGTGCTGTCTTTGGCCAGGACAGAAAAGTTTGGTTTGTTTCAGTCTCCTAGAAAGTTCTGAGTCTTAGCCTCCATTGCAGGGGAAGCTTGAAGAGGGGTCTCCACTGGCTGCATGCAGCTCTGGGTAACTTTGCTCCCAACTCATAGAGAAACAGAACAGCCAGATCCTGAGGAGCTTTGATGGAGATGATGTGGCATACACCACCCTTGATCAGAGGGGTGGTGGCTGGGGCCTGTGCAAGGCCAGTGATCTGCCCACCATCTCTGTGTGCAGAGGAATATGCCCCAGAATGAATGGGGAAGGTGTAAGGGGCAGGTCATATCCATTCTTCTTCTTCCAGGAAAGTTTCTTACAGTGGCTTTTATATCCTGGGGTGGAAGAGGCATGGCTGACACCACTTGAAGGATTTCAGGTTGATACAGTGCAGCTGGGAGCACTTCTGGAACCCTCTCTAAAAGCATCAACATCCAGGAAGGATTGTTCTAGAAGCTTATGGCAAGAGGGCAGGGATATGTTCTGAGCTTTGCCTGGCCAATAATATGGTACACTCAGGATCACAGACACCCAGTTGCAAGGGGTGACTTCACACTTCGGGAAAATCAAGATCTTAAAGTCCTTCACAAAAGATTAGAAGTGAAGGGAACCAGCAGTTAGCATAATGGCTATGTCGCTGGACTCCCACGTAGTCGACCGCGGTTCACGTACCGGACCTGGTGGCTTAAAACTCACGCCGGGCACATGTACGTGCGTGCCCAAGATCCTGAGAGGAGAATGGAGGAGAAGGGATTGCGGCGTGACCATCCTCCCTGGGGGATGATGTCTCTCTGTCTCTCTCTGTCTCTCTCTGTCTGTATGGCGAGCGCACGCACCCTATAGCGAAAATCTCTCCAAAAAAAAAAAAAAAGATTGGAGATGAAGGGATGCAATGAACAAAGGAACTTAAGCAGTGGCAAAAATAAGATCCTACACCTGGATTTACATTATCCTGAAATCTTGCTATTATATAATCATTAGTTATTACCACAGAATTTTTTTTCCTCAATTCTGATTTTGTACATAATAATCACCTCATTTGCAAAGAAGGACAATTTATCCCTTCCTTCCCAATCTATTTACCTTTTATTTCTTTTTCTTGTCTTATTGCATTAGCTAGGACTTCCAGTCCAAGCAGTGGTAAGAGAGAAAGAACATCCTTGTCTTGCTCCTGATAATGGTAGAAAAGCTTCTAGTTTCTCACCATTATGAACAATGTTTACTGGGGCTAGAAAGTGGCACAGCGGTTAAGGTGCTAGATTCCCACATGACTGACTGTGGTTCGATTCTTGGACCTGGCAGCTTGAAAAATCACACTGGGCACATGTATATGTGTGCCCAAAATCCCAGGAGGAGAAAGGATGTGGTGTGGTCATCCCCACTGGGGGAATGATTTTTTATTCTTCCTTTCTTTGTCTCTCTCCAGTGAGTGCACGTTCTCTATGGCAAAAACCTTTAAAAAAAAAAGGCTAGTGTTTGCTGTAGGGTTTTTTGGTAAGTGTTCTTTATCAATTGAGGAAGTTTCTCTCTTTTGCTAGTTTGCTGAGAGTCTTTTAGTTGTTGTTATCATTAATGGGTGTTGAATTTTGACAAGTGGATCTATTGATATGATCATGCGGTCTTTCTGCTGATGGGATGGATTACATGAATTGATTTTCAAATGTTGGACCTACCTTGTATTCCTGAGACAAATAACACATGGTCACGGTGTACACTTATTTTTATACCTTGTTCAGTTTGCTAATAACTTGCTAAAGTACACATGGATTTAAAGGAGAAAAATCAATTGCATGATTTATTGAAGGGGAAGATCTAATTAGACCACAGCTCCTGAGGCACTGACCTAGAGGTGGTTGCAAACTGCACCTTATGACTTATTGCCTCCACTGCGAAGAGGCAATCCATCTTGGGATGAATGAACACAAAGGGTGTCCAGGTTTCTGTGGTTAGACTATATCTGGAATTGGGTGTTCCGATTTGGCTGCCTACAGACAGAGACAATGTCGGGTTGGACCTGCTCCAGAGAAGAGCTGCCTGGCCCTCCAGCACCCTCACTCTCGGCTTCCTGCCCATGGACAGCTGGCCCTGGCCTGGCTCGCCAATTCCCGACACTCCCTACCACTCTGCTCCCTGTCTTCCCACCCCCACCAGGCCCCTGCTCTGCCCAGCACTTCCGCCCAAACTTCCGTTTCGACAGAGGTTCCGATAGGAATTCTCACTTGCTAAATGGGCTCTAGCCCTGGCTCCCGAGGACCTGGGTTTTAGTCTCGGCTCAGCCTTTTATTTCTCACTCTCTAAAATTATCTTATTTGCTTCCCTATTTACTGTCTGCCTCCTCCCTTGGGAATGCAAGCACAATGAGAACAAGGGTTTTACCTCTGCGGTGGTCCACCCTGGCCCCAGACCAGGGCCCAGCATGCAGTAGATGCTCACAAAATGTTTGTTGAATGAATAAATGTATGATCTGGGGTGGGGGTGGGGTTGCCAATCCTCGCTTGGGCTTCATTTTCTTTATCTATACAATGAAGGAGTCGGGCCCTTTGCCCTCGTGGGTCCCTGCATTTATGGGGAAGAGGTTGCCTACAGCACCCCTAGACCCTCAGCTGCCATATCTCAGGGAATAGGCTGGGCAAGGCTGGAGGAAGGAGGGTAGGTGCTGTCATCTTAGCCCCTTTACCCCTGACTGTGGCCCGAGGAACCACACGGAGACCTGTCAGCATGTCACCTACTTCACATTGTGGAACATTGTCAGAGCTTTGTCCCTGCCGTGAAGTCACCACCCACATAGCCCGGATAGCTTCTCGTTCCTCCTTGAATGCCCATTGAAATGATGCCCGTCTTACCTATTCTAGATTCATGGAAAGGGTGGGCAGAAAAGCCGTGGGCCCTCCCTGACCACCTGCCCTGTGGGGGGCTCTCGAAGGCTGAAAGGTCAAGTCTGGATGCCCAAGCCTGCGTCGGCCCTGGCCCCGCTGCCATCCCATCTCTCCAGGCCCCTTGGCGACTCTCTCCACACGAGGGAGGTCCCTGTGTCCTGCCTCTGTCTTTGCTCGGGGTGTTCCTCTCCCAGGGAGCTCCTTCCGCTCTGCTTTCCCACATTCCTGACTTTCTCCTCCCTTGAGACCCAACTGAAAAGCCTCTCTTTCCTCCCCTTGTTGGAAGTAACCACTGAGCCACCTGGGCCTGTAGAATGCTCAACTCCCCTCTCGAGGGCAGGCATCACCTTCTGCTTGGGTCGTAGGCATGTGTGCCCGTGGCCACCCCTCCCTCAGACTGTCAGCTTTTGGTGTGCAGGACACCCCATGGCTGCATCTTCATGTCCCACCCAGAGCTAGCCCAGCTCTGGCGTAGAGAGGGAAGGCTGGTTACATGGGTGAATGGGTGGATAGACGGGCAAATGAATGAAACGTAGAATCCATGGTATCCCTGGAAAGGTCTACACCCACAGCTTCATTCAGATGTTTATTACTCATTCATTCATTCATTCATTCATTCAACAAACACCGAGTGCCTTCTGGGTATCCGTGGCTGGGACTGGCCATGGTGACCTGGACAGACACAGCTGCTGTCTCTCGGCATCTCAGTCTATGAGGAGACAGACAAATAAATTGAGCAAATGCACAAATAATTACAAACTATCATAAACAATGTCAAGGAACATATTGGGGACCATGCTGGAGGTATTGGAGGGAGAAGGGGACTTTCAAGCTTAGAGCAGGGGATTGAGAAGAACCGGCCTATGAAGAGAGAGGGGGATGAGTACTCTGGGGACAGCAGGGTCTGGGGACATGCATGGAGGCAAGGAGACCCGTGTTCGAGGAGCTGGAGGGAGGCTGGAGACTGAGCAGAGTGACAAGGAGACAAAGGTAGGGAGGCAGGCGAGGGCCAAATTGCCAGGGCTTGGCAGGCTGCCATAGGGACTTTTTACTGAGAGAGGGATCAGTAGTTGGCGTAATGGCTATGTTGCTGGACTCCCACGTAGTCAACCACGGTTCGAGTCCTGGACCCGGTGGCTTAAACTCACGCTGGGCACGTGTGTGTGCATGCCCAAAATCCCGAGAGGAGAATGGAGGAAAAGAGACTGCGGCGTAGCCACCCCCCCAGTTCTCGCTTTCTGTTTCTCTCTCTCTCTCTCTTTCTGGCAAGTACATGAGTCCTATAGAAAAAAAACTCTCAAAAAAAAAAAAAAGGAATTTACTGAGAGAAACAATGTAATTAGACTTTTTGTTTGTCTTTGTCAGAGGGCATGTGTTCTTGTCAGAGAGAGTGAGAAAAAGCACCCCTCAATGGGCTGTGGTCACAGTGTAATCCCTTCTCCATTTCTCCACCCTGTCGGGATTTGGGACAAACATGCATACAGGTCTAGCGTGTCTTTTAAGCTGCCCAGGCCAGGACTCAAACCACAGTCAGCCGTGTGGGATGTAGCTCCCTTAACCACTAGGCCACAGGGCCAGCCCTTAGATTTGATGTTTTTTCTTTAAGATTTTTGACATACAGTGCGTGTACTCACCAGAGAGAAACAGAAAGAGAGGGAAAGTGAGAAATCACCCTTCTAGGGGTGGCCACACTGCAATCCCTTCTCTTCTACTCTCCTTTTGAGATTTGGGCACCCACATGTGCTTGGCCTGTTTTTCAGGCCACCAGCTCCAGGGCTGCAACCACAGAGTCAGCCATGTGGGATCTACCGCTTTAACCACCGTACCATCTACTGGTCCCTAGACAGTGTTTTTTAATAAGTAGAGAGGAGAAAACTTAAAAAAACAAAAAACAACAAACAAACAAACAAACAAAACCCCACTATTTTATTTAACTTTATTTATTTACTTATTTATATTAATTTTGACCAGAGACAGACAGAGCAAGAGAGCAAGAGGGAAAGTGAGAAACCAAGACACCAGGTCTGGGACTCAAACTGCAGTTAGCCATGTGGGAGTCTAGCACCCTTAGCCACCATGCCACTTTCTGGCCCCAATTTTGCTTTTTAAAAGATTAATAGCTGAGGGACCAGCAGTTAGCGTAATGGCCATGTCGCTGGACTCTCACATAGTCAACCGTGGTTCACGTCCCGGACCCGGTGGCTTAAAACTCACGCCGGGCACGTGTGCGTGTGTGCCCAAGATCCTGAGAGGAGAATGGAGGAGAAGGGATTGCGGCATGGCCATCCCCCCTGGGGGGTGATTTCTCGCTTTCTGTCTCTCTGTCTGTCTCTGTCTGTCTGGCGCACGTGCTCTATAGCAAAAAAAACCTCTCAAAAAAAAAAAAACATTAATAGCTGCTTGGCGAGACTGATTTAGGGAGCACAGAAACAAAAGCAGGTAGCAGGAAACAGGCTATTGTAAGACATGACTGTGGCATGGACTAGGGGAGAGGGAAAGGGTGGAACCCAGGCATATTTGGAAGGTGGTATTAATAGAATTTTGAACAAGCTGGATGTAGAAGGTGAGAGAAAAGGAAAATTCGAGAGACACCCAAATTTTTAAAAAATCTTTTTAGAGTTTTTTTTAAATTTATTTTAATGTGACCAGAGAAGGACAGAGTGACAGAGAGAGGGAAAGTGAGAAAGCAAGCTGCCACGTCCGGGACTTGAACTGCCGTCGATCATGTGGGGGAGTCCAGCACTCTTAACCACCATGCCACTTGCTGGCCCAATACCCCAATTTTTTTAAAAAGCAGGGTCTTGGTGTGTTGCAATTCTTCTGTGTGGTAAGCCTCTCCAGCAGTTGGGACCACAGGTATGCACCACCACACCCCACCATCTCCCTGTCTCAGACAGGTCTCGCTGTATTTCATTGACATACAGTGTGCGTGCTGTATGTCAGAAACGAGATCCTCGAAATACAGGGCCTCAGTCATTGGCAGCACAGGTGTATGCCACCATGCCTGACATTTTTAAGGTCGACTGAGAATTGAACTTCGGCCTCCCACATGGCCTCAGCCTGCCAAGCAGCAGTGTCAAACAGCACACACAACTAGGAGGGCCACACCTTGTTGAGAGCAACCGGATGGCATAGGTCCCTTTCCTGGGCTGAGGAGGAGCGTGGGTGGAACAATGGAAGAACACGTTGGGAAGCCTGTTAGCTGCCCATGGGGGGCCGTTCAGAAGAGAGGAATACATGGGGTTATTGCCTGTTCAAAGGACAAGTTCATCACATTCCTGTGGCCTTGGTTACAGTCATAATAATGATGCCACCAGGCCAGATTGAGCCATGAGAAAAGTTAGAGATTGGGCAGAGAAGAGGGACAAGCAAAGGAAATCGATAAGGAGTAGACAGAGGTAGAAGGGCCACTGTGGAGGATGACAGTTGGAGCATTTCCAGAGGGGGCTGCGGCCAACTGGGTTGACTGCTTCTGAGACGTCGCCTGAGGTGAAGACAGAAACGTGTTCACTGGGCTTGGCAGCAAGGAGGGTGTTAGTGACTTGACAAAAGCTGTTCCGGTTGAGTGGGAGAAATGGAAGCCAGGCTGGGATGGGTTGAAGAGTAAACAAGGTAAGGATGTCAAGCTAGCTGCTGTAAACACTTTCCAACAAGTGTTTTCGGAGAAGAAAAGAAAGATAGGGCATTCGATGAGGGAGGTGTGAGGCCAGAGGGTAGTTTTGTCATCAGTGCCATTATTTTTAAGATGGAAGACACTAGAACTTAGCTAGGAAGAGGCTGGCGAGAATAGAGAAAAAAGTCCATGGAAATGAGATCCCGGGAAGCAAGCAGGTCGGGGTGCTGGCCCCAGTGGAAGGCCTGGGCTTTGATTATTATTATTATCATTATTCCATTATAATGGATGGAGGAAGAAGTGGAGACAGTTCTGTAGACTGACAATGCATGATGACTCCTACTTTCTCAACAGAAGACGAGGCACATCATCAGCTTGGACTGTGTCAAGGGGAGGAGTGTGTAGAAAAGCAGGCCTCCCAGAAGAATTTGTACTGACAGGGCTGGAACCACGAACTCAGAGTAATCCCAACCTGGTTGTGTCTTTTGTCTAGCAATGTCCAGCTGCCCAGGGACTGACTCAGAGAAAGCTAGGGATATGCAGGTTGGGGTCTCCCAGGTGGGTGTGATCGAAGGAGAAAGAAGCTGGGAGCTGAGGGGGCTTATGAGGGAGGGGTTACAATAGATTAGTCCCCTCCACAGGGGCACAGTTGAGGGCACCTTGAACTGCCATGCTAGAAGCCAGATGGCCGACCATGGTTTGGATTGCTAGCTCCATGTGCCTGAAACACACCAGGCACACACATGTGCACAAGATCCTGATAAACTGGAGAGCTGGAGATAGGGGCTGCGGTGTGATGAGACCCGATCAAGGGTCTCTTTCTCTCTTTCTTGCATGCACTCTCTATCATGAGTAAAATAACCTTTAAAAAATGTTGAATGGTATGTAACAATGGGACCAGCAGATGGTGTAATGGTTATGTCACTGGACTCCCTCATGGCTGACTGTGGTTTGAGTCCTGGACCCAGCAACTTAAAACTCACACCGGAGGGCCGGCAGGTAGTGTGGTGGTGGAGGACTGGACTTCCACATGGCTGACCATGGTTTGAGTCCTGGACCTGGCAGTTTGCCCCCCCCCCTTTCTCTCATCAAATTGAATAATAATAAATTAATTAATTCTTTTTTTTTTTAAAAAAAAGACATATAACAATGGATCTTGTAGCTGAGGAAGGAAGTGTAGTGAGAAGAGCTATGATGGAGAGGGAGAATGTGCAGGGGATGTCAAGGGACAGAAGGCATGAAGACACCCAAGGGTGACGGCAGTCAGGTACCAGAGTGTGAGATGAGAAGGTGGTCTGGGAGAGGGGAGAACTTGAAGAGGGGATAGCAGAAGAGACAGGGTTTCTGGTTATGGTTTAGATCCAGGGTGCATTTAAGGGGATGAGGTAGAACGTCCCTCTGCTCATTCACTCATTTATTCCTTCAGCAAGCTTCCATTGAGCACTAGGCATGCTGGTGGCACAAGTGAGTGGAGGTTCCACCAAACTAACAGTACCAGGGAGGGCTTCCTGGAGCAGGTGGTTCTTGCGCAGAGAAGGACAAATTGGAGCTCTCCAGGGAGACAAAGGAGGCAGGCGCTTCAGAAGGCAAGGTTTGGGGACCACAGCAAAGGTTTGGGGACAGCTTGACCAATTGTGAAAACTGAGGTAGCGTGGCCAGAGGGTGGTCACATGTGGGTAAGAGGCTGTGAGGTATTGGATCACAGAGGGCCTCAGGAGCCATCGGGAGGAGTTTGGACTTACCGATGAACAGTGAGAAGCCGCTGAAGGATTTAAGCAGATTTGTAAGATAAAAAAATGTAAAGGGTGGAACCAGCCTGTGGCATGGTGGTTAGGGCAGCTGGATCCCACATGGCCAACTGTGTGGTTCAAGTCCCACACCCAGTGGCTTAAAAAACATGTTGCAAGGGCCAGCAGGTGGCATGATGGTTAAGTCACTGGACACTCCCACATGGCTGACCACAGTTCCAGTCCTGGACCTGGTGGCTTGCTTTCTCCCTTTCTCTCTCTCTCTCTCTGTCTCTCTCTCTCTCTCTCTCTGTGTGTGTCTGGTCAAATTAAAATAAATGAATAAATTTAAAAACTGAATGAATAATTACCATTAAAAAATGTTAGTGTGTGCGTGCCCAAAGTCCTGAGAGGAGAGAGAAATGGAGGAGAAGGGATCGTACATGACCATCCTCCATGGGGCGTGATTTCTCACTTTCCCTCTGTCTCTCTCGCTATGTCTCTCCAGTGAGCACACACAATGTTGGGCAAAAGTTTTTCTTTTTTTACTTTAGAGGATGGATTAAAGGGGAACCTGGGAGACAGGAGGGCAGAGGGGTGGGGGGAGGTTATTTGAACGGGGCAGAGGAGAGGTGCGTGCAACGGCAATGATCTGAAGGAAGGAGAGGACGGCAGTGCTGGGAGAGGGGTCAGCAGAGCAGGGGAACCAAACAGCTCCCCCATAGCCACCAGCCAGAACCTGTGCCAAGTGCCCAACCAACCAGGATACTTTCCCTCACATAACAAAGTGCCCAGATGTGAAGCAGCTGCAGGAGTGGTACGAGAGGAGGAGAGAGGACTTTAGGATGAAGCGTGGATTTTGAAAGAGCCGTGTGCAGTACGAAGAAACTGCTGCAGACCAGGCCCTGGAGGAGGAGAGATGTCTTCCAGGGGTAGGGAAGGCGGAGCCTCAGAGCGGCATGGGGAAGAGTGGCCGGTGGGAGAGGACTCAGTTGGCGAGTGATGTGACACGGTCTGAGAGGGCCAGCCGAGATACCCCTGGGCCCGTGGTTTTCTCCATTGTTGCGGTTGGAGGCAAGGCTGTGTCCCTGGGCTTTTGGGGTCCCCCAAGGCTCATCTGAAGGAGAGAGCGGGCAATGCCAAGCAGGGACTGTGAACTGAGTAGGTTCATAGTGGTCATGGGGTCCCTCCAGGCCATCTAGGAGGTCAGCATCTTCAGCAAGGTGACAAGTGGCACGTGAGCCTGTGGGGGGGGGGTGACAGGGAGGAAGGTGGCAAGGTGCATGTGTGACAGGACTGAGAGGGTTTGCATGAGGGTGGGCTCCAGACTGTGTTTGTGTGTGTGTGTGTACGCGCCCATGCTCACAAGGAGGCCAGTGAGCAGCTGAGGGGAGGGATGGCAGGAATGAGCAGAGTCATCGTCATCTCATGGAAACCCGACTCCCTGGGGGCTGGTAGGGACCAACTGGGGAGCCAGGCGTGGGGGCGTGGCCAGCTCTGCCCAATGGCTCAGGCCTCTCCCTGGGCTGCCCTCCCACCTGTTGACCAAGCCTGAGAGGTGCCCACAATGGCTAGGGCATGGGCCCACTGTGCCCTCTGCTCATTCACTCATTTATTCCTTCAGCAAGCTTCCATTGAGCACTAGGCATGCTGGTGGCACAAGTGAGTGGAGGTTCCACCAAACTAACAGTACCAGGGAGGGCTTCCTGGAGCAGGTGGTTCTTGCGCAGAGAAGGACAAATTGGAGCTCTCCAGGGAGACAAAGGAGGCAGGCGCTTCAGAAGGCAAGGTTTGGGGACCACAGCAAAGGTTTGGGGACAGCTTGACCAATTGTGAAAACTGAGGTAGCGTGGCCAGAGGGTGGTCACATGTGGGTAAGAGGCTGTGAGGTATTGGATCACAGAGGGCCTCAGGAGCCATCGGGAGGAGTTTGGACTTACCGATGAACAGTGAGAAGCCGCTGAAGGATTTAAGCAGATTTGTAAGATAAAAAAATGTAAAGGGTGGAACCAGCCTGTGGCATGGTGGTTAGGGCAGCTGGATCCCACATGGCCAACTGTGTGGTTCAAGTCCCACACCCAGTGGCTTAAAAAACATGTTGCAAGGGCCAGCAGGTGGCATGATGGTTAAGTCACTGGACACTCCCACCTGGCTGACCACAGTTCCAGTCCTGGACCTGGTGGCTTGCTTTCTCCCTTTCTCTCTCTCTCTCTCTGTCTCTCTCTCTCTCTCTCTCTGTGTGTGTCTGGTCAAATTAAAATAAATGAATAAATTTAAAAACTGAATGAATAATTACCATTAAAAAATGTTAGTGTGTGCGTGCCCAAAGTCCTGAGAGGAGAGAGAAATGGAGGAGAAGGGATCGTACATGACCATCCTCCATGGGGCGTGATTTCTCACTTTCCCTCTGTCTCTCTCGCTATGTCTCTCCAGTGAGCACACACAATGTTGGGCAAAAGTTTTTCTTTTTTTACTTTAGAGGATGGATTAAAGGGGAACCTGGGAGACAGGAGGGCAGAGGGGTGGGGGGAGGTTATTTGAACGGGGCAGAGGAGAGGTGCGTGCAACGGCAATGATCTGAAGGAAGGAGAGGACGGCAGTGCTGGGAGAGGGGTCAGCAGAGCAGGGGAACCAAACAGCTCCCCCATAGCCACCAGCCAGAACCTGTGCCAAGTGCCCAACCAACCAGGATACTTTCCCTCACATAACAAAGTGCCCAGATGTGAAGCAGCTGCAGGAGTGGTACGAGAGGAGGAGAGAGGACTTTAGGATGAAGCGTGGATTTTGAAAGAGCCGTGTGCAGTACGAAGAAACTGCTGCAGACCAGGCCCTGGAGGAGGAGAGATGTCTTCCAGGGGTAGGGAAGGCGGAGCCTCAGAGCGGCATGGGGAAGAGTGGCCGGTGGGAGAGGACTCAGTTGGCGAGTGATGTGACACGGTCTGAGAGGGCCAGCCGAGATACCCCTGGGCCCGTGGTTTTCTCCATTGTTGCGGTTGGAGGCAAGGCTGTGTCCCTGGGCTTTTGGGGTCCCCCAAGGCTCATCTGAAGGAGAGAGCGGGCAATGCCAAGCAGGGACTGTGAACTGAGTAGGTTCATAGTGGTCATGGGGTCCCTCCAGGCCATCTAGGAGGTCAGCATCTTCAGCAAGGTGACAAGTGGCACGTGAGCCTGTGGGGGGGGGGTGACAGGGAGGAAGGTGGCAAGGTGCATGTGTGACAGGACTGAGAGGGTTTGCATGAGGGTGGGCTCCAGACTGTGTTTGTGTGTGTGTGTGTACGCGCCCATGCTCACAAGGAGGCCAGTGAGCAGCTGAGGGGAGGGATGGCAGGAATGAGCAGAGTCATCGTCATCTCATGGAAACCCGACTCCCTGGGGGCTGGTAGGGACCAACTGGGGAGCCAGGCGTGGGGGCGTGGCCAGCTCTGCCCAATGGCTCAGGCCTCTCCCTGGGCTGCCCTCCCACCTGTTGACCAAGCCTGAGAGGTGCCCACAATGGCTAGGGCATGGGCCCACTGTGAGAGAGCTGCCCTCCAGCATGGCTCTGGGTGTCCAGGGGGCTCTGTGGGAGTGTCTGTGGTCTTTGGTTCCTGTCCATGTGGCCCTTGGGGTGACTATCTGCCACTGGCCAGAGAGGTCTCCCTGCGCCTGCTGCTACTGTGGTCACTTCCCTGGGGCCATTTACAATACGTGACCCACCACTGCCCTTCCACAGGACACAGATCGGGAGGGCTGGCAGAGGGGCGAGGAGCCAGGAGAGCCCCGGAGTCTGGCCCTGGAGACAGTCCTCACAGTGCCGACCAGGCTCAGAGGCTCCTGGAGGGTTCCCTTTCCCCCCATCCAGGGCAAGGCAGGGACCAGCAGCTCCACTGTCTCCAGAGGCTCAGCCAGTCCTCACCATTGAAATTGTCCATCTGTCCCTGTGACCTTTGCCATGTGCCCTCCCCCAATGCAGCCCACACCTCCCTGTTCCAGCTCCCCTGCTGCAGGCCCACAGGAGGGAGCTGCTGGAACCTCTGCAGGACCCAGGGCCTTTTCTTCTTCTCGCTCCCAGCCCCGTACCGGGTACCCCAAAGGTCAGGAAAAGGAACCTCCCCACGCCCACATCTTCCTTTCACCTTTCCTCCAGGCCAGGGATGGCACCTAAAGGTGCCATGTTCCTCTCTTGCCAGTCCCTGGAAGACATCACTAATCAATCACAGCACTGGATTGCAACCATGGTGGTCTCCACCCACATCTGCAGGTGGCCAGCTGATCCGCTGATTCACGCTGGCCCTCAGGATGAAAGCCATTTGCCGATCTTGCTTTAGGCTGATCACACCAGGCCCTCTTCCTGGCCCATCTAGAAGTCAGCTGCGGTTCTCTCTCTGTCCCTATAGGCTGAAGCCACACAGTTTTCCAGAGCTCAAGCCCAGGAGACAATCAAGGGCACTGGGCATTGGCTCCAAGTCCCCAAGGCCGAAGAGGATCTGGTTGGTTTGCTGTCAGTCTCGAGGGCAGCGCACCCTACTGCCGGGCGAGTGTGGAGCGGGCTGGGGGTGATGCTCTGTGCCCAGCACCTGTGCAGCGGCAGCAGCTGGGCCACACAGGCACACCTCCTGGTCCCTGCAGGGCCTGCACGCCCACCTCCCCAGCCCCATCCCTGGGCAGGAAGAGGGTGAGGACAGAACCACAGGCCCAGAGCAGGGTGGCCACCCAGCACCCCCGGGGGCTGCACATTGCAGCTGCCCTGGCTGCACGCCACCTTCCTGGCCCCTGAGCCCAGGATGCAAGGATGCCCAACCCATCTGTGCCCACCCTGCCTCTGGGGCCCCACTGCCTGCGCCCCTTCACCCGGGAGTCCCTGGCAGCCATAGAGCAGCGGGCAGTAGAGGAGGAGGCCCGGCTGCAGCGGAACAAGCAGATGGAGATCGAGGAGCCAGAACGGAAGCCACGCAGTGACCTGGAGGCCGGCAAGAGCCTACCCCTGATCTTTGGGGACCCCCCGCCGGAGGTCATTGGCATCCCACTGGAAGACCTGGACCCCTACTACAGCGACAAGAAGGTTGGGGCCTGGGAGGGCTTCCCCTGTCTGTCTGTCATCCATCCGTCTGTGCACCCTTAGGTCTCACAGACCCTCTCCCTGCCACAGACCTTCATTGTGCTCAACAAGGGCAAGGCCATCTTCCGCTTCTCGGCCACGCCCGCGCTCTACATGCTGAGTCCCTTCAGCATCATCAGGCGTGGCGCCATCAAGGTGCTCATCCATGCATATCCTGCCGACGTTGGGAGAGGCGGAGGGGGAGGGCAAACGGGGTGCCCTGCCCACCTGCCCCTCGCTTTCCTTGACGTTCCCCCACGCTGTTCAGCATGTTCATCATGATCACCATCTTGACCAACTGTGTGTTCATGACCATGAGCAACCCGCCGCCCTGGTCGAAGAACGTGGAGTAAGTTTCCCCCATCCCAGCCTCCTCGGCCTTTGTCCTTCAGGGAGACACCGTCGTCTAAGCTCCATGGACACCTTCAGCCCCAGGGCAGCACACACCACCGCCCTCACTAGTGTCCTCAGGCCTCCGGGATGGCGTATCTCATTTCTGTGGCCTGCCTTCCTGGGAGGGCCGTCATATACGCATGGCCCATCCTGCCTGGGTGACGTGCAGGCCCTGGCGGGCCCTCTCTTCACCAGGTACACCTTCACCGGGATCTACACGTTTGAGTCTCTCATCAAGATGCTGGCCCGAGGCTTCTGCATTGATGACTTCACATTCCTCCGGGACCCCTGGAACTGGCTGGACTTCAGTGTCATCCTGATGGCGTGAGCAGGCACTCGGGGGCATCCTGTGGCTGGGGTGGTCAGGGGAGGGGCCTGCAAAGGCGCCTGTCTGGGCTGACCCTCTCAGAGGATGGACTGCAGGGCCAGTCATGCAGACAGTGAGCTGTGCGGTTCTCAGAGCCATCATCCCCAGGGTCTGGCTTGGGGCTCGCCTGATGGTCCCACTGCAGACTATGCACAGCCGTGAGGCAGCCCTGAGGCGGTCCCCCTGGGCAAGCCGGGCTATCCTCCCACCCCCAGCCCCCAGCAGCAAAGATCCTGTACTTCCTGCCCAACTGTTGGGCTGCAGCAGGAGCCTTATGGGTGTCAGACCTGCACCCCGCCCCGTGGTGGTGCCCCTACTACAAGGATTCCTTAGAACTCACTTGAGCCAGGAGAAGCCCTGACTTCTGCCCTACCAACCTCCTCCCACCCACCCATCCCAACCCCACCCAGGTACGTGACGGAGTTTGTGGACTTGGGCAACATCTCAGCCCTGAGGACCTTCCGGGTGCTGCGAGCCCTGAAAACCATCACAGTCATCCCAGGTACTGGGGAGGCGTGGGGCCCCTCTGCCTGGCCAACAAGCCTCCTGCCATGCCCAGGGCTGGAAACTGATGCTCAAGTTCCAGGAGGCTCACCCAAGTCCCAACCATCTAGGGCTGGCGTTTGCACTCAACCCACACCAAAGCCTGGCACAGAGGGGCCTGCACGCTCTGAGAGGCAGCTGAGCAAGGTGGTTCAGAGCACGGATTCTGGCCAGCCCATAGCACAGCCCGCAGGAAGCTAGAGCCCACGTGGCTGTCCAGGGTTTGAGACCTCCACCTGTTGGCTTGGCAAGCACAGACGGAGGTGCCCAGGAATTAGAGGAAAATGGACCAGGCCTGATTGGGGGTTGCTTTCTCTCTCTCTCTCTCTCTCTCTCAGCATTAATAAAGAGAGAGAATGGAGCCAAACTGCCCGAGTTCACTTCCCAGCTCTACCACTTCCTAACTTTGACCTTTTGCAAGCAGCCTGTACCTTGGTTTCCTTATCTGTAAAGTGGGAATAATAATAATCCCTCTCACTGGGTTGTCACGAGGATTCAGTGCACAATAGCTACACGGTGCTTAGAACAGTGCTGGCCCACGGTCTGTGACACATAAACGTGTGTTCATTAATAAGCAGCCCGGGCAGACAAGAGACCACCTGAGAGGGACACGGCCCACAGGGACTCAATGAGGGGAAGTCCCGACCAGCCTGAGGGCTCAGTTAGGGGCATGCCACACCCAGCTGAGGGCTGAGCGATGAGGTCAGGGCAGTTCCAAATAGTGCATCGAGAGACACGAAATAAATAGAATCGGTCCTGGCTCCCACAGGGAGAGGAAGACGATCTGAAAAGGGATGAAGAGCTGGGGAAGGAGGGCGCATTGCTAAGTCTTAAAGCTAAAAAGTACCCCGGTTCTCATCTGGTCCAAAGCCTTCTCCCTGCCACCGAGGAAGGGGACAACCTGGGGGTGGGTGTGTTTACAGAAGGCCTCTCTGCACGCTGGTGTTGACTCAAGCTCACTCTCCTGCCTGGCCTCTAGCATCTTCAGAGCTCAGCATGGTTTTCTTTTGTTGGTTTGTTTGTTTTATTTTTATCTTAAATAATTATTCATTTTTTCTATTTATTCATTCATTTATTTTAATTTGACCAGAGACAAAGAGAGAGAGAAAGTGAGAAAGCAAGCCACCAGGTCCAGGATTCGAACTGTAGTCCACCATGTGGGAGTGTCCAGTACCTTAACCACCACACCACCTGCTGGCACCTCAGCACGGTTTTATAAGGAGACCTCTGAGCATTTGTGTTCCATATCAGGGTTAGAAAAGGACGTGAAGAAGCAAGGGTGAGGCCCAAGGGGGGTGTTAGGGCTCTTCCAAGATGATGGAAATGCACCCCTAGAATTCCCTAAGAATGGTTCGTGCCTTCGTCCAAAGCCGCAGAAGGCAGTAATGTCTGCAGCTTCTAAGGGTGAATCCTGCTGTTCTCAGGTTAATAGGCATTATACAAAAAAGGGTTCTGGGAGCCAGCAGGTAGTTAAGGTGCTGCACTCCCACGTGGCAGACAGCAGTTCAAGTCCTGGACCCAGCAGCTTGAAAATCACACAAGCACATGTGCATGCATGTCCAAAATCTTAAGAGGAGAATGGAGGAGAAGGGATTATGGCGTAGCCATCACCCTGGGTGGGCGATTTCTCACATTACCTCTCTCTGTCTCCCTCTGGCTAGTGCATGTATGCTATGGCAAAAACCTATAAAGGAAAGAAAAGAAAAGGGGTTATGTGGTCAGATACACTAATGTGGTATTAATATTTTTATTTGTTTCTGCAGGATTTTGCAGAGCCTTCCATAGGATGACCAGCATAATGAGTCTCTCAGAGTAGAACACAGAGCATAATGTCTCCCACGCATTAGCAACCCCCACCACCCTGGGGACGGCATGGGAGATTAGTGCGCCATAGCACACTCTGGGGTGCTAACCTAGCGGCATTTACTAAGCTCTTCCACGTGCCTTCTCTTGAGCAGCACGTTACTGCCGTACCGCAGAGCCAGCACCCCAAAGTCGTCATCGTCTTCTTTTTTTTTTTTTTTTTTTTGGAGAGGTTTTTGCTATAGGGCGCATGAGCTCGCCAGAAAGACAGAGAGAGACAGAGAGACAGAAAGCAAGAAATCACCTCCCGGGGGGGATGGTCACACTGCAATCCCTTCTCCTCCATTCTCCTCTCGGGGTCTTGGGCACGCACACACACGCGCTCGGCATGAGTTTAAGCCACCGGGTCCGGGACTTGAACCACAGTCGACTACATGGGAGTCCAGTGACATAGCCATTACGCCAACTGCTGGTCCCAACCCCCCCCAGTCTTATAGTCCATCCTCCCAGTGGCTGAGAGCCCATGGCAGTCCCAAGCTGTGGTTGAGGCTGTGATCAGGGAAGGGCGTTCTTTCGGGAAGGCTCTGGAAAGTTAGTAGTGCCCAGGAAGTCAAGGCTTGGAGGTGGAGTAGGGCCACGTGCGAGAAGCGCATTGTCACCCTGTCCTGCTCCCTGCCAACACTCCCGCCTCTCTGTGGTCAGGCCTGAAGACGATCGTAGGGGCCCTGATCCAGTCGGTGAAAAAGCTGTCGGACGTGATGATCCTCACCGTCTTCTGCCTGAGCGTCTTCGCCCTGGTGGGGCTGCAGCTCTTCATGGGGAACCTGCGGCAGAAGTGTGTGCGCTGGCCCCCGCCCTTCAACGACACCAACACCACGTGGTACGGCAACGACACATGGTACAGCAATGACACGTGGTACAACGACACGTGGAACAACGACACGTGGAACAGTCAGGAGAGCTGGGCTGGCAACTCGACCTTTGACTGGGATGCCTACATCAATGATGAAGGTTAGATGGAGGGTGGGCGGCCATGGGGGGCCTGGTGACATCCTGTGCCAATCCATCACGTAGCGGCCCTCAGAATCCTCACCCACGAAACTGCAAAAGCGATACCTCTCGGATGGGTTAGTGTGACGACAAATGCCAAAATGCTTTACAAATCCCGGCACTCTCTCTAGACAGGGCGATAGTCTGCAGCAAAGATTCCCTAACCCGTGCCCTCCCTGGTCTCCGTCACGCTGCAGGCCACACCCCGGCAGGGCCACCACCAGGCATCCCCTCGCTCACATCCTCTTCACGTGCCCATCCCTCACAGATGCACACACACAACACACACACACATTCTCACACGGCCACTAGAGTCC
>NW_006159662.1:4832740-4833437 GCF_000334495.1 Tupaia belangeri chinensis
CATTCCTGCAAACTGGGAAAAAGTACACCTTCTCCGGCCAGCACCCCACTCACCCCTCAGTCGGGGGTCCTGCTCAGGGACCCCATGCACACACATCCCTTCTGGCCCTCTCCGCGCCCCAGCTGTGCCCTGACTCTCCACCCACACTAGGCTCTGAAGTGACCTCCCTGCGGCGTGCTTACCCAGAGAACTTGTCCTTGGGACTGTTCTTCATGGAGGGGACGGGGCACCCACAGAAGATCCACGCGGTGTGTGTGGTGCACACCAACCTGTCCATGGGGTGTAGTGGGCACGTGTGCTCACTGTGTGTGCATGTGGGTGACATGCCTCCCCTGTGGCCTCTGACTCCCTAAGGGAACTTCTACTTCCTGGAGGGTGCCAATGACGCCCTGCTCTGTGGAAACAGCAGCGATGCAGGGTAAGTGACGCTGGGGATGGGGCCTGGAAGGATGGGCCTGAGGAGGAACAAGGACCCGGGTAGAGGGGAGGGAGAGGGCAACCCAGGTGGGCACAGTGTACTTTCCTGTTTGGGGTACGCGGCAGACTGGGGAGTTCTCCCCTTATCTGGAGCTCTCCTTCCTCCCTAAGCCCCATCCTCCATCCTATCCCTAGGCACTGCCCAGAGGGTTACGAGTGCATAAAGGCTGGGCGGAACCCCAACTACGGCTACACCAGCTTCGACACCCTCAGCCCGGCG
>NW_006159662.1:4833468-4836964 GCF_000334495.1 Tupaia belangeri chinensis
TCTTCCGCCTCATGACACAAGACTACTGGGAGAACCTCTTCCAGCTGGTACCACGGCCCCCACCTTCCCTGCAACCCTACAGCCTCCATAGGATGGCCATGCTCCCAGCTGGACTGTGTCCTCGGTGTCCCTACGGGTTCTGGAGTCCTCTGACCTGGGCGCTTGCTAAGCACGCTTGCTTCTTCCCCACCTGTGCTTTAAGAGCTGAGCTCTGAGTCTGGCCCCACAGGGGCCAGGAGGGCAGCTTAGAACTTCAACTCTGCTCATCTGGGGTGTTTAACTTCCTCTGTCTGCAGAGCAGGCAGGTTGAATCTGGAACGGTAGCACCTTCTGACCCTGAGCGACGCTAACATTAATTAAACTAGTAACAATAGGGATATAACAACATACTAGCCCTCTGCCCTTGTCCATGGGGAGTAGGTCTCAAAACCCCCATGGGGTGGATGCCTGAAACTGCACATAATGCCAAACTCTGTATATATGGTCACGCACCATGTCGTGTTGCTGTGGCCAGTGATGGATGTAGACGTAGTCCCATAGGAGCAATGGGCCACACTGCACGGCCTAGTGTGTAGCAAGCTATAGCATCCGGGGACACTTAGGATGTCTGCACAGTGACAAAATCACCCAATGAGGCATTTCTTAGACTGTATTTCCAGGACACAGGCCTGGACTATATATATATATGTACATATATATATATATATATATATCTGTATACAGGGAGAGAGAGAGAAGTTTTTGCTATAGGGTACGTGTGCTTGCCAGCAAGACAGAGAGACAGAAAACAAAATCACCCCCCCCCATGGGTATGGCCACCCCGGAATCTCTTCTTCTCCATTCTTCCCCCAGGATCTTGGGCATGCACACGCACCTGGCTGGTGTGAGTTTTAAGCTACCAGGTCCGGGACTCAAACCACAGTAGACTACGTGGGAGTCTAGTGATGTAACCATTGCACCATCTGTTGGCCCCATGCTTGTACTATTTTTTTTCCTTTTAATCTAATAACCAAGATGGCCACCAGGTGACTAATGGGTGCGTATCCAAGCATACACAGCGGCTTGTGTCCTGGGCAGGATGGAGCAGGACAGTGTAAGATCTTGTCACACTACTCAGAATGGCATGCAGTTGAGAACTTACGAATTGTTTCTGGAATTTTCTAGTTCATGTTTGTGGAGCATGGTTGATCCTAGGTAGCTGAAACCATGGGAAGTGAAACCCCCCATAAGGGGCTACTGTGGCTACTACGCGTTAAGCTCTTACTAGGGGCCAGGCACTGTGGCGAAGCTCATACTCCAGCCGACCCCAAAGCCTGTGGCTGCTGCCTTTCCATCCTGACTCTCTGGCCTTGAGATGCCTGGCTGGAGTCTCTGGGCTCTCTGAGCCAGGAGACCAGGAATATCTGGGTCCCAAGTAGATATCTTGAAGCTCCCCAGAAGGTAGCTTGGCCTGCTGAGGGTGGCCATACCTGGCCCAAAGCAGACCCCCAGGCTCGGGGCGGGGGGAGGGACTCTGTTTACTGTCTGCACGATGTGGGTGTGGGAAGCACGAGGGTGCATGTAACCCCTGTCCTTTTCCCCCGATTCCCAGACCCTTCGAGCAGCCGGCAAGACCTACATGATCTTCTTCGTGGTCATCATTTTCCTGGGCTCCTTCTACCTCATCAACCTTATCCTGGCGGTGGTGGCCATGGCCTATGCGGAGCAGAACGAGGCCACTCTGGCCGAGGATCAGGAGAAAGAGGAGGAGTTTCAGCAAATGCTCGAGAAGTTCAAAAAGCAGCAGGAGGAGCTGGAGAAGGTCTGGACTCCGGGAGAGGAGGCCGAGGACCCAGGGGTCTCCCTGCCCTCAGTCGGGGCTACCTGGCCACTAGCTTCTCTGAGGCCAGCAGAAGGCGAGGGAGGTGCCTGGGAGAGGGGGTGCCAGCAGGGACAGCAGAAGGCCCCAGACTGGGGGCTTTGGTAGAATGCAGAGTATCCAGGTAGAAAGGGTGTTTTGCTGCTTGTGCCTCAGTTTCCCCATCTGTAACAAGGAACCTGGAGGAGTTAAACTTGACGTTTCTGTCCTGCTCACATGTCCGTGGCTTTGTGAGACTTCCTGGGCCACATGCGGGTCCATGCTGAGGTGGACGAAGGCCCTGTGAGGCCCCAGGAGCAGCTGCTGTTTTATTATCTCCTAACACGTAGAATTAAGGCCTCAGGCGTTGAAGGTCTTCAGGGCTGAGGGGGTGTAGTCCCTTCCCTGTCACGCTCCCCATCACCAAGGTTAGCTCCTTCCTGACCTGCTCTTGGTTTGGCATAGGCCAGAAAGAGAGGGCTGCCAGCCCAAAGGATTCAGGGAGAAGCACCGAGCAATTGGCCCAGAGCCCTTGACTCGGCTGAACTTCACGACCATCCTCCTCTGCTCCACAGGCCAAGGCCGCCCAGGCTCTGGAGGGCGGGGAGGCAGTCGGGGATCCTGCCATCACCAAAGATTGCAACGGCAGCCTGGACACGGCACCAGGGGAGAAGGGACCCCCAAGGCAGAGCTGCAGTGCAGACAGCGCCATCTCGGATGCTATGGAAGGTCAGTGCCCTGCCCTACACCCATCCTGCTCTGCCTGACCTGCCCATCGCGCAACCCAGGCTCCGAGGGCAGGGTGAGGCCTAGTGGGACCTAACTCCAGGAGGGTGGTAACTTAATAGCGTGGAAGAAATGGCTCTGATAAATATAGTCCTGTCTTAACCTGGCCCAGTTCTGGCTGCAAGGCCTCTGTGGGAACTGCGGGCTTTGGAGATGGCCTGGGGCAGGGGTCGGGGGGCTGCCAAGGCGATGGGGAAGGACAGGCTCCTCATACTAACCAGGAAGGCCCATGTTCCCAAACCAGATGTCCTCCTTCTGTTCTGTGGGTAAAAGTTGAAGATCAAAGGTCAGTCTCTGCCCAGGTAGAGTCAGACACCCCCAAATCCATGCCAACCCCTACCCCATTCTCAGGGAAAGAATAAGGGTGCAGTAACCGGAGGGGGCGGGGGGAGGCGGATGTCCACGTGGAGGGACAACAGGCTGCAAGATGACGGAATGGGAAGAGATGGGTGGATGGAATGAGGCAGGAAGGGAGGGAGCACTGGAGAGGAGGAGGAAGGGACGAAAGTGGGAAAGAGGGCAGAAGAGAGGAGAAGGGCCCCGGTGGCCTCCCACGCCAGCCTGCCTTGGGCCAGAGTCGGGGTCTCAGGCTCTCCACACCTCTGCAGGGGACCATCTCACCTGACCTTGCAAGGGTCTAGGCATCTGTGCACCCTGCCAGAGAATGTTCCGGGGAGACCCCTGAACCTTGCCATTGCCGGGCCATGCGGGAAGCCTCCGTCTGGGGCACCTGCTGTAGATGGAGAGGGGGGGCGGGTACCTGGCACGCTTATCAGTCCAGGTACCTGGAGGCAGGCAGGCCCTGCTTGGTCTATTGCTGTCTGCCCAGGTTGCAGCATGGGGGACACTGAGGTCCTCCGCCCGTGACCCACC
>NW_006159662.1:4837423-4837830 GCF_000334495.1 Tupaia belangeri chinensis
GGGGGGGTGGTGGTTAAAAGGTGGAGGTGGGGGAGGGGTCACAGACTACAAGGCTGCGGCCTTTGAGAGATTCAGTGTGCTAACTGGAGGAAGGGTAGCTGAACTTCCCCTTACCCCTGGAGTGAACCCAGGGTCTCCATGGACTCCCACCCGCACCAGCCCCTTTCTTCGTCTATCAAATGGGGGCACTAATGGTGTTCACCTCGTCCACTGGTGGCGACAAGTAAGTGAGGTCATGCCTAGGCCAAGGCCACTCCAGGAGGTCAGAGGCCAGGGGGAGGTGCAGCTTCAAGCATGGTCCTCGCAGAGATCCCTGGGTTTGGGGTGGCAAGACAGGGGCTGTTTCCAGAAAGCCAGTCTGATAGGAAAAGATGGATTGGTTGGGGCCAGTCTGGAGGGGTGGCATT
>NW_006159662.1:4837905-4840145 GCF_000334495.1 Tupaia belangeri chinensis
CCCCCCCGCCAGTGCCCGCCTGCCTGCTCCTGGGAACTTTGGGATCCAGCCAGAGAGGAGGGCGTGTCCCCTGCCAGGATCGCAGCCCCGGCTGCTGGCAGGGGGGAGGGCGTGTCCCCTGCCAGGATCGCAGCCCTGGCTGCTGGCAGGTGTGGGTGCCCAGCCGGGCTCACTGAGGGGCAGGCCTCATGGGGTGTGCCAGAAAGGCGGGGCTTGAAATACAACTTGGAGGCGAGGCTTGGGAGTGGGGTAAGGCTCTTAGGAGGTGGGGCTTCGAGGTTCGCTACACAAAGGGGCGGGGCTTTCAAGGGTGGGGTTTCAGGGATGCGGGGCTTAAAGGACGTGTAGGTGTGGTTTAGAGGGGCGGGGTTTAGAGGGGAGGGATTTTAGAGGGGCGGAGTCTGAGGATGATAGGTTGAAAGGCGTGGTCTGGAGTAGGCCTCGCGGAGGGGGGCTTTGAAGTTGAAGCAGTGAGGGGTGAGCCTTTAAGGGACAGAACTTTGAGAAGTGGGCCACGTGGGGAGCAGTTTTGGGGAGATTGCAGTGGGGTGACTGAGAGGGCATTGAATTCAGAGCAGGCCTTGCCAGGAGTTGGAGTGTTGCCATGCGGAGCACTAAGGGGCAGGGCTTGGGAGAGGGGACCCGGGGAAGGGGTGCATCTGGGGAAGCCTTATCAAGTACCGGTTGTAACGGTGCTCCCAGAGCTGGAAGAAGCCCACCAGAAGTGCCCACCCTGGTGGTACAAGTGTGCCCACAAAGTGCTCATTTGGAACTGCTGTGCCCCGTGGGTGAAGTTCAAGCACATCATCCACCTGATCGTCATGGACCCCTTTGTGGACCTGGGCATCACCATCTGCATCGTGCTCAACACCCTCTTCATGGCCATGGAGCACTACCCCATGACCGAGGAGTTCGACTCCGTGCTCACCGTGGGCAACCTGGTAGGGTGCAGGGTGGAGATGGCGGCCAGGGCCAGTGGGGCCTGAGGGGCTGGGTGGGAGTGTGGGGCACTGTTGGTGGCATGTGGGGACAGCTCGGTTATTTTCCCAGCATATGGGGACATGAGTTGATGTACAAGAAGGTGTTTGTGGTGACCTCTTGGATGTGGAGTGTGGGCTCAGGGTATCTGAAGGCAGGGAGAGCCAGGGAGGACTCCTCGGGGTCTGAGATCTGAGCTGTGCCCTGGAGGTGGGAGGGCACTGAGTGACAAATCTGTCCATTCCCAGAAGTTGTCATGGGCCTGAGAGGGACCAAGAGACCTGGCAGTGGGGGCAGCCTTGGGTAGCAGCCCAACAGGCCCAGCTCACCCTGGGACCCAGGAAGTAGCCCACCCCTCCACACTGCCCCCTGCCTCCTGCCCACTGCGGTCCTCCAGCCCAGCCAGCCTGCTTCCCGGCCCTTCCCTGCTAGCTATTGTTGACATGCTCTGATCCCCCTGCTTATCCGGGCCCATTAGGAGCATTATCACCTCGTAGCCAGCCCCAGTGGAGCCTGACAAAGGGAAAAAGCCGCCTCCTCCAGTCCTGCCCCACCCTTCCCAATTCCCGCTGCAATTTTTCCAGGAAGGCACATGGGCCAGATGTTTCCCCACCCTGGGCTTGGGGAGCACTCAAGAAGAATAAGATCTGGGGTCTGGGTGGGACCGAGATGAGAATTAGACCTGGTCCTCCCAGCCTTCGAGGCCGTGGTCCATCCCGCAGAGGTGCCCAAGGCAGTAGTGGCCAGGCTGGGCTGGAGGGGCACAGGCGTGCTCTGGACTCGCACGCAGCTGCTGGTGTGTGTGTGATGGGTCGGCCTGCCCTGCCCAGCCCCTGCCCGCACCATGCTGCCGCCTGGGCACCTGCTATGGTCAGGACCGGCTCCTGGGAGGGGCTCAGCATGTGCCCCAGCAGGCCATGGGCCCAGGGCAGCTGGCGCCTGGCAGAAGGGGGCCATGCCTAGGAAGCTGTCAGCTCTATGCAGTCCTCAGCCCCCGTGTGGGGGCCCAGATTGGGCACAAGACAGCTCTGGCCACATGCTTAGTGATTTTGCCCCTCTGGACCCCAGCCCTAGACCTGAGAGTTCTCTCAGATTTGCTGAGTCTTAGAATAGGAGTCAGTAGCAGGGCTGTGGAGCGTCGAGGCAGGAGACTGAGCCCCAGAGACGTGGGCTTGCGTCCCGGCTCGTTCCCTGAGTGGCACGACCGAGTACTAGCTGCCAGCCTCTCTGAGCCTCAGTTTTCCACCTGTGGAATGAGCCTG
>NW_006159662.1:4841093-4845620 GCF_000334495.1 Tupaia belangeri chinensis
GCAGGGCTGGGGAGCGTCGAGGCAGGAGACTGAGCCCCAGAGACGTGGGCTTGCGTCCCGGCTCGTTCCCTGAGTGGCACGACCGAGTACTAGCTGCCAGCCTCTCTGAGCCTCAGTTTTCCACCTGTGGAATGAGCCTGACCATCCTCCCAGACCCACAGAGATCAGAATGCCAGTGAGACTGAGCCAGAGTGCTCTCTGCATGTTGACAGCTATGGTTTGCACAGGCCCCAAGAGGTTAAACGAGGCCCATGGTCACAAGGCCAGAAAGGGACAGGAGCAGGTCTCTGGGCGGGACCCACTCTGCCCATTTGTATGCCCGCTGCACTGTCACTCATGCAGGACACATGGGTGGCATGGTACCATCCCCTCCCCGCAGAGCTCTTGATCCCATGGCCTCTGCCAAGAGGAGGGATTGGGGTGGGAGACGCCCAAGGCCCTGTGCTCCCTGAGGCTCTGTGACAGGGACGCTCCCCCACCCCCCAGGTCTTCACGGGCATCTTCACCGCAGAGATGGTCCTGAAGCTGATCGCCATGGACCCCTACGAGTACTTCCAGCAGGGCTGGAACATCTTCGACAGTTTCATCGTCACCCTCAGCCTGGTGGAGCTGGGCCTGGCCAACGTGCAGGGGCTCTCTGTGCTCCGCTCCTTCCGTCTGGTACGAGAGAACCCCGGGGCCAGGGCCGTGAAGGGAGAGGGGACAGATCCTCAGGAGGGTGGGCATGGGGGTGAGAGGAGACACCCCAGGAGGCCAGAGGGCTGGAAACGAGGCCCTTCTGCTCTGTGCCTGCCGTTTGAGCTCTCAGGGACGTCCTTACCTGGAAAATAGGAGAGCGGGAGCCCTCGCTGCCATCACACAGGACGGCCGGGGGACCATGTGACAGCCGCAGGGGCTGGCCTTGGGTTCGATTCCTTCCTGTCCCTGGAGGCAGCGGGGCAGGGACTTGAGGCCCATACTGCAGAACTGACCATGGAGACTCTGGCAGCTCTCCGGTAGTAGGACTGGGACTTCAGAATTAATCTCTCTCCACCATCCTGTAAGAGGTGCTTTTATACCTTTTTTTTTTTTTTTTTTTTTTTTACTTTATGTGGGACCTTTTACGTGTACACCACAGTCTGGAGAAAGAAAAATGTACCCTCCAAGTACCTGTCGGCAGCCCCAGCACCTCCCAGCGTTCTGCCATTCTTGTTTCATCCACGCCCCCGCCCCATTATTTTAGAAGAAGGCTGTGAAAACAAATCCTGATATACAATTTCACTGGCAAATACTTCGCTCTGTATCTTTAACAGATAAAGGGGGTAGCATCTAAGTAGCCCCACTCAAGAGAGACGCAGACTGTGGCCTCCTGGCGCCCAGCGGGTAGAGGTTCAAGCTATTTGAGATGGTTCTTTCTCCTGAGGATGGGGCTCCCTCGGGTTGGGCCGGTGCTGCTTGGGCCTCATTTGCCCTCACCCTCACCTCCCCTTGCCCGGCAGCTGCGGGTCTTCAAGCTGGCCAAGTCGTGGCCGACGCTGAACATGCTCATCAAGATCATCGGCAACTCGGTGGGGGCGCTGGGCAACCTGACGCTGGTGCTGGCCATCATCGTGTTCATCTTCGCCGTGGTGGGCATGCAGCTGTTCGGCAAGAGCTACAAGGACTGCGTGTGCAAGATCGCCGGGGACTGCAGCCTGCCCCGCTGGCACATGCACGACTTCTTCCACTCCTTCCTCATCGTCTTCCGCATCCTCTGCGGCGAGTGGATCGAGACCATGTGGGACTGCATGGAGGTGGCTGGGCAGGCCATGTGCCTCACCGTCTTCCTCATGGTCATGGTCATCGGCAATCTTGTGGTGAGTGAGGCCCTTGCCGCTCCCACCTCCACCACCAGGAAGTCCCATGATTGCCCTTATATCTATCTGGCTGCCATCGAGGGCTTTTCCTAGTGGGTGGAACGGTGTGGAATCTGCCTGTTCCCTATCTCTCTTCTGTCCCCTCTGCAATGGCAGCTGCTTGTGTTTTAACCAAGAGGTTCTCACAGTTTAACTTGCTTAAGAGTCACCTTGGGGGGCCAGAAATGACATAATGGTTACATCACTGGACTCCCATGTACTTGACTGCAGTTTGAGTCCCGAACCGGTGGCTTAAAACTCATGCCAGGTGCGTGTGCATGTGTGCCTGAGATCCCAAGAGGAGAATGGAGGAGAAGGGGTTGCAGCACGGCCACCCCTCCTGGGGGGGGGGTAATTTCTCGCTTTCTGTCTCTCTATCCCTCGATGAGCACAAACCCCCTATAGCAGAAATCTCTTAAAAACAAACAAAAAAAGGAGTCGTCTGGGAGTGGGCTGGCCCTAGTGAAGTGGTTGAGGGAGCCGGATTCCACACAGCTGACCCTGGTTCGAATCCTGGCCCTGGCAGCTTGAGAAACATGCCTGGCACATGTGCATGTGTACCCAGAATCCCGATGGGATGGAAAGATGGAGGAGAAAGGATTGTGGCGTGACCATGCCCCATGGGTTTGCTTTCTCCCTCTCTCTGTTGAGTGGCCTCACTCGCAGGGCATATAATTCAGCCGCTCTGGGTGGGAGCCTGGGTATGTGCATCTCTGAGTGGCTCCGAGGTGATGCCGATGCCCCGGTGCAGGGACCGTGCTGCGAGAAGCACTGTTTACACCTGGTATTTTCAGTCCAGTGACATGAGGACGAGTCGGACAGACCCACACTCCCACGCCAGCCCCTTCTCCATTATTGTGTGACTTTCAACCAATTGCTCTGCTGAAGTCGGCTGTGTTCTCTGTCACACAGAAGAAAAATAGGAGGGGCCTCTTCCAGCTGCTGGGAGGACTGACCTTGAGCATGTGTAGAAAGGCTCTGTGTGGAGGAGGGCCGGGACCCCGGGGCCTTGTGGCCTCTCCCCACCCTCTACACCTCCATTCTGGGCCCGCAGAGCCAGGCTCTGAGAGAGAACCCAGAGAAGGTGTAAACTACATTCACCCTGCCAAGTCGGACCCCTCCTCTCCTGGGGTAAGGCTAGGGGTCACTTCTGCCAGGGCCCTGCCGTACTCTGCCCAGCTGCCCCCTGCGGTGGCCGATGCGGCCCTGGGCGACCGAGGGTGGGAAGACGCACGTCCCCACGTTCTGCAAAGGCCTGTGGAATCCTTGGACTGCTGGGTCAGCGCTTCTCAGATATCGCTGAGCTCTGGCTGGGGGCAGGGGTGGGGTGAGGGGGTGTCACCTCAGCTGCGGGCTGGAGGAGAGACCAGGGGTCAACTCCAGAGGAGAGCCAGCCCTGCTGTCCCTTAGAGGAGGGTCTTCGGAGTGGAGAGGGAGAGGGAAGGTTCCCAGGCCACACTTTCGGGTGAGACCAGGGTAGGGTCTCAAGCTCTTAGTTTAAGGGTCTGGGGGTGACTGGAAGAGTCTGCAGAGGGTTTCTGTCTCTGCGTGTGAGCACTCCAAAATGTTTCAAGCCCCGGCTTAGCCACTTATTTGTTGGGAAACCTTAAGCAAGTTATTTACCTCTTTGGACCTCTGTTTTGCCATCTTGAAAATGGGGGTGATAGTGGTGGGGCCCTACTTCACTGGTTGGTCGTGGGGGTTACGGGGCACACATCGAAGTGCTTTCAAAGCACTTGGCCCAGGAGGCCAGGGGAGTCCAAGTGTTACAGGCAGGCGGGGCAGTCGTAGTTTAGGGCCCAGCCGTGGGCTTGGGCTCCTGCCCTGTGCTGGTCCCCATGTAAAGGGGCTTTTGTGCATTAATCCTAATCCTCCCGTGTCTCGCTGGCCCTATGCTGTCAAATTCAGAGCCACAGAGCTAGCTGAGAAACCATGCTTGGACCGGAACTTGGATCTAGGTAACTCTGACAACATGACATTAATAGCAGCAGCCATCGTGGGCTAGCCAGTGGCATAAAGGCATGGCCGACCATGCAGTTCAAGTTCCAGACCCGGAAACCTGAATAAAACATGCTGGGTGCATGTGTGTGCCCAAAATCCTGAGAGGAAACTGGAGAAAAGGCCGTGGCATGGCCATCCCTCCTGGGGGGTGGTTTCTCGCTTTCTCTCTCTCTCTCTCTGTCTCTATAGCAAGCACATAAGCTCTCTGGCAAATTTTAAAAAAGATGGGACCAGCAGTTGGCATAATGGCTATGTTGCTAAACTCCCATGTAGTCGACTGCAGCTCGAGTCCTGGACCTTGTGACTTGAACTCATGCCGGGTGCGCATGCATGCGTGCCCAAGATCCCAGAGGAGAATGGAGGAGAAGGGATTGCAGTGTGGCCATCCCCCCTGGGGGGTGATTTCTGTCTCTCCATCTCTCTCTGTCTTTCTGGCGAGCACAAGCACCCTATAGCAAAAAGCCTCGCAAAAAAAAAAAAAACTTTTGGGAACCAGCAGTTAGGGTAATGGCTATGTCGCTGGACTCCCACGTAGTCGACCGTGGTTCGCGTCCCGGACCCGGTGGCTTAAAATTCATGCCAGGCACGTGTGCGTGCGTGCCCAAGATCCCAAGAGGAGAATGGAGGAGAAGGGATTGCGGCGTGACCATCC
>NW_006159662.1:4845721-4853210 GCF_000334495.1 Tupaia belangeri chinensis
GTCGGGCAAGCACACTTGCCCTTTAGGGAAAACCCCTCCAAAAAAAAAAAAAAAAAAACTTTAAAAAGAAAGAAAGAACAGCAGTAATTGTGGTAACGATAGTGTCAGCACCAGCAGTAACAGCGCTGACCCTGCCTGTTAGTCCACACTGACCAAGCACTCTGGCTTCGTCATGCGTGTCCTTTCACTAACCCTGGCCCACCCCAGGGGGATGTGCTATTTCATCTTGGCTTTGTAGATGAGGACGCAAAGGCCCGTGAGGTAAATCGGCAGTGTGTACCAGATCTGAGTCCAAGCAGTCTGACCCCAGAGCAGGGCACCGCTGCACTGCACTGCTCCCGTGAGCATGCCCCCCACCTCGCTTGCACACATGTGAACACGCACGTGCATGCTGCCAACACCTTCTTCTGGCCCACTCTGCGGCTCTCCCAGTTTGCTCGGAGGCAGTGGAGCAGTCCAGGGAGGCAACGTCAGCTCCTTGGGCACTGTGCCCTCCCCTGCCCCCCAGGCCTCAGAGAAGCAGGTGTCTGCCAGAGGGCACCAGGGCACCCAGCCAGGGCATGTGGGGACCTGTGGCCCCTGCGTCCCCAGCACTTGGTCACTTCCTCTGGGCTACTGTGAAGAAGAGGAGGAAGTGACTAGGTCCAGGTGACCCACCCCACAGAGCCCACAGGCACGTGATATCCGTCCCCCTCCCCTCCACCATCGCCACTGCCACCCCACCCCCCGTGCCAGGGCGGCTATTTCTGTCGCAGGCTGGAGCCGTGTGCACACCCGCTGTCCCAGAGAGCAGCTAATTCCCGTCTCAGATGTGGTTCTGGCAACTGGATGCTTCCCCCGAGAGAGGGAAGAAAGACCGAGAAATTCTAGGGGCAAAGGCTCAGGAGTACTGGGGGCCATGGCGGGCAGGCGGGAAGTCTCCCCAGCACCTCTTCTTGAAGAAGGTTTTGATGTATTTTTTAAGATATTGCGAGTTAAGACGGTGTCGGAAAGACCTTGGAGGACGCCGGAGAAGCCAGGCGCCGAGACACGTGGAGCAGGGTCAAGGGTGGCGCGCGCTGCACAGGCGCCCTCCTCCCTGCTGTGCACGCGCCTCGCCCGCCCGGCCCTCCAGAGTCAGAGCCTGGCTGTGCCTGTGCCTCGCGGGAGCTGGGACCCCACCCCAGCTGGACCGCACCTTCCTCCCACTGTCCAGAACGGGCGGACAGGTGGAAGGGAGGCCTCCATACTGCACACCTCCGGGGAGAAGGAGGGGACATTCACATTGCAGTCTAAGGGAACAGTGCCCTCTAAAGTGGGGCGATGGCTGGATGCCTGGGTTCGAGTCCCGGCTATGCTGCGTGTCCTACGGCAAGTTGCTCCACCTCTTTAGGGCTCCCTTTTCTCCTCTCTAGAACGCTCAGCTGGCCTTGGAGTTAACCACACGCTGTCCTGTCCCTCCTACAGTTTCCTCGTTACTGCACACACACACAGCGTGTTTCAAGCACCTACTGTGTGCTCCGCTTGTGTTGATCTCTTGATCCTCACAACAATGTGGGGGGTATCGGAATCATCCCACTTTACAGATGAGGAAACTGAGGCTCAGAGCAGTGAAGCAACTTTGCCTTAGGACACACAGCTAGTAAACTAGGGTGCAGAGCCAGGCAGCATGGTTTCACAGCTTGTGTACCCCAGTTTCTACTGTTACCCAAACCCAGTGTTGTCTGTGTCTGACCACCTGCCTGTCTCTGCGAAGCTGTGAGCTCACTCCTGGAGCGGGAGGGGCTCAGGACATGACTGAGGAAGGAGGCGTGGGCTTGGGGGAGACCAGTAGCTTCTTATGTCCCTTTCAGCCGGGATTTGAGAAGAGAACCAGGAGTGGGTGGAGTAGGGAGCCCCAAGGAGAGAAAGGGGGTGACTAGCGGTAGGCCGAACACCCCTTCCAGAGCCTTAGGGGAGTCCGAGCATCAGGCGGCACGGGGGTCTACGTAAAGATGGAGAAAATACGGCTCACAAGTTGGGCTCCCCGGCGGTCCTGGAAGCTCAGGAACCCGAGCCCCGTTCTTGGTTCTGTCTTCTGGCTGTGAGGTAGGAGAGAGTCGTGGAAAGAGCCCTTGTCAGCCGGAGGGGCTCCCTGACCCCCACCTTCGCCTTGGTTAGCAGAGTCCATCAGATGCCCAAGCCTCAGCTCCACATCTGCAAAGTGGGGTGATAGTGGTCCTCACCCCCTGCGCAGCGGTGAGCGTGAGGACATGGCGACCTCCTCCCCAGCGTCTGACGTGGGGTAGCCGCGTCTGAGACCTGAGGGCGGCCGTGCCCTGCACCCTCTCCCAGGTCCTGAACCTGTTCCTGGCTCTGCTGCTGAGCTCCTTCAGCGCCGACAGCCTGGCGGCCTCTGACGAGGACGGCGAGATGAACAACCTGCAGATCGCCATCGGCCGCATCAAGTGGGGCATCGGCTTCGCCAAGGCCTTCCTGATGGGGCTGCTGCGCGGCAAGATCCTGAGCCCCAAGGACATCATGCTCAGCCTCGGGAAGCCCGGCGGAGCCCAGGAGGCCGCAGAGGCCGGGGAGGCCGGAGAGGGTGGCCCTGAGGGCGAGAAGAAGGAACCGCCGCCTGAGGAGGGTGACAAGGACCTGAAGAAGGACAACCACATCCTGAACCACGTGGGCCTGGCTGACGGCCCTCCCTCCAGCATCGAGCTAGACCACCTCAACTTCATCAACAACCCCTACCTGACCATCCAGGTGCCCATCGCCTCCGAGGAGTCGGACCTCGAGATGCCCACGGAGGAGGAGACCGACACTTTCTCGGAGCCCGAGGATGGCAAGGTGAGTCCGTGCTAGGGTCCGGCTTGAGGGGTCAGGGGTCAGACAGACTCGGCTTCAAGTTTTTACGTGACCCTGAGTGGGTCAGAGCCTCTCTGAGCCTCAGTTTCTCTTTCTGTAAATGGGGGTGATGGTACCTGCTGCAGCATTAGCGGAGATGCTCTGTGTAAAGCCCGCCGCCAGTTCGCTGTGCTCGGTGACGGTTATTGAGTTAGTAACGTGATTATTGAGATTGGCCCTGTCTGTGCAGGTGCTCCCCCCCTTCCCTCCCGTCCCTCAGCTGCACCTGGGCCTCAGCACCAGCAGGTGGCGCCCTTGAGCAGGCTGCTCTTGACCAATGACACCTCAGCTCCAGGACTGGGACCCAGGAGGCCTCTCTTGATTCCCACTCTGGGCTTGAAGCCCTTGCCAAGCCCTTGCCATTGCATCTATTTCTGCTTACACCCCACCTGGGGCTGGTTGCTATTCTTGGAGAGGGTCAAGGTACCAGGTCCAGGCCTGGGTCTCAGGAGAGGAGCTGAGGGCCTGTGGGAATTGGGGACCAGGAGCACAGAGAGCAGCCTCCCCTCAAGGCAGGAGTCCTGACCCCCCAACCCCAGCCCTCGGAGTGGCCTTGTGGCTAAGACGCCCACTGCCCAGCCGCAGCGGGTGCACAGTGAGGAGGGGACTGGGACACAGGTGGCAGTCACTCTCAGAAGCTAGTGCTGAGACAGGGACCCTGCCTGGGCCTGCCAGAGCAGCTGGCTCTGGACCCCCTCGCCCACCCTCTCACTCTGCAGAGAAACATCTGTCCCTATACTCTGGTCTCCCCTCCCGAGCCCCTTCCCGAGCCCCCCACACCGTCAGCCCTGGGCCTGGCTGGGCACCCGAGCCTCACGACCTTTGCCCTGAAAGCCCTTGACTCCTCATCCCCCTTCTGTGGCACGCTGACTTACCAGGGGGCCGAGTGTCAGCCGAGCTATAAATAAATACCCAGGAAACAGGGCACCAACCTCGGTATGAGGAACATGGTGGGGGAGGGTCCAGGGAGAGGCAGGGGCCTGGGACTCCCTAAAGGGGGGCAGATGCAGCTGGGGGGCATGTGGGAGTCGGGGCACAGATGCAGAGCAAACAACTCAGCGTGTGTCCTGGCTAACCTGCCACCCTGTGCCTCGGTTTCCCTTTCTGAGATCTGGAAACAAGGACTCCCCGGCTTCCTGCACCACCCTGGACACAGCTGCCACCCCACTTCCCCCCGCTGCCCTTCTCTGTCTTCCGCTGCAGGGGCCTCGCCCCAGTCATGTAGGGGTCGCTTTGCAGAGAGAGGGCCCGGGCCGGTAAGCTGGCCTGGGGTAGCACCAGGAGGAGTGGGAGGAGGCCAGAGCCCCGGCCCCCCACCCCCACCCCCACTCAGATCAAGTTCCCTTGGGCCGGACTCAGGCCTTGGCTGGGGAAAAGTTTCCAGCCTTTCTGGGTTCCTCAGCCAAATGGAGCCTGGGGGCGGAAGGCTCCGCTGTGCCGTCACATGGCGCTCGCTGCATGCCACGGCTCCCGGCTCCGTCCTGGCGCCTTCTACACCCCCCTGCTCTCACATGGCCTCATTCCTCTGCTGACCCCCTGCACGGCTCCCCACTAGACCCCAGCTGGGCTGAGCTCCCACCAGCCTCCCCCAGCTCAGAGGGACCCCGGCCTCCACCCTACCTGATGCCCTTGAGTGTCCCCTCACACCCTCCTGCCCCTTCCAGGCCTCAGGCCTGCTCTGCTCCAAAGTTCAGGCCTGCGGGGTCACTGTGGTTCCGCGAGCAACACAGTGCTGACTCCTTAGTCCAGCGCCGAGTGAGTGAGTGAAGGGATGAGGAGGGATGAGGCTGTAGGGGACACCTGGGGAATGGACACCCTCTTCCTCCTTTCCCTTCTGCTCTCTGGTTCTACCCCACCTGGTGAGAGGGTGAAGGGGTCTCTCGAGACCCTGGGGTCACGTGACCCTGTGGCCCCCGCAGAAGCCGCCGCCCCCTCTCTACGACGGGAACTCCTCCATCTGCAGCACGGCTGACTACAAGCCCCCCGAGGAGGACCCCGAGGAGCAGGTCGAGGAAGACCCTGAAGGGGAGCAGCCCGAGGAATGTTTCACTGAGGGTGAGGGTGTGCCCACAGGCCTGTGTGTTCCTTCCTTTCCCGGGAGCTTCCCCCAGCTCAGCCATTCCCCTTAGGGGCTGGCTGTGTCAGGGCCCAAGTTCAGCAGAGAAGCACGCGGCCACTGTCCCCTGCTCACCACTGGGGAGCGCACCCAGCCCCTCCATGGGGCAGAATCCTGAATGCTCCTAAGACTACCCTCCTCCTCCTTCTCTTCAGGGAGAGAACGCTCCCTGCCCTTCCTTCAGGAGACAGTCCTGGGGACACGCTTTTGTCCCAAGGGCCTGGGCTGTGCAGAGTGAAGGCCGCCTGGGTGAGGAGGGGAGGAAGGGCACCTGATAGCGCCTGGACCTGGGCAGGGGCCAAGCCCGTTCTCAGAACGTCTCTCCTCCTCATGTCCACCCTGGTGTGGGTGGGCCGGGCTGCCGAGGGAGGACCCGACTCCTGTGTCCCCCGTTCCTGACCATTCCCAGATGCAGCCAGGTGTTGGGAGGAGGTGGGGGCTGTAGGGGACACCTGGGGACATGCTGGCTGTGCACTGGAGGCAGGCCAGGGGGTGACAGGATGCCACCTCGCCCTCCGCCAGCCTGTGTGCAGCGCTGCCCCTGCCTCTATGTGGACATCTCCCAGGGCCGCGGGAAGATGTGGTGGACCCTCCGCAGGGCCTGCTTCAAGATTGTCGAACACAACTGGTTTGAGACCTTCATCGTCTTCATGATTCTACTCAGCAGCGGGGCCCTGGTAGGCACTGCAGAGGGGACAGGGCAGGTGCCAGGCCCAGAGAAGGCCCTTCTGGGGCTGCCTCCTCGCCACACAGGCACGGGTGTGGCTTGAACAGTCCCAAACAGAGAATCCCGAAGGGCTTCTCCTGCCGTCCAGGATATGTGTAGACTATATGAACTTTCTTAGAGCGGCAGGTAGCCCTCCCTGCGTGGGTTCTGACTTGCATGCAGATGGGGCGCAGGGAGCCCTGGGAACTTGGGGTCAGGGTAGGGCAGGACTGAAGAGATGTCACTGGAAACCCCTAGCAGGTGACCGAGGCTTGCCGTTACTAGGCCTGGGGAAGGTCGGGAACTGAGGGGAGCCTCCCTACCAGGAAACCCGCTCAGCCCCGTAATGGGCAGAGGGGAGTCTGGGGAACA
Organism: Tupaia belangeri chinensis; assembly: GCF_000334495.1. Classification (NCBI taxonomy): domain Eukaryota; kingdom Metazoa; phylum Chordata; class Mammalia; order Scandentia; family Tupaiidae; genus Tupaia; species Tupaia belangeri. The sequence goes on from NW_006159662.1 coordinate 4,851,784, forward strand.
GCGGGCCCTGGCTGGTCCCACCCCAGACCTTGGGAACCAGCAGCAGAGTCGGGTTTGTGTTCTGGCTCTGGCAGCTTTGCAAACATACCAGGCATGCGCATGGGTGCCCGGGGTCCTGACGGAATGGAGAGCTCGAGGGAAACGTCGGCTTCTGGGGACGCTCACTCAGGAGCTATGAAACTGGAGGCCGGGCCCGACCATGGCCCAGTGGCAAATGCAATGCTCTGGGAGGCTGACGCTCATGGGAAGGTTCTGAGTTCATGTCCGGAGACCTCCCTGAGTATGCGGCGTGCACAGGCTGTGATCAAGGGCTGGCTGACGCTGGGGTGGATTGTAGTGTCAAAACTCTACTGGGGGGTGGGGCGGCAGGTGGCGTGGTGGTGGAGGCACTGGACTCCCACAGGGCTGACCACGGTTTGAGTCCTGAACCCAGCAGCTTGCTTTCTCTCTCTCTCTGGTCAAATTGAATAATAATAATAAGTAATAAAATTTAAAATACAATACAAAACAACCCTGTTTGGGGGTGTTCTCTCTATCTCCCTGTCTCTCACTTATGGAGGAAATAAAAAAATACATGTCAAACTTAACCAGTAGACAAAAGCTGAAGGCGTTGTCACCATGTGCCAGACCCTGACTGGCCTGAACCAGAGCCTTCTGGGGCCCAGGAGCACAGGACTTGCCGTGTTCACCTGCAGGGACCAGGGGACTCGTCCGCTTCCTGCCCTCGGCAGAGCTGGCTCTCACCAGAAGTGAAATGGCCACCAGCAGCTGCCTTCGCCCTTCTGGCGTTAAAACCTCGGAGCTCTCTATGAACTTTCTTAGAGCGTCAGGTAGCCCTCCCTGCGTGGGTTCTGACTTGCATGCAGATGGGGCGCAGGGAGCCCTGGGAACTTGGGGTCAGGGTAGGGCAGGACTGAAGAGATGTCACTGGAAACCCCTAGCAGGTGACCGAGGCTTGCCGTTACTAGGCCTGGGGAAGGTCGGGAACTGAGGGGAGCCTCCCTACCAGGAAACCCGCTCAGCCCCGTAATGGGCAGAGGGGAGTCTGGGGAACAGCGGGCCCTGGCTGGTCCCACCCCAGACCTTGGGAACCAGCAGCAGCAGCAGGAGCGGGACGAGGCTGTGGCCCTGTGGTTCTGCACGCCGCACAGCGCCAGCTCCTTAGTCCAGTGCTAGCGAGCGAATGAGTGAGCGAGCGCGTCTGCTCCTCCTCTCTCCCTCCGGGCGTGCCGGTGCCCCCAGGCCTTCGAGGACATCTACATCGAGCAGCGGCGAGTCATCCGCACCATCCTGGAGTACGCCGACAAGGTCTTCACCTACATCTTCATCCTGGAGATGCTGCTCAAGTGGGTGGCCTACGGCTTCAAGGTGTACTTCACCAACGCCTGGTGCTGGCTCGACTTCCCCCTCCTGGACCTGCGTGCCCC
>NW_006159662.1:4853229-4870331 GCF_000334495.1 Tupaia belangeri chinensis
TGAGAGGCAGGCCCCCCGCCCCAACAACTGGCTGCTGGCATCTCAGGGAGGGGGATCCGAGTAGGGGGTACGCTCCTTTCTCCTAGGGGCAGGATGGAGATAAGGCGGGGCACTGTAATCCCTGCAGACAGATGTGGGGGGTTTTCACTTCCCCCTAGGTGGGCAGGGGGTGTCCGTGGGAGGCGGGCACTGTCTTCCCTTGGTAATGGATGACTGGGGTGGGGCCAGGCTCCCACAGGTGCTGGGACAGCCCGGAGCTGTTCTCCCACCACGCGGGATCCCCCCATTAGGAAGGGGTGTAGGGAGACAACCAGGAAGACGGCCCTGTGGGGGCTTATCCTCGACGCTGTGCCCCTGGGCTTGAGGGGCTGCCGGAGGCCCTGCACCCACGGATGCCCGTTGCTTTGCAGGTCTCCATCATCAGCCTGGTGGCCAACTGGCTGGGCTACTCAGAGCTCGGACCCATCAAGTCCCTGCGGACGCTGAGGGCCCTGCGTCCCCTGAGGGCTCTGTCCCGGTTCGAGGGCATGAGGGTGGGTGCCAAGGAGACCTCTGGGAGGGAGGGATGGGGCAGCAGCCACCCAGAGGCAGAGCAGAGGGGCTGCATGTCTGAACTCCAGCCGCCACCAGGAGGCGGCAGAGGCTGAAGAGGCAGCCCTGCTGGAGCCTGGAGACACCCTATCCATCCTGCCTCAGCCCTTCGCCCATTTCTGCTGCCACTAGGGAGCAGCAGAAGCTGCAGGCAGCACCCAGCAGGGGCCATGGCAGAGAGAAAGAGAGAGAGGGAGAGGGAGAGGGAGGGAGAGGCAGGTGGGTCTGTGGGTGTATGGGCATCTCTCCCAATTTAGACAGGGCCCCCAGAAACAAGCACCCGGGAGGGTTTTTCTGCCCTGGCTCTGTGCCTGCCCGCCTTGAGCTGGGGTCATACTCACAGTTCTGTCCTTGAGCCTGAGGTCAGTTCAGAGAAGGTTCCTCAGGCCCCTGAGAGTGGGGCCTGGTGACAGGGAAGCACAGGGCTTGGACAAGACAGATGGGGTTTCCCTGGGAAGTGAGGTCTGCAGGGACAAGACCCGCTCAGAGGACAAAGCCAGGCAGGCGGCTCTCTCCTGCTCAGGCCAGGGGCCAGCCGAATGCCGGGCCGTCTGACCTCAGAGCCAAGACCTCTCCCCACCGAGGGGAAATAACCTGCTTGTGAGCACCCACCTGGCTGGTGCCCTGGCCAGGAATAGAACTCCCCTGGGCACCACCAAGCCAGGACCACCCACTCTGTCTGGAGGTCAGGAAATGGCTGAGATGGGCCTGTGTGACCAGGGCTGGGGGGACAGGGCTCGGGTCCTGCTGTTTCAAAGAGCCCGGTTGTCTTTCTCCTGTGCCCTCTCTGTGTCTGTGTCTCTCACACTGCAAGGGACCGGGTCACGTGGGCTGAGTTTCCTATGGGGGCTGAGGAAAAAGTGTTTGTCTCCTGCCTGGTGACCCATGACCGGGCCACTTCCAGAGAAGCCCGGGCCCCCACTCTGGGCTGATGGTTGCAGCCAAGCAGAGAGTCCTCCTCGACCACCAGGCCTGTGGATCCCCAACCCTCCCCCTCGCCCCCACCCCCACATACACACAACCCAGCCAACGGCTTCCTCTGTAGGCTTGGCTCAGTGTGGCCTTCTCCAGGAAGCCCTCCCTGAATAAGAGTGCCCAGCTCTCCCTGGTCCCCCAGTCAGCGTGCAGGTGGGAGAGGCTCTGCTGACCCCCCCTTTGGCCCCCAGGTGGTGGTGAACGCCCTCCTGGGAGCCATCCCCTCCATCATGAACGTACTGCTGGTCTGCCTCATCTTCTGGCTCATCTTCAGCATCATGGGCGTCAACCTGTTTGCCGGCAAGTTCTACTACTGCATTAACACCACCACCTCGGAGAGGTTCGAGATCTCCGAGGTCAACAACAAGTCCGAGTGCGAGAGCCTCATGCACACGGGCCAGGTCCGCTGGCTCAACGTCAAGGTCAACTACGACAACGTGGGCCTGGGCTACCTCTCCCTCCTGCAGGTGGTGAGTGACCCGCCGCCCCTGCCCAGGGTGGAGGAGTCCCCAGTTTCTCTTGTCCCTGAGCCTCCTGTCACTCCGGATGAGAAGACTGCCCACCCTGCTTCCAACAGTCCGGGACCCCAAGGAAGTGTCTAGACCTCTCTGGTCTGCCTGACACCTGCCCAGTGGGGCTCTGTTAGGGCCCCCAGGGAGGACCAGTCTGGGGAGGGGTGGGAAACCCATGGAGGATGGCCGCAGTGAGCAGCCCCCCTTATCCTGCAACCTCACTCTCCCAGGCCACCTTCAAGGGTTGGATGGACATTATGTATGCAGCCGTGGACTCCCGGGAGGTAAGTCCGGGTCACAAGAGACGGACGGGTGAGTGAGCCAGGGGCGAGGTCCAGACCTCAGGAGCCCCTGGAGTGGCACGTGGGGGTGGCTCGGGGAGCAGGGGGGATGCAGCGTGTGCACTCACCCCCACGCCGCGCCGGGCCTGCAGAAGGAAGAGCAGCCGTCATATGAGGTGAACCTCTACATGTACCTCTACTTCGTCATCTTCATCATCTTCGGCTCCTTCTTCACCCTCAACCTCTTCATCGGCGTCATCATCGACAACTTCAACCAGCAGAAGAAGAAGATGAGTATCGCGCCGGCCTCCCGGGCCCTCTGCACTTGTCCCCACTCCCCGTCCCTCCCTGCTGCGCCTTGGTGCGTTCTCAGATGCTGCCTGTCCCCGTACTGGGCCGGCACAGCTGAGGCAGCCAGCTTGGGCCCAGATCCCACCTGCGGATCGTGGCCCTCAGTCTCCCCGAACCTTGGTCTCCCCATCTATAAGATGAGGTGCACACCACCTACCTTGATGGGTTATTCTAAGGACCCAGTGAGCTACTGATGGGAAGTGTCTGGCCCAAAACAGGCTTTGAGGCAGTGTCGTCCCCTTCTCTCTGTCTGTCACCTCCACTGCTCTCCCTCCCCTTCACTGGACCCTTAATCCCTCTGTCCTCCTTCCCCTTCTTCCCCTTAGTCCTTCATCTCTGGCCTCTCAAGGACCTCCTCCCCCTTCCCAGCAGGTCCCACTGCAGGGGTGGGGGCTGCCTTAAAAGTGATGCCTGAGGTCGAGGGTCCTGGAGGCAGACCCCAAGCTTACGGGCCCCATCCCACTATACTTTGGAGGGAAGGACATCTTCATGACAGAGGAACAGAAGAAATACTACAATGCCATGAAGAAGCTTGGCTCCAAGAAGCCTCAGAAGCCAATCCCACGACCCCAGGTACTGCCTCCTGGGGATCTTCCTCCTGCACCTGCACTAGGGGGCCTTGAAGGGAGAGGTGTCTCAGAGGGAGGAGGGATGCTCAGGGTGGGAACATGGGTAACATGATGTGGGCCCAGGTCCATCATGGTCCGATGGCTGTGCCTGCCCTGCCCTGGCTGACTCCACCACAAACTCCAACGCCTGCTCTCCCTCTTCCCTCATGTCCTGAGTCTCCTGCCTGTCCGTGTCCTGCCTGGGCCCTGACCACTCCCCCACCCCATGTCCGAACCTGTGCACCCACCACTTCCGCCACTCCCACCCTCACTGCAGAACAAGATCCAGGGCATGGTGTATGACTTCGTGACGAAGCAGGTGTTCGACATCGCCATCATGATCCTCATCTGCCTCAACATGGTCACCATGATGGTGGAGACGGACGACCAGAGCCAGCTCAAGGTGGACATCCTGTACAACATCAACATGGTCTTCATCATCATCTTCACTGGGGAGTGTGTGCTCAAGATGCTCGCCCTGCGCCAGTACTACTTCACCGTCGGCTGGAACATCTTCGACTTCGTGGTGGTCATCCTGTCCATCGTGGGTGAGCAGGGCCGGGCTGGACAGGGAGGGCGATGGCAAGATCAATCGATCAGGAAGACTTGGGGCTCCTGTTCTTATGTGTACACACCTTGTGCACCTGGCACGTGCACACACACACACAGGCACACAAACACGCATGTTGTACCTGGCATTCACACTTCACACTCAGTGGCACCCAGGGGTGGGCTTACAGGCGGCCTGTCACCTGTGTGCACATGAGTACACCTCAGGAAACACACGGACCTGACCGTGGATGCAGTCAGGTGCCCGCGCTCTGCCTGCAAACATCCGAGGACAGTCCCAGTACCTGTACGCGCTGGAGGAGTGCATGCACTTGCGTGTGACTGACAGCAGCTAGCTGCCGTTTACGGAGCATTACTATGTGCCCAGCCCCGTGCTCTGCACTCTGCAGGCACGATCTTGCTCGTTGTTCAGAACACTGCCACGAGGCAGATGTGGTTAGCATCTCTATTTGTTTCTGTTTTTGTTTTCTTTTTGAGAGGTTTTTGCTATAGGGCACATGCGCTTGCCAGAAAGACAGAGACAGACAGAAAGCAAGAAATGACGCCCCAGGGGGGATGGCCACTCCGCAATCCCTTCTCCTCTCGAGATCTTGGGCACGCACGCATGCCCAGCGTGAGTTTAAGCCACCGAGTCCGGGACTTTAACTGCAGTTGACTACATGGGAGTCCAGCGACGTAGCCATTACACCAGCTGCTGGTTCCAGCATCTCTATTTTATGAATGAGGAAACTGAGTCACAAACAGGTGACATGACCAGAGTAACCCAGTTGCGTGCACTCTCTCCCTCTCTGTCTCTCTCTCTCATTCACGCACGCAACTCCGGTATTTGCAAACAGTGTTGGGAATGGTCTTACCCTCACCCCATCAGCTTTGGCTTACCTCACCCCCAGCTGCGCCCTTGTGCGCTACACTCGGAGGCATGAGCTTCTGCTGCTCCTGCCTGGGGCAGAGCTCACAGGCCAGGCCCCCTGAGTCCCGCATGCCTGTCCCCCACCCACTGACCAGGCTTCCCACCCTGAGGGTAGCCATCCTCTCCCATGCTCCCTGCAGGCCTCGCGCTCTCTGACCTGATCCAGAAATACTTCGTGTCGCCCACACTGTTCCGTGTGATCCGCCTGGCGCGGATCGGGCGCGTCCTACGGCTGATCCGTGGGGCCAAGGGCATCCGGACGCTGCTCTTCGCCCTCATGATGTCCCTGCCCGCCCTCTTCAACATCGGCCTCCTTCTCTTCCTGGTCATGTTTATCTACTCCATCTTCGGCATGTCCAACTTCGCCTACGTCAAGAAGGAGTCGGGCATCGATGACATGTTCAACTTCGAGACCTTCGGCAACAGCATCATCTGCCTCTTTGAGATCACCACTTCAGCTGGCTGGGACGGGCTCCTCAACCCCATCCTCAATAGCGGACCCCCAGACTGCGACCCCACCCTGGAGAACCCAGGCACCAGCATCCGGGGTGACTGTGGAAACCCGTCCATCGGCATCTGCTTCTTCTGCAGCTACATCATCATCTCCTTCCTCATCGTGGTCAACCAGGCCCCCTGAGTCCCGCATGCCTGTCCCCCACCCACTGACCAGGCTTCCCACCCTGAGGGTAGCCATCCTCTCCCATGCTCCCTGCAGGCCTCGCGCTCTCTGACCTGATCCAGAAATACTTCGTGTCGCCCACACTGTTCCGTGTGATCCGCCTGGCGCGGATCGGGCGCGTCCTACGGCTGATCCGTGGGGCCAAGGGCATCCGGACGCTGCTCTTCGCCCTCATGATGTCCCTGCCCGCCCTCTTCAACATCGGCCTCCTTCTCTTCCTGGTCATGTTTATCTACTCCATCTTCGGCATGTCCAACTTCGCCTACGTCAAGAAGGAGTCGGGCATCGATGACATGTTCAACTTCGAGACCTTCGGCAACAGCATCATCTGCCTCTTTGAGATCACCACTTCAGCTGGCTGGGACGGGCTCCTCCACCCCATCCTCAATAGCGGACCCCCAGACTGCGACCCCACCCTGGAGAACCCAGGCACCAGCATCCGGGGTGACTGTGGAAACCCGTCCATCGGCATCTGCTTCTTCTGCAGCTACATCATCATCTCCTTCCTCATCGTGGTCAACATGTACATCGCCATCATCCTGGAGAACTTCAACGTGGCCACGGAGGAGAGCAGCGAGCCCCTCGGCGAGGACGACTTCGAGATGTTCTACGAGACGTGGGAGAAGTTCGACCCCGACGCCACCCAGTTCATCGCCTACAGCCGCCTCTCCGACTTCGTGGACACCCTGCAGGAGCCGCTGCGGATCGCCAAGCCCAACAAGATCAAGCTCATCACACTGGACCTGCCCATGGTGCCAGGAGACAAGATCCACTGCCTGGACATCCTCTTCGCCCTGACCAAGGAGGTGCTGGGCGACTCCGGGGAGATGGATGCCCTCAAGCAGACCATGGAGGAGAAGTTCATGGCGGCCAATCCCTCCAAGGTCTCCTACGAGCCCATCACTACCACCCTGAAGCGGAAGCACGAGGAGGTCTGTGCCATCAAGATCCAGCGGGCCTACCGCCGGCATCTGCTGCAGCGCTCGGTGAAGCAGGCGTCATACATGTACCGCCACAGCCAGGATGGCAGTGGGGACGGGGGTCCCGAGAAGGAGGGGCTCATCGCTAGCACCATGAGCAAGCTGTATGGCCACGAGAATGGGGACAGCAGTGTGCAGAGCCCGGGGGACCAGCAGAGCTCTACGGGGGACACTGGAGCCTCTGTGGGGCTCACGCCCATCCAGCCCTCTGATGCTGCCCTGCCTCCCTCCCCACCACCACCGGGGCAAACAGTGCGCCCGGGGGTCAAAGAGTCTCTAGTGTAGCAGGCAGCGTCCAGGTGGCCGCCTGAGCCTCGGCACAGCCCTGGAAGCTCCTCTGTGGGGCCTGCACGCTGAGTGAGGGAGAGGGCTCTGCCTCTGGGACTGCATCTGGCTCCCTCATGGGGGATAGGATCTGACTACTCTGGGGCTGACACCCAGGCCATGAGAAATCAGAATGTACTCAGGGGCTCTGTGCTGGCCCTGCTATGCCCCGCCTCCATGGTTTCACTGTCAGGTTCCTCTCACCTCCTCCTGGGCTCTGCCACCTCTCCACTTGGCTTGGGGAAGCTTAGGACATCAGGACCCTTGCTCCTCATTTGGGGAGGAGCTGGCTGTGTTGAAGGGATTGGCTGCCCTCCTGTCACCAGAGTCTTAAGGACTGATGGCTACCCCCCAGGAAGGGGCTCAGGCCCTCTAGCCCACGCCTGGACAAAGATGTCTTAACCTCAGTGAGTGTGAACACCCCTGACCCAGGGTGCTGCTAGCCCTGCCCCTCTGGCTAGGGTACAGCTTCACTCCACCAGCTCAGGAATTCTCTAGAAAAGGGAAATGTCACTGCTCCAGAAATACCTCCACCAACCTGATTAGTTGGATTCTGAGGCTGGGATTTGGATTCCTGAAGCATTTTTCCAGGCCTCATCTAGGCACACAGCTCCCCTGGCCGGTCCCTGGGGGAAGAGTAGAAAGAAGGATTACACTTGGAATTGTCTTTTCCTAGAAAGTACGGACGGGTGGTACAGGCCGGGTCCTGCCAGCGGATCACTGCACTTGGTCTGAGCACATAGACCTGGCTGGGGTCAGGACCCTGATGCTCAGTAAGAAGACTTGTTGTTCCTTCCCTCACTCCCTTCCTCACTCCTCCCTTAGCACCACCAGGGCTCCATGTAGCCCAATCAAGACTCAGAGATCTTCCCCTTCTCCCCTCTCCCCACCTGTCTTCTTTCTTGCTCTTCATCCTTTCCCTCTTCCTCAACGTGATCCTAAGAATACTATAGTTGGGCTCGTGTCATAGACTAACACGGGGCATGCAGTCGGGAAGGCCTCCCTGGATCATGCTCAACCTTCTACCTTCCCCACTGTCTAGAGAACCAGGCAGCATTTCTGCTGGCACCACTGAGCTGGGCATAACAGTGCCAGGCCTCTGCTGGCTCCCAAAGAACAGAGGGGGTGGGAGACCTGCTCGAATCACTGCATTTAGTCACTTGTGTGCGTGTTTGTGTAGCCATGTGCTTATATACTCGTAGGTCTGTGTGTATAGCTATGTGCGTGTTCAAATGTGTGACCATGAGTGTGTGAACTGCTGTGTACTGGTGCCTGCCTGTATATCTGTGTCTGCATATCTTCGTGTGTATGTGTGTCAATGTGTCCTGGAGTGTCTGAGATCTATGAGTTCAATTGGTGTTTGTCTTCTGTGCAGACCTATTCACGTGAGTGTGCCTGTATGCGGGAGAGTGTGCCTACACTGAGTGTGTGGATGAGTGTGAACACTTGTGTTCAGGTTTGCACTGTGAGTCCCCTGTTGGCCCTAGTTCCTCTTCTTTTCCTTCTTGTTGTTTCTTTTCTTTTTCTTTTTTTTTTTTTTGAAGAGGTTTTCACTATAGGGCGCGTGCACTCACCAGACAGAGAGAAACAGAGAGACAGAAAGCGAGAAATCACCCCCCAGAGGGGATGGTCACGCCGCAATCCCTTCTCCTCCATTCTCCTCTCGGGATCTTGGGCACGCATGCACACGCGCCCGGCGTGAGTTTTAACCCACCGGGTCCGGGACGCGAACCGCGGCCGACTACATGGGAGTCCAGCAACATAGCCATTACGCTAACTACTGGTTCCCTTCCTTCTTGTTTCTTATGAATAGTTTAATTAACTCAGGAAGCTTCCAAACAAGTTGTGTGTGTGTGTGTGCGTGCGTGCGTGCGTGTGTGCGTACATATCTGTGTGTATACACACATGCCCATGGGCCAGAGTCCTCCTTGTTGTCTGTCCAGCTCTCTCACCTCTTCCCATCCTGCCTGGCCTCTCTCTCCATGAATTCCCCCTTGCCCTTCCTCTGCTTCTCGTCACGCCTGTGGCCTTAGCCCTGCTTCCTGTCTCCTGCCTGGGTCTCCTGTGGAAGGAGGCTTTACTTCTTCCACCTTCTGCTGCAGTGATCTGTCTCTTCCTCTGGATGGGTCAGCCACCCCCAGCCCAGAACTCTGTCCCTCTAACTTTCCCTCTTGGGCCCCAGACTGGGGTAGCCCCAGAGCCTCAAGTCGGTGGGACTGGATACTCCCCAAGACTGTGCACAGATTGTAGAGGAAGAGAAGCTGATCAGGGTCTGGCCCCCTCTGCCTCTGGCCCCCTCCCCTGCAGACCGACACCCACTCCCACTTGTCCAGGTGGGAACAGGCCTGAGCCAGGCCGGCAGACGGCCTCCTTTGTACAGTTCTTACAATAAACCCTCCCCTGGTGCCTCTGCTGCGTGGGCTTCTCCCTCTGTGCCTCCTTACGTACCTGCGGGTGGGGGCTGAGGGCAGCGAGAATGAGAAAGGCTTGTGAGGACTGAAGCCAAGTGGGGAAGACAGGGAGAGAAGGCAGGGTTAGGAGGGCCCCACTCTCACTTTCTCCTGTCCCCCTCCAAAAGTCAGATGCCAAGAAGCCAGGTGGGGTCTGGGGTCATGCCCTGCTCCCCTAAATCCAGCACCATGCTCCCTCTACCCCCACGGCAGCACCTAGGAAGTATGCACTGGGACCCTGTGTCCCCAGTCCTTCCTCCCTGAAGCCCCCTTCATCCTTCATGTCTCTGCCCCTTCAGAGACCTCAGGGCACCCAGGAGCATACAGTGCAGCCTCTCCCTCTCCTCAGAAGTACTGACTTCCAGGACTCTGCCTCTGATCTCTACCCCAGGGAGCCCAGGGTCACATGGATCTGGGACAGACGATTTGTGTTTGTTTTTTGAGAGAGCTGGGGTTTTTTTGGGGTTTTTTTGTTTTTTGTTTTTGTTTTGTTTTGTTTTGTTTTGCTATAGGGCACGTGCACTCTCCAGAAAGACAGAGACAGAGAGACAGAAAGCAAGAAATCACCCCCGGGGGGATGGCCATGCCATAATCCCTTCTCCTCCATTCTCCTCTCGGGATCTTGGGCACACACGCACACACGCCTGGCATGAGTTTAAGCCACTGGGTCCAGGACTCAAACCATGGTCGACTACATGGGAGTCCAGCGACATAGCCATTACGCCAACTGCTGGTCCCAACAGAGACTATTCTTATGTAGCAACTTCAGCCGCAGCCCAGTGAGTGAATATTTTTATTTTCTATAGCAACTTCTGGCTCTCAGGGCTATATTCTTCCCAACTAGCAAGCTTAATCCTTTTCAGGATTTCTGTACCCCTTTTCCTACATCCTGGGGTTACCTGGCACCTGGTGGAATGGGATAAGAAGGGGCCCTAATGGCCTTGGCCCATTGGCTGCCCCAAGATGGCCCCCAACCATCTCTATAGCTCCTTCCTACCTTCCCACCTTGCAGTTGTGTGTCAGGGCTGGGGCTGGGGGTGTCAAGCATCTCTGTGGGTTCTTAGAGCCCCCACTAGGGTGCTGACTACCTTTCCTGGTGTGTGTGTGTTGAGGGGGCTCCTCCTCTGGGTCCTCTCTCTCTCAAGGACGAGATGATCCACAGGTGCCCAGGCCCACCCTTCCCTGAGCCTTGACTGACAGAAGGGAAAGACAAATGCTGGGCGAGAAACAGCCTGACGTTCCACATGGCTCCGTGGCACTCGGGATCAGCACTCCCTGCCACCTTGCTGAGTGCCCTGGCTTCCAGCCCCACCCCAGCTTCCTCAGATCCAGGCTTGTCTCGGTGTGCACAGCCGCCCTGAGAGGGTGGCCACCAGGGTTTCTTACAGCAGCGAGGAAATGGTCTCTGAGAAGTTATGAACGGGTGTTGCCTAACTGGGGTGCTGTCCATATGTGGGGCAGGGAGCCACTGTCCCTCCTCCCTGGGGTCTCCAGCACCCAGAGGCACCCTCTGGTCATTGTGACCATCGCAACTGCCCCAAGGAATTTCTTCCTGGTGCAGCGCCCCTAGTGGAGAACCCCTGGTAACCCAAGGAGGCTCTTGGGTGGGCACACTGCAGAGTCAGGATTTGAACCCACACCCCTCCTAGCCAGCAGGTCTCCTCCAGGTAACAGCAAGCCCAGCAGACCAGGAAGCCTGAGCTCTTCTTTTCCAGAAGTTCTTCCCCAGGTGGTGGGGTCCCTGCCTTTTTGCCCCCCCGCCCTCTGCCCCTGGTCCCTTCCCCTGGCACCCTCCCCCACCCCATCTCTTGTTTTGGTGCTGACTTCCTGGAAAGGTGGGAGGGGGTGCCAGATGTCAGGGTGTGCAGCCTGGGGCGGCCGAGGGCAGAGACATGGGTGGCCTCCGAGGCCGTCTGTTCTGGGAAGAAGAGCACGTCATGGACCCAGGACAGGGCTCAGTGCTGTTGTCACTGGCGAGGGAACAGCTTGGCCCCAACTGTGACAAATAAGCCTGGGGGCCGTGGAGCCTCTGCCCTCCTGAAAGCGAATCCCTGCTCCATGAATGGGGATGAGGTCCACAGGACACATCTGCATCCCTGCCCATGGGGGACGTTGGTGTGTGTGCCAACCTCCGGGCCCCCTCCCAGCACCCTGGGCCCCAGGACCAGCTCCCGAGCAGCTGACACCTCAGGGCCCAGGCAACACACTAGTATGACACCTGCACCCCAGCCTTCCCAAATCATCCTCCCAAATTGGGGGGTTCACTACCTCCCAAGTCGATCAGGGCCTCTGTCATGAGGGGCTTGGGAGGAGGTGGAGTTTGTGAGTCAGTGGGCTTCACCCTGCTCCCCATCCTCCAACCCCCGCCGGCACAGGGGCCCGTGGTCCCCAAGGTGGCCTCCAGTGATGTTTTTCTTCCTGGGCTGTTTGTTCTATGAACTGAACACCTGACACCTTTTCAGAGAAATGTTTTTTCATTTAGAACATCTGGAAACAAGCAAACACATCTGGGACTGCCTGGAATGAGCTGTTCCTCGATGAAGCCTTAATCTTCCTGTCCCCAGTTTCCACAGCTCAGGCCCTGGCCTGTGCCAGAATCGCCCCACCCTATCTCTTCCTAAAACCTAGGCCCGGGACGGCGGCGAGGGCACCAGGCCCTCTGCCTTCTGAGCATGGCAGGCACGTCGGCATCCTCCTGAACCCACACAGACCTGGCATCACGGGCCATTTGAAAATGAAGGGCTGTGGGGATGGTGGGATGGGGCAGGACACCGAGGACAGCACCTCTGTTCTGAGAGACTCGGGTCGAGAGAGGCGAGGGGACAGAAGAGAAAAGACAAGCAGCAAGGGGACGACACTCAGACTGCAGGGCTGAGTTCTGCGAGCCTGCCAGGTGCAGCTGTGCAGCCTGTGCCCTGCACAAGGGTGTCCCCCAGGGGCGACGGGGTGTATCAGACCAGGGCAGGGGGCACCACACTGAGCCTGGGCCAGCTCCCGACACCAGGGTGCTGTCCACCGCCCGCACACTGGTAGGGTGGAGCACAGAGGCTCCCCAACCCAGGTCGCCTGTCTCCCACCTGAGAAGCCCTGGAGCTGCAGATGACCCTCCAGTGTCCTGAGTCCTATGCTTAGGGCCTCCAAAGAATCCCCCTGGTGCCTCATCTCTGCCTGAGTTCTCCCCTTTCAGCAAACCCACCCACAGCACAAGGAAGGGGGGCCTCTTGCCAGGTCCTGGACCAAATCTTTTCCCAAGCGTCTGCCACACGTGGCCTGCTCTCACTCAAGAACCTCTGTGGCTCCCTTCCTCCACAGGGCCAACTTCCAAGTCTGCCTGCACTCCAGCCAAGGGGCTCTGCCTGGTCTGGGTGCATGGCTGCTCCTGGTTCCCCGCACTGTCCTTCCCGGTGCTCCTCTCCGAGAGCGCAGGGAGGGCTGGTCCAGGCCACGGCGGCCAAGCTAGGATTTATTCACAGCCCCGTGTGTTCCGCTGTGTCCAGAATCAGCTAAGACTCCGGGTTCTGCCCTCCTGCAGGTGGAGGCTGGCAGGCCCAGGGGGTGGCCACGGGAGGGGCGGGATGCTGAGAGGCGAGCACAGGCTGCCCCCAGAAGACTCAGAGGCCCCTCCCAGGGGCGGTCACAAAGACCCCAGCTGTGCTTCCTAAGCTGGCCCACCTTCAAGCCAGCTGACAAGAGCCCACCCTCCCCCAGGGTCCCCGGAGAGCTGGTGCCTCCCCTGGGTCCCGATTTGCATGGCAGGAAGTGGCCTGGTGGGGAAGAGGCGGGGAGGGGACAGGCTGCAGTCCGGGCAGTTACACGTTTTCCCCCAGAAGCCTCAGACGTGGTCCCGGGCTTGGGGTCGGGACGGCGCGGGACCATGGCCGGGCTGCTGCTGCCCCCCGCGCCCAGCACCTGGCTGCTGGTGGCACTGCTGCTGCTCTCAGGTAGGCCCACAACCCGCTCGCCCACTCTGGCTGGCCCTGCAGGCATGACTCCCGCTCTCTCCAGCTCCTTCCTGGGTCTCGCTTACTTTCTGCCCCCTGGACACCCTGAGGCCTAGGTCTGGGGTCTCAGCCTGGTCATGGGTTCTGGGTCTGTAGCCCTAACCCCTCTCGTGCCTGGTGGGTGTTGGGCTGAGCTGGGCTTGAAAGGAACTAGACTCGGCAGCTGTGACCACAGCCAGGCTGGGCCCCAGGAGAAGAGACAGTGGCTCAGCCCCAGGCCCTGGGGAACCGTGCAGGTGAGGTGGGGGAGAGGCTGTCCCAGCCTGACCTTGGGAAATGCATGTTCCAGAAACAGTCCCTCCTCAGCTGGAAGATGGGAGACTCCTCCAGGCCATAACTTCCCCACGGCCTTGTTTAGAGACCTGCTCAAGGCCACCGAGGGCCAAAAGCAGAATGGGGGCTAGGGCTGGGGCTGGGCATTCTGGTCCTCCCAGTCTGCTCTTGTCTCCCCATACAGGGGGCAGGGAGGAGTCTTGAAGCTGCTGTCCTGGGAGGAAGTGGTCCTGGGAATGCACGGGGTGCAGGGGTGGGGCAGCCAGCTCAGAGGGGGCGGCTCTGACCCAGCCCCACCCACCTCCTCCCACCCAGCAGGCGAGCCGGTGCCAGCTGCCGAGACAAAGGACTTGTACCAGAACCCCGAAGGTCAGTGAGCCCGCCCGCCCCTTCTGGAGACCAGGATGCCCGTGTCCAGTGCTGGTCATGGTCCCAGGGCTATCCCTGTCCCATGCAGGACTCCCACCCCCAGGTCCCAGCCTAGCCAGCTGTCATCCTCACCCCACACAGTGCTGGCCACAGAGGGGCTGCGGTACACCTGGGCACCAGAAGAGGGAGCCACAAGGGCTCCACCAAGGCCTCAGGCCCAGTGGGAGCCAGGCCCAGCCTTGGACTGAGTCCTTCCGGCAGGATTTGCCGTGTGAGGAGATCAGGGATTTCCCAGGGGCCATTCTCTGGGAGCGAAGCAGGAGGGAGGATCTTCCGAGCAGAGGGAGAGCATTCTGACCGAGGACGCGGGTTCAGGAGTAAACAGCAGAGCAGGGCCATGCAGGAGGGTAGGGGAACGATGGGGGAAGATAGGCAGAGAGCCGATGACCCCAATGCTAGGCAAAGGGCTTGGCCTTTATCCCCTGGAGGTTGTCGGGGAGCCCTGAGAACTTCAAACAGGTTCAGGGGAGTGCAGGGGAGCCCAGAAGCAGAAGCACCAGGGTAGGCCTAGGCTTGTCCCATGGGCCTCCAGGCCTTTTCTAGAGGAACGCTGGATGGGGGGAGGGGTGGGCAGGAAGGGGCAGGTGGCTTGGTCCACGGCCTCTCACATGGCTCGGCTCCGCACACCTCTGCCTCTCGCCTGTCCCACACCCTGAGAAGCAAGGGTAGCTGAGGAGGCTGGGCCTGGAGGTCAGGGCCACCTGGGGCAGGGCTGCAGCAGGGCTGGTGGTCAGGGCTACCAAGTGGGATTTTGAGCCTGGCCTTGGTGCCCACAGGAAGCCCTTGTTCCTGGATCTGGCAGAACCCACGTTTCATGGCCAAGAAACGAGGCTCCAGGGTGACAATGCAGTGCCACTTAGGCAGTTCCAGCTTGGGCACGGTGAAGTTGCTCCTGCAGCGGGAAACAGACCGGGAGCCCCAGCTGCTGCACCTGGAGAAGGGCCGCATAGAGCAGACCGAGGAAGGCAGCATGTCCAACCTCACCATCATCGGCATCCAGTCTGAGGACAGCGGCATCTACTTCTGCCAGCACGAGTGCATCGGGGCCTCCCAGAGGGAGCTGGGCTGCGGCACCGAGCTGCGCGTGATGGGTACGTGCCGGGACGCGGCTTCGCGTAGCCATCGGGCCCACCTCTGCCTGGCCTGCCACCGGTGGACGGGGGCCGCCTGTGCAGGTGGCTGTGGCCCTGGAGCTCTCAGGAAGCAGGTCCTGAGGGTGCACACCCCACTGCAAGCCCAAAGTGTAGACCCCAAGGAGAACCTGCCACTCAGCCTCACGGCCCCGCCCTCGCCCCTAGGGTTCAGCACCCTGGCGCAGCTGAAGCGGCGGAACACGCTGAAAGACGGCATCATCATGATCCAGACGCTGCTCATCATCGTCTTCATCATCGTGCCCATCTTCCTGCTGCTGGACAAGGTGACCAGGGCAGCGGGGGCCCTGGGGCCAGCAGGGGGACTGCAGGGAGGCCAGACACAGGCGGGTCTGCGGCTCCCCGGCCCTGGTTCTGGCCTCCCCGGCCCAACCCCAGAAGCTGCCCACTGGCCACTCATTAATTCAGCCAGTTGTTCTTGGGCGAGCATCACCCTGCCCCCCTGAGCCCCAGGCCCAGCTCCCTGCCCCTCCCCAGTCTGCCCCAGCACAGTCTGGGGCTGGGGCCACTACCACTCTGATCCCTGTCCCTCCGCCCCCAGGATGACAGCAAGGCCGGCATGGAGGAAGATCACACCTATGAGGTAAGCAGCAGGGGCTCCTGGCTGCTCTGAGGCAAGTGCTCCATCAGCCCCATTTGTCACTATGGCTGGGTGTGACCCAGGCTTGAGCTCCATTTCATGTCTGCAGGGCCTGGACATTGACCAGACAGCCACCTACGAGGACATCGTGACTCTGCGGACAGGGGAGGTGAAGTGGTCCGTGGGCGAGCACCCAGGCCAGGAGTGAGGGGCCGGCACCTCACGCCCCGAGCACAACCTCCAGGGCCTCACAGACTGCTTCGAGGTCACCGGACTCACAGCTCATCTCTCCTCTGGACTCTCAGACGGACTATGAAGCCGGCCCGCCAGAGCGGCCTCCCTCGCCCCACTCCAGCCCCTGCTCACCAGCTCTTGCCAAAGGGCCTGGATAGAAGGGCAACAGGAAAGTGATCTGGAGTGGGGAGTTCTCTGCAGGTAGACTGGACACAGCCTTCTGGGGGTGCTGTGCAGGATGCGTCCCCATATTTGGGACAGAGAAGACAGAGACTTGTCCAGAGCCTGCAAATGGACTCAGCGCCGACGGGCTTGCAGTCGTGCCTGAGAAGGACCACGACTGGGTCCCAGGGCCACCTGGAACTTCACCACTCCCCCATCCTCTCCCACCCAGGGGCCCTTGCCTTGAGCTCATTCTCCCATGGAATAAACAATGCGTCTTGAGATTCACGCACCGTGATGTCTTACGGGCTGACGGGAATGTTTATGTGGGTACTCATGTTGTCTGAATGTGGCACCTGTGAGCCCATGAGGGGGTGGAGGGGGGTGCCTGCCGTGTCACCTCCTCTTCTCTTGAAAGTCGGAGCCTGTAGTCACCGCCCCTCTTTCCTTTTCTCCTCTGGCCCCAGCTAGGCCTGGCGCTGTGGTAGATCTGGCTGGCCCCTCCCCTGGCCAGGATGCCTTTGCCCAGCACGGCACTAGCCAGCCAGCAGCAACTGGGTCCTGCTCTGGGGGGTCCCTCCCCCATCCACCCCAACCCTGCTGTCCTCTGAGGTCCTCTGCCTGGGACAGTCCAGGCCTTACCGGCCCAGCCCATGGAGCCGGCTTCAGCTCCTGCCCATGCAGCCTGCACCAGCTTTGGTTCCAGTTGTTCTAGATGCTCCCCAAGGGCAGGGGCTTCCCCGCCTCTACCACACACCTTCACCCCTGCCAAGCCTGGGACTTTTTAATTAAGTTAGACCCAGAGTCATCAGGTGAAAGATTCCTAAAAGGGCAGTCTGGGTGGCGAAGTTTGGGGTCCTGAGGTAGGTGAGCCCCTCAGACTTCCCTCGTATCACCCTGAAGGATCCCTAGGGCCGCAGATTTAGGGCCCCGACCCACCAGCTGTGGGAGTTACTGGGAATAGCCCACAGCTGGGAGGGCAGGAGCACGTCATCTGAGCTTGCAAAGCCTCCCTCCCAGCCAGGCTGTGCTCTGCTTCCT
>NW_006159662.1:4870705-4891449 GCF_000334495.1 Tupaia belangeri chinensis
CTCCCTCCCAGCCAGGCTGTGCTCTTCTTCCTGCTGGCCTCGGGAGACCCCCTTCATGCTCTGGACTCAGGTAGGGGAATCCCTACCCTCAGGGAGCTTCCAGTTCGGCTGGCAAACCAAGGCCAGCCTGTGGGAACCAGTTAGAGAAGAGCCCACTTTGACTAGAAGCCCCTGGAGTTCCAGGTGGGGCAGGCGGGAGGTCAGGCAGGCCTGGGGTCCGGGTAGATCTCCGGCCCTCAGCAGGCAGCTCTGGGCCAGGCTGGGCAAGGCCTGTTCCCTCCCTGGTCTCTAGGCTGCCAGAGGGAACGGGCTTGTTTTGGCATCTGCTTCCACTGAGCTGGCCCCTCCCTTTCCTGCTACTTTGCATAGTGGCGCTAATTCTGTCCCCCTACCTCCACAAGGGACCTGGGCAGCCAGGCAAGGGTAGATGGTAGGGAGAGTCTTCACTTCTCCAAGCAGGGTCACCCCCTGCTTGGGGCAGCCCTGGGCCAGGGGAGGCCTTGACTTTACTGAAAGATGATTTAAATACCTTTAAATCACTGCATTTCCCTATCACTCTGACAGGCTTGTTGACAAGAGGTCACTGGAGCATCAAGGCTTCCCCTTCTACCGGAGGCATGTGTCTTCATGAGTGATGACATGGAAGCCCCCAGTTGTTTGTCCTGCTGTGTCAGGGGCTTATATGGCGGGTGTCCCCGTGCCTCCTAACGGGTCCCTGTGCCCCAGAACTGACTTGGGAATGGTAGTAAAGCTGAGTGGGGATGAGGCATGTATTCGGTCTCAGTTGCTTTATCTGTAAAATGGGGGTCATAAGACCTAACTCAGGGAAGGAGTTGAACCAGATGCTTTTTTGTTTTATGTTTTTTTTAAATCATTTAAGGATTTTTTACTATAGGGCAAATGTACTTGCCAGAGAGATAGAGACAAACAGAGAGACAGAAAGTGAGAAATCACCTTCCCGAGGGGGTGGTCACATCGCAATCCCTTCTCTTCCATTCTCCTCTTGGGATTTTGGGCACACATGGACATGCGCTAGCATGAGTTTCAAGCAGCCTAGTCTGGGACTTGAACTGCAGTCTGCCATGTGGGAGTCCAGCACCTTAAGCACTATGCCACCTGCTGGTTCCACCAGATCTTGTTTTTTTTAAAATGATCATGCACTAAAGCCGAGCTCGTTTTCCTCGGGTGTACAGTTCTATGGCTTTCAGCACTCGTACAGATCTGTACAGCCCCAGAGTCAGGGTTCAGAACACCAACCGGAAGCTCCCCTTGGGCCCACTGAGTACATACTGAGCTCCTTTCAAATGCCAGTTTGGGCCAGTCAGTGGATCCCACTTGGCTGAATGCATGGTTTGAATCCCAGGTCTAATGGTTTGAAAAACACACCAGGCATGTGTGTGTGCATGCCCAAAATCCTGAACGGAGAGAGAAATCGGGCAAAAGGAATTGCAGCTTGAAGAGTACCCGTGGGCAGTGCTTTCTTATCATCTTTTTTTTTTTTTAGGGCACTTGTGCTTGACAGAGAGACAGAGACAGAGAGACAGAAAGTGAGAAATCACCCCCCAAGGGGGGGATAGCCATGCCGTAATCCCTTCCCCTCCTTTCTCCTCTCAGGAGTTTGGGCACGGACATGCACCTGGTGTGAGTTTTAAGCTACTGGGTCCGGGACTTGAACAGCAGTTGACTACATGGGAGTCCAGTGACACAACCACTATGCCATCTACTGGTCCCAGTGCTTTCTCGCTTTTCCTCGCTCTCTGATGAGTGCAACACCCTTTGGCAAATTAAAGAAAAAAAAAAAAGTCAATTAGATGTTTTGAGCCTCTCGTATTCCTTTACGTTATTTTGCTCAACCCCCATGTAACCCTGGAAGGGGGGGTAATATCTCCTTTTTTACACACAAGGGAATCAAGAGCCAGGGAAATGGCCATCACTGGCCAAAGTCACTCACAGCCTCTGAGTCCCCAAACCCAGTGCTCCTCCCACGTCACCACAGCTGCTTCCCTAGAAAACCGCAGCACTGAGACGCCAAAGTAAAGGCAAAGTGGAAGGACGGGGGGGCGGGGAGATCCCTGGGACAACTTCGCCTGTCTTCAAAGGTTCATGTTTTTGTTTGTTTGTTTTTGTTTTTTTTTTAAGAATTATTTATATATTTAATTCCATCTGTTATTATGTTTTCATTTGACCAGACAGAGACAGAGAGAGAGAGAAAGGGAAAACAAGAAAGCAAGCCACCAGGTTCAGGACTGGAACCACCATTGGCCATGTGGAAATCCAACACCCTTAACCAGCACGCCACCTGCTGGCCCCAAGGTTCATGTTTTAAGAGGTTTATTTTTTCCATCATTCACAAGTTTGAACCCCCCAAAATCCCACTGGCTCTTAACAGGGTTTCAGTGGCAACTCTAAGCACAGGAAGAGCATGCCACTGGGCCCCGTTCCTAGGAGCGGCCTCTGCTGTCCTCCTGCCCTCCCCTCCACAGAAGGTAGCTCCGAGGCCTCTGGGTGGGCACATGCCTCACTGCCCACTGGGGGAATCCAGCCAGGTCCCTGGGGACCCTGGTTTAAGCACAGGCTGGTTCCTCCTTCATTCTAGCTTGACTTCCGGCCCCGTTGCTGCAGGTGCTGCCAAGGTTGGGGTGATCTGACCCAAGGCTTTGGGTGTTTTTCCAGCAGAATCAGAGGTGAAAGAAAAACAAAACAAGTCACAAAAAGTCACCACTGTTTGGGCGGCAATGGCAAGTTAGTCTCTTAGCAGGTGTCTGGCCTGGTGGACTTTCTGGGCAGGGCCCTCAAAGGCCACCTTGGAATGGACGTTGGGGTCCCTGGATTCTATCTGCTCTCTTTAGAGCTGGGTTCAGAGCCTGCCTCTGTGACATTCCTGAGTGTGGGCCATGTCTCCAAGCTGCACTTGGCGCGGCTGTTGACGAGGTTGCAAACAACAAACCTTCTGCTTGGGGCGCCCAGCTGTCCTCTCCAACCCGAAAACCTGCTCTTGGAAACTTAGGTGACAGCAGACAGCAAACGTGAACAAGCATTACATCCCAAGTTCAGAGCGTAGTTGGTTAAAGCACACTGAGACTTACCCGAATGCGATGTTCAAATGGTAACAAAATGGTGCCTTTCCTTCGGACCTACCGCCACTTCCCCCACGTGGCAGGGCAGAGGGGAAGGCGGGAATCCGCTGGGGTCGGATTCCGCACATGGTGAGCCCGCACAGAACGTCGGGATGAGCCGGGAATCAGCACATGCTACTGGCTCGTCTACTTTCTCATTGACTGTCTGTTCAGGTACATATCGCCATACGTTCCACTTCCTGGCTCTGTGGCATGAAATTCCCTCCACTAGGAGGAGAATAAAAGGGCTCTGCCTAGCCATCCCCTGCTATTGGACATTCCTTGGGATTGTCTTCCCATCCACTCAGGCCACTCTGCGTGGATTCCTGGACCCAAGGCTGTCTCACCCCTCCACTTACAGTTTATTCTCTCAGCCATTTCCTTCATGGGAGTTTTCTCCATTTAAAAGCTCTGTCTGTAGCTGACCATTACATATTTCATTGTTTGCTGTCATCTTCCTCCCAGGCAGACTGTAGGCTCCAGGAGAGAAAGGATTGTGACTTTTGTTCCTTTCATTAAAAGGTCCAGCCTCAAAGAGCGTGTAGTCCAATAAGGGAATAAGATACCCACAAATAAACACAGGACAGGGCAAAAAGAGCAAACAAGAGACCAGCAGGTGGCGGTAAAAAGAGCCAGCAGGGGACCAGTAGGTGGCATGGTGGTTAAGGTGCTAGATTCCCACATGACCCACCACAGTTCAAGTCCCAGACTCAGCAGCTTGAACATCACGCTAGGTGCATGTGTGTGCATGCCTGAAGTCCTGAGAAGAGAATGGAGGAGAAGGGTCTGGGTTGGCCATTTCCCCTGGTGGGTGATCTCTCTCTCTCTCTCTCTCTCTGGCAAGGGCATATGCCCTATGGTAAAGACAAAACCAAAAACAAACGAGAGAGATGGTACCCAACAGGAAAGCACGCCAGGGTTCAGAGGGTAGGAAAGTGGAAAAGCATGATACTCTGCAAGGCAATCCCATATGGGAAGGTTCCCGGTTCAAGTCCAGGGACCTCGCTGAGTACACTGGGCACAGACACATCTGTGATCCAGGGCTGGCTGAGGCTGGGGTGAACCACAGCATGAAGACCCTGTTAGGGGCGCTCTCTCTGTCTCTGTCTCTCTCTCTCTCTCACTCTTGCTGATGGAAGAAATACATAAATTTAAAAAAAAAAAGGTAAATCAGACTGGCTGGTGGGGTGGTGGTTAAGGTGGCTAGATCCCACACGGCCCACTGCACAGTTTGAGTACTGGACCTGGCAGCTTGAGGGACATGCCAGGTGCATGTGATGGAAGAGAAGAGAGATGGAAGAGAAAGGGTTATGGCATGACCATCCTCCATGGAGGGTGTTTCTCATTTTCCTTCTCCTTCTGTCTCTCCCAACCAAGCACACATGCATCCTCTAGCAAATTAAAAAGAAAATGGGGGAAGCACCCCTGGCTCCCCACAACTGCGGGACACACCTTGGTACTAATTACCCCTTTTTTAGTGGGACTGTGTCCCTGGGGAATAATCCTCAACGGGGAAATGACTTAGCCTGTCTAGTCTGTAGATGGCTATAGACTTCCAGATTGTTCGGAGATCAGTGTAAGCGACGTTCCCATCAACACATGGCAATGCCTGCCTCTGCCCCCGACCCAGCCCTCCAAGGCCCTTCTTCCATGCTCGAGCCCTCTGCTCACATCGCCAACTCAAGGGCCCAATGAGATACGGGAAGTGAAAACGCGATGTACACTGAAACGTGCAGTGCAAATGTAAAGGGTGATGTGACTTGCTTCACTAAATCAAGCTACATCGGGGTGTTTTTTTCTACTGCTTTTCTTAGCGCCTGCAGACACCCCAATCTGGGGCTGAAGTTCTTGGCGTTCATTTCCCCCCATCTTCATTGAATACTTCTGTGGGGAGACTTGATCCCTGTCCTGCTAGCTTTGCACTGAGGAAAGTTCTGTTCGTGTCCCACAGTGCCACCATCTGCACTAGAGGAGGCTTCTAAAGAGCTCGGTATGGCAGAAAGACTGGAGGCCATGGGGAGCCCTCGCGTAGAAGCTACTTTATCTCTTTGAGCCTCAGAGTCCAAAAATATGAAGCAGGAGTCACCTCCTATTGTTCAGTCTAGAACTTGGCACATGGTGGGTACTCAGAAACATGGATCTTCTCCCCACTTACCATGGAAAAACCCTTGGAGGGTGTTGGGAGCCAAAGGGACGTAGAGTATGTGCTGTAACAAGCCTCAGCCAAAGGAAGGAAGGACAGAGCTAGCAGTAGGTAACATCCTCTGATGGCCAAGGGGCAGTGGAAGGAGATGCCACCAGTCCTGCTGAGGCTATCCCTAAGGCCAGGGTGAGAATGGCCTGAAAAATGAGATCACGGAAAGCAGCAGTTAGCGTAATGGCTACGTCGCTGGACTCCCACGTAGTCGACCGCGGTTCGCGTCCCGGACCCAGTGGCTTAAAAAACTCACGCCAGGCGCATGTGCGTGCGTGCCCAAGATCCCAAGAGGAGAATGAAGGAGAAGGGATTGCAGCATGCCCATCCCCCCTGGGGGATGATTTCTCGCTTTCTGTCTCTCTGTCTCTCTCTGTCTGGCGAGCGCACGCACCCTGTAGCGAAAACGTCTCAAAAAAAAAAAAATGAGATCACTTGCAACCTCAACTTGAACCTAAGAGGGGCTTTTGGAGTCTGGAAAGGCCACTTTGGGGTCAAGGGGCAATCTGTGACCTTCCCCAATAGGTTCAGAGAACCTCAGTGGTCAAGTATGAAAATAGGGAGGCCTTCCAAATTCACTGAGAGGAATTCATGGATTCATATTTATAAGGAAGGTGTTCTTTTTTAAAAAAAGATTTTTGCTATAGGTTGTGTGTGCTCACCAGATAAACACAGACAGAGACAAAAAGCGAGGACTCACCCCCACCCCACCCCACCCCCGGAGGGATGGCCATGCTGCAACCCCTCCTACTACATTCTCTTATCGGGATCTTGGGCATGCACGCACACACGCCCGGTGTGAGTTTAACCCTGTGGTCTGGGACTTGAACCACGGACGACTACATGGGAGTCCAGTGATGCAACCATTACACCATCTACTGGTCACAGGAAGGTGTCTTAACATCACTAAGGTGACTGGGGAATTCCTCTGAAGCCCTTTGTGGCTGACATCAGAGATACTACCAAGACTTCCTCACAGGCCACATAGTGGCCATGGGCAGTCTCTGAACCTGATGGAACCAGGCATCAGGCCCCATGCGGTACCCAAGAGCGAGCAACTTTCCAGGGCTAGAGTGAAAATTCCATGTCTAATACGAGTCTAAGAGCTTGTCTTCTACTAGCAAGGGATGTTGAACATAGTGTCCATCTGAAGACCCTGGGAAGGTCTGAACGGGAGAAAAGGATCATTGACTCCCACATCACACACAGTCCCTTCAATTCTTCCCTCTGGGCCCACCACTTGCCACGGTAACCTTTTTGTGAAGGAGTATCCTTGGGGGTCTCAAGTGTCTCTGGGCCAACTTACTTCTGGGGTCAACAGAACTGAAAGTGGTGGGAAGAAATCTCCCCCTAGGCCGGTCCCACCTGTTCTTGTCTGTAACCTGCCTGGCGGGCGCCTCAGCCCCACCGTACCTGTGCACACCTGATGTGGCTCTCAAGCAGTATCCAGCTGGGGCTCCTGCAGCCCTCACCCTCAGGGAGACCTGAGACTTCACCCATGGTTGAAAGTCCGCAGGTAAGGCCCGAGCCTTGGTCTAGTGGTCAAGGGAGGCAGATCCCACCTGGTCAACTGTGGTTGGAATCCTGGCCTCAGCAGCTTAAAAGTCATGCCAGGCATGTGTGTGCGCTCGTGTGACTGAAATCCCCCAGGGTGGAGAAATGGAGGAGAAGGAATTGCACCGTGATCATGCCGCATTGAGACGTGTTTTCTCCCTCTCCCTCTCTATCTCTGTCTCTCTCTGGAAAGAGCACACACCCTCTGCAATTAAAGAAAGGGAAAGAAAGGGCCAGTTGGTGGGCTGGTGGTTAGGGTGGCTGGATCCCCACACAGCCCGGCCAACTGTGCTGTTCAAGTCCCGGACCCAGCACCATGTCCTGTGTTCTTTCCACTGCTGGGGAGGAGACAAGCCCTCCAGGGCTTTTGCAATTTCAGAACCCTCTCACAGTTTCAGGCAGTGGGAGGAAGCCTCTGGGGTTCATGTCAGTCCTGTGAGCTCCTCTTCCCGAGCTGCATTCCTGTGTCAGGTGCAAGGAGCAGGGGCAATACTTCAAGTTCCAGTCATTTACTTCAGGAGCCTGGGAGAGCCTGGGAGAGCCTGGGAGACCCCAGTCCAGGGAAAGGGGAGGGCAATGTGTGTGGCTGGTGCCCCCTAGTGGTCAACATTAGAGAGCAAAAGGGATGGGGGATTCTGGCTGAACCATGGCCAGGAACCCCAGAAATTCAAGGGCTGTCCTTGGTGCCTTTCCCCAGTACATATTCTCACTGATGAGTGGACAGAACCTTGGAAGGAGGAGGACAGGGAGGATAGAGAGGAGAAGGGGCCAGCCCAGCCCCCAAGGAGCAGTCCCCTGACACTGCCCCCTTTTGGGGACCAGGTTGCACCCTCTTCACCCAGACAGACAAGGACACGCTTCTGTACACCTGGACTCGGGTACTCCCTTCTACCACCTTCTCCTCCGAAAGAGGACGGAGTGGGTGATCTTTCTAGCTGAGACCCTGTGCACACAACCCTCACGTGGCTGGTTACGGTTGGACAGAGACTGACCCCAGGAAAGCGGCGTCTAAATTATCCATCAGCACAGCAGCCCGTGCATAAATGTATAGAAAATAGATGGAGCGGGAGGGGGCCAGGGTATAATAAGGGGCCACCAGCAACCAACTGCAGGATCCTGGGCCCAGCTCCCCAACCACCCCGGGCCCTGTAGACAGCTCACCCAGCTACAATGGCTGCAGGTAAGAACCCCTAAAATCCTTCCGGGCACAATGTGTTCTAATGGTGCTGTGGGAGTCCCGCAGATGGGAAGGGCTCTAGCGCTTGGGCTGGGGGTTTCTGACGTGGGCAGAGCTATTTCAGCCAGATGTTTGGCCATGATGGTATGTTCTCACTCCCCTCACTCCCTGGGTTAGGGGCAGGGGTGGGAGGGTGAGAAAGGCCCTGGGGCAGAGCGAGCTGGTCCTGGCACTGCCCCTCCTGCCCCTGCCCATCCTCCCCCGTAGGGTCCCGCACCACCTGGCTGCTGGCTTTGTAAGCGCTGGGGAGTTGGTGCAGGGAGGTAGTGGGGGGGAGGGCGGGGGAGGGAATGGAAGTGGGACCTCCCCACACACCAACCCTGGGAAGTACTGGGGGAAACTACGGAGCTCAGTGCTGTATTGCACAAATAGAGACGCAGCCAGAGGAGGGGTGCTCAGTCCAGCCGTGGCAAGAGCTGCCTGGACTTAGACCTCGGCCATCCTTCCCCAGGAGCGTGCCTACATCCCCGAGGGGCAACGGTACTCCATCCAGGCTGCCCAGGCTGCCTTCTGCTTCTCAGAAACCATCCCAGCCCCCACAGGCAAGGACGAGGCTCAGCAGAGATCCGTGAGTGACCCCCACTGGCTCAGGACCAAAGCTCCGTCTTTCTATAGAAGCACTCCTCCCCTGCCCCCTAGGCTGGAAGGGCATGGGAGGCTCTTGGCGGAGGGTCCCAGCCACACAGCCATGGTCAGCTCTTCCCTGCAGGACATGGAACTGCTCCGCTTCTCGCTGCTGCTTATCCAGTCCTGGCTCGGGCCCGTGCAATTCCTCAGCAGAGTCTTCACCAACAGCCTGGTGTTTGGCACCTCAGACCGCGTCTATGAGAAGCTCAAGGATCTAGAGGAGGGCATTCAAGCCCTGATGCGGGTGAGAGGCACACGACCCAGCCCTGGAGAGCTCAGCTTCCCTGGTGTAGGCAGAAAACTAAGACTGCTTTTCCGAGGACAGGCTTGACCTTCATTTCTCCTTGGGAATCCTCTCCCTGAGAGGGAGGGAGAAACGTGGGCAGGAGTGGAGGGTGCAGCGCTCCAAAACCTGGTCTCTCCTTTCCCTTCCCTTTGCAGGAGCTGGAGGATGGCACCCCCCGGACTGGGCAGATCCTCAAGCAAACCTACGACAAGTTTGACACCAACCTGCGCAGCGATGATTCACTACTCAAGAACTATGGGCTGCTCTCCTGCTTCAAGAAGGACCTGCACAAGGTCGAGACCTACCTGCGGGTCATGAAGTGCCGCCGCTTTGTGGAAAGCAGCTGTGGCTTCTAGGTGCACGGCCTTTCGGCTACCCTCCCCAGAGCCTCCCCTGCCCCTCGGGGCCACTCCAGTGCCCTCCAGCATCATACTGTCTGGCCAGGTGTCTTTCTGTCATGGGGTAGAAGGGGAAGTATGGCGCCAGGGCGGGTTGGAACGAAAGCCACAGGGATCCTGTGAGCTCTGCTTGAAACCAGGATGCTGGAACACAGCTGACCCGGCTCTTCCTGGGCTCCTCCAGGACACACGAGTCCACTGTCCTAGGCTGGTGGTCCCAGCTGGCTGAGCGGTCGTAGTGCAGCAGGTCACGTCACAGGTCACCCTCATAAAGTACTTGGAGGCATTTCTGCCTTCCCCACCAACACAGCAACACTAAATCCAGCCCCAAGAGTGGGAAGAAACAAAAACAAGACAGGCCATTAAGAGCAGAAGCGCACAGTCCGATGGGTGAGGAAAATGACATCATTTCTGTGCAGAAATCTTAAGGTGAATACTCATTTGGCCCCATTTCCACTGAGAAATGAGAAGGATGCAGAAGTGGGTTTGGAACACACAGAACCAGAGTGTTTGGGATCCAATCTGGGGCAAGAGACCTGCAAGAGAGAGTCTAAATTGGGCGGTGTAAACACAGAGCCAGAGTGCCAGGTGGGTCATTCCAGAAGCAAGGGGGATGGACATGAGAGGAGAGGTCACAATGACACTCAGCCTCCTTGTGAAGGGCACAGCGGAGCAGAGGGGACCAGCACAACCGATGGCCTCGGGCCCTGATGACCAAGGTGGGCCCATCCAGCCGTGTGGCCACGTGGGACTGACTGCAGGGACAGGGCCACCAGTCCCTCTGATTCTTCTCCAGCCAGGACATCCAGACTTCAACAGGCAGTCGTTATTGGACACTGGCACCTAACCCACATTGAAAACATTTAGAGGGCAGGACTTAGCCCACATTTCACTCTGTGGACTAGCAATTTTGTTCTAAGAGCAGAGGATTGAGATAGCTGGGTATAGAGGAAAGAATAAGACTTAGGTGCAAAGTCTGAACAAATTATTGTGCTTGCGAACAAATTACCTGGCCACCCTGAGATAATAATACATTGCTTAACAAGGTTTAAGTGAGGATTAAATGAAATGGCATTTCCACAGTGATCAATGTTTTACAGCACTCAAGAAATTGCAGTTATTTTTGTATTAAATTTTACATATGGGATCGGCAGATGGTGTAGTAGTTACGTCGCTGAACTCCTACATGTCCAACCACAGTTCGAGTCCTGGACCTGGCAGCTTGAAACTCACACAGGGTGCTGCGCATGTGTGCCTGAAATCCTGAGAGGGGACTGGAGAAGAGATTGTAGCATGACCATCCCCCCGGGGGATGATTTCTCAGTTTCTGTCTCTTGAGCAAGCACACATGCCCTATAGCAAAAAAGTCTCTTTAAAAATAGGCATGTGTTATGTTTTCTAATGCGTGTCTAAACACTTATTAATCCCATTGTGTTTTCCTATTGGCATTTCAGATGCTTCTCATTTCCAAATGAACTTGAAAGGACAGTGGTCAAAGTTTTAAGGTTTTTAGTTTCCCAAGCGCCTTAGCTAAATGACTGACGTATAAATCAATACTTAGATGCTCAAAGTAATGCCCTTATCCCTGGGGCCAGCAGGTGGCATGGTGGTTGAGGTACTGGACTCCCACATGGCAGACCACGGTTCGAATCTCAGACTTGTCGGCTTAGTTTCTCACTTTCTGCTCCTCTCTCTTTCTCTGCCTCATGATCAAATTAAAAATAATAATAATAACAAATAAAATTAAATAAAGAAATTATTTTTAAAAAAGTGATGCCCTTATCCCAGACCGATTTCATGAGGTCAATAATTCTTTTACAATATAAATTAAAAATTCTCTAATTAATCTTGAGACATTCCAATTTTATGTGCTACAATGACTTTCTTTAAAACAGGTCCCTTGGGGAAACTAGCAGTTAGTGTAATGGCTATGTCGCTGGACTCCCACATAGTCGACCGCGGTTCGCGTCCCGGACCCGGTGGCTTAAAACTCACGCCAGGCGCGTGTGCGTGCATGCTCAAGATCCCGAGAGGAGAATGGAGGAGAAGGGATTGCGGCGTGACCATCCCCCCTGGGGGGTGATTTCTCTCTTTCTGTCTCTATGTCTCTCTCTGTCTGGCGAGCGCACGCGCCCTATAGCAAAAACCTCTCAAAAACAAACAAACAACAACAAAAAAAAAACAGGTCCCCTTGGGACCAGCACTTAGCATAATGGCTATGTTGCTGGACTCCCACATAGTCGACTACGGTTCGAGTCCTGGACCCGGTGGCTTAAAACTCACGCCAGGCGCGTGTGCGTGCATGCTCAAGATCCCGAGAGGAGAATGGAGGAGAAGGGATTGCGGCGTGACCATCCCCCCTGGGGGGTGATTTCTCGCTTTCTGTCTCTCTGTCTCTGTCTGTCTGGCAAGCGCATGTGCCCTATAGCAAAAACCGCTCCAAAAAACAAACAAGCAAACAAACAGGTCCCCTTGTATTTATTTTTTTTTTAAGTTTTGAGAGTTTTTTTGTTGTAGGATGTGTGCACTCATTGGAGAGACAGAGAGACAAAAACCAGGAAATCACCTCCCAGGGGGGATGGGCACACCACAATCCCTTCTCCATTCTCCTCTTGAGATTTTGGGCATGCATGCACACACCTGGTATGAATTTCAAGACGCTGTGTCTCGGATCAGGCCACAGGTAGTCCAGGACCCCAACCACCACACCACCTGCTGGCCCCCATTTTTAAATATTCTCACTTTTAGGAATGTAAGTCCTGGGGGAATGGCTTAAAGTTGAAAAATCAGAACCCTGAAGCTTCATTTCTTACCTCAGAAATCATTTTTCTATCTTAAATGATTATTTCAGTGTCTGGCTTCAAAGTCATGGAATTTTGGAATTAGAACAGCTGCATAGGCGATCCTAATTCCTTCTGCTTCAGGAATCTTACTGTATAGTATCCATTACAGATGGCATTCCACCCATGACTCGTGTAGCACTAGGGCCAAGGGAGTCACTGTTTCATAATGCAATTCGTTCTAAAGCAACTCTGGTTCCAGAGAAGTATTTCTTATGGTAAAGCAGGGATCAATATCCCTGTAACACCCCACACTTGGCCTTCAAATTATTTTGAAATCTCTCGCTCTTTAGAGCAGGAGAAGTTGATGTAATAAGGGGCAGCAGGTGGCGTGGTGCTTAAGGGCACTTGGTCTCACACATGGCTGACCAGTTCTCGAGTCCTGGACTGGTGGCTTGCTTTCTCACTTTCCCTTTTTCATTTTCTCTCTCTCATTCTGTCCGTCTCTAGTCAAATTAAAATAACTACATAAGGGGAATCAGCAGTTGGCGTAATGGCTATGTTACTGGATTCCCATGTAGTCGACCATGGTTCGAGTCCCGGACCTGGTGGCTTAAATTCACGCCAGGTGCATGGGCATGTGTCCAAGATCAAAAGAAGAGAATGGAGGAGAAGGGATTGTGGCATGGCCATCTCCCAGGGGGTGATTTCTCGCTTTCTGTCTCTGTCTTTCTGGTGAGCGCACACACCCTATAGCAAAAACCTCTCCCAAAACAAAAATTAAGTAAGTTAAATAAAATAATTCCTTTTATTAAAAAAAAGTTGATGTAATAAGTACAATTAAAGATCTCATAGCTTGAATGTTTTAAGAGAAAATGTGAGCCGTCTTACTATTTGTTGAATGAACTTGAAGGGGGATTGCAATGTCCAGCGCCTACAGAGGGGCATTAGAACTAGTCAGAGGGTTTGGTAGGGGGGCCATTGTACCGGCACTGGCGTGCACGGAGAACCACAATCCAGCCAGCACCCCTCAGCTCCGTCTTAGTATAGCTGAAGCAGTTTCACAGTGCTGGTCGACGACTACAGAGATGCTAGCTGATTTTGCAAAATTTTAGAATTTGAAAGACCTTCAAGTCCATCTACCCAAGATACTCTGAATTATCAACTATTATTCTGCCTTTGGGTTCTTTTTGGGTTCTTAACTAGCTAGTGGATCACAATCTCTGCTGAAGTTGGAAAAGCCCAGGGTGCTTCACACAAGTCCGCATTAGTCTCCTCTCCCTGAGAGTCTGGTTTAATCAATCTGGGGTGAGGGCCAGGTGAGAATCATTTCAAAAGTCCCCCAGGGGAACCAGCCGATGGCATAATGGATATATTGCTGGACTCCCACGTAGTTGACCGTGATTTGAGTCCTGAACCTGCTGGCTTAAAACTCACACCGGGCACATGTGCGTTGCATGCCCAAATCCTGAGAAGAGAATGGAGGAGAAGGGATTGTGGTGTGGCCATCCTCCTGGAGGGTGATATCTCACTTTCTGTCTCTCTATCTCTATTGTCTGTCCCATGAGCGCATGTGCCCTATAGCAAAAACATTCTCCCTGAAGAAAAAACACAAAGTTCCTCAGGTGATTCTCACATGCAAACAAGCTTGAGAACTGTTGTCAGAGGCCCGTAGATGAGATAGTCATGTCCACAGCTACTAAGAGGGAAGACAGGACAAAAGGTGACCAGAGGTCACCTCTGTGGCACTCTCTGCTTCTAATTCTAACCAGTCTTTTAAGATTTTTTATTCCTAGTGAGCCAGTCACAAAAAGAAAAATACTACATTTTCACTCATATATCAGGTACTTAAGAATAGTCAAGGATAATAATAATTTTTTTAAAAAAAGAAAAGCTATTTGCTGATGATGATGTGGATAGCAATGTCTTTTTCTTGGCTGATATGCAAGTAATTGTGTTGGAAAAAGAAATGATATACAATGTAAAGATATATGTGATTAAATGTAATATAAAAATAACAAAAAATAAATAAAAGAATAGTCAAGGGACCGGCAGGTGGTGTGGTAATTAAGGCACTGAACTCCCATATGGTTATTCACAGTTCGAATCCCAAACCTAGTGGCCTGCTTTCTCACTTTTCCTGTTTCTGGTGACTGCACCTCCTATAGCAAATTTTAAAATAATAGTAATAACAATAAGTACATTTTTAAAAAGAGTCATCAAGGACTAGGTAGTGGCACATGGGAATACAACCAGACCCATGAGGTCGTGTCACAGGACCGCCCCGAGCACACTGAGCACGCAGGCATGCCTGTGATCCAGGGCACAAGGGTGGCTGTGATAGGAAGACCCAGTAGGAGTTCTTATCTCTCTGCCTTGGAAGACATTTAAAAAGAAATAAATTCACAAAGACGTGAGGAAGAGTGGTGGTTGCTGGGGCACAGGGGCCTGGGAATGGGGAATTATTGGATGGATTTGGAATTTCAGTTGTACAAAATGAAAAGTTCTGGGGATAAACAGTGATGGTTGCAGAACAATGTGAATGTGCTTAAAATTACTGAGCTGGGAGGGGCCAGCAGGTAGCATGGTGGTTAGTGCACTGGACTTCCATATGGCCAATCAGGGTTTGAGTCTTGGACTGGCAGCTTAAAATACCCGGGGGGTAAGCACAAATGTGACCAAAACCGCGAGGAGAGAATGGAGGAGAAGGGATTGTGATGTGGCCATTTCCCTTGAGGGGGGCAATTTCCCACCTGTCTCTCTCTTTATCTTTGTTGAGTATATGCACCCTATGGCAAAAACCTTAAAAAAATTTTTTTTTTAATTACTGAGCTGTATGGTTAAGGTGGTAAATTTTGTTATGTATATTTTATCCAAATTAAAAATTTTAACAGTACCTGCTAATGAGCATCTTCCCAAGGGTAAGATTAGTGAGACTGGCACAAGGAAGAGTTCAACAGGAGGAGCTCAAATAGCCCTTGGCCCCTGGGATGAGATTTTTCTGACTCCAAGGAATCTTTGGAATTTCTAACTTAAAATGAGTAATTATGAATTTATCTTTTTTTAATTATATAATTTATTATTATTATTTAAGTTTGCTATAGGGCATGCGTGCTCACCAGAGAGACAGAGAGATAGAGAGAGAGGGAAAGTGAGAAAGCAGGCCACCAGGTTCAGGACTCAAACCAAAGTCAGCCATGTGGGAGTCCAGCACCTTGACCAGCATGCCGCCTGCTGGCTCCGAGTACTACTGAATTTCTTCCATCAGTTTCCCTCAAATACACACAGTGAATTTTGTCTCTTGATACACATTTGAGAGCTGACACCATCTCCTTTCTCCATGGATCCTCCTTAAAGTGACAAGATCCGGGCTCCTGGGCCCAGGCAAGCTGACACCTTGTCATGTGGCTGCTTTAATCCAGCAGACCCTGGCATGGCTGAGTAGTAACTATGCTATGGTTTGAGTGTCCCCCACCCCAGAATTCTTGTGTTGGAACTTGGTTGTATTGTCAGGCATTAAGAGAAAACCTGATCCTTTCATGGTGTCAAAGGGTGGGGCCTATGAGTTGGATTACGAGTGGTGGTCTGGGACTTGAACCGCAGTTTCTGGCAATGTAGGAGTCCAGCACACTTAGCTACCATGCCACTGGCCAGTCTCATAAACTTCAAGTCTTAAATTACATAGATGCAGGTTTTTCTGTTAATAGCAATGGAGGGACCAGCAGGTGGCGTGGTGGTTAAGGCACTGGGTGCTCCCACATGGTTGACCACAGTTTGAGTCCTGGCTTGCTCTCTCACCTTCTCTCTCTCTCTCTCTCTCTGTGTATCTCTCTAGTCAAATTAAAAATGAATGAATGAATAAGTAAAGTTAAATAAATAATTTTTTAAAAATACCAATGGAATGGAAGAAAACATGCTAGTGTTAGGGTTATAAACTAGCCTTGGTTTGAATGAGGCTTTCCGCCTTTTAGTATGAAAGTTCCACATCCCAAGAACCTTCAATTCAATACCAATTGAAATAGTAAGATAGATAATTTACTATCCTTAAATCTTAGGAAACCTAGGGACCAGTAGTTTGCATAATGGCTATGTCGCTAGACTCCCATGTAGTCAACCATGGTTTGAGTCCTGGACCTGGCAGCTTAAACTCACACCAGGCATGTGTGCGTGCGTGCCCAAGATCTCGAGAAAGAATGGAGGAGAAGGGATTGCGGCGTGGTCATCCCTCCCAGGGGGTTCTCGCTTTCTATCTCTCTGTCTCTCTTTTTCTTTCTAGCGAGCGCACACACCCTATAGCAAAAACTTCCCCACCCAAAAAAAAGAACTTAAAAAAAAAAAAAAAAGCAAACCAAAAGAGGGGAAAACAGACGAAGGAGGAAAAAAAGAGACTAGAAAAGTAGGAAAAAAGAACATAATGGATACAAGAAAGGTGTGTGCCGTATACACGATGTCTGAAGGCCCTCAGTGGTTGTCATGGGTTCTGACTCCTGAGTCGAGTTTATTGTAATTAGGGGTGTGATTACCACTAGAATGGTTAGTGTAGTAACAGAACCGGCGCCTGTGAACAGAGTACACAGCACCAGGCTAGTGCTGTACAAGTGCTGTGCCATTTCTAACTAGAATCCTGTAAGGCAATACTTTTGCTATCCTTATAGGGAGGAGCCCCACTGAAGAGTTAACTTATGCTTCCTCAGTTCTAGAGAGAAAGATCCAATAAGCCACCTTGACCATCGTTAAGAGGATAAGCTTCTGGAGTTAGAAAAGTCATTCTTCCCCCCAGAAATAATTAGGGTAGCTGCTGTTTAGGTGTAAGCTCATTGTTCTGTTGTTTAGAAAAAGAGGGAACCAGCAGGTGGCATGGAGGTTAAGGTGCTGGATACACCCCCATGGCTGACCATAGTTTGGGTCCTGGACCCGGTGGCTTGCTTTCTCACTTTCCCTCTGTCTCCACTCTTTCTGGTCCAATGAAAATAAATAAATAAATAAAATAAACCATTCTTTTTTTTTTTTTTTAAAAAAAAAAGGCGTGTATCTGGGTCAGCAGGTAGTATGGTGATTAGGGTGCTGCTGGACACCCACATGGCCGACTGTACTTCGAGTCCTAGACCAGATGGCTGGCTTTCTCTATCTATCTCCCTGTGGTAAGTGTGGACACCCTAAATCAAATGAAAATTAATAATAATAAATAAAATTAAATAAGTAATTCAAAAAAGAGAAAAGAATGTGATCAAAATTTAGGTTTCTTTTTCTGGGTGTGTGTGTATATATTATGTGTGTGTTGGGGGGTTCTCCTGAAGTTTCCTGATCATGGTTGTGTGGATCCCCAAGGAAGGGAAGTGCTACAGTTTGAACGTGCTCCCCAAAGTTCAAGTATTGAAAAGTTAATGCCAATGCAAGTGTGGAGTATTGGGACCTTTAAGAGGTATTGAATTTAGGTAGAGCCTTCCTGAATAGATCAATATTGTTATCACAGGAATGCGTTCCTGATAAAGGATGCTGGCCTCCCTGCTCCCACCCTGTGTCTCTTTCTCTCTCCCATACGCTTGCTCTTTTTCCTTTCTGCCCTCCCTCATGGAATGTAGCAAGCAGGTCCTCGCCAGATAGGGGCTTCTTGATTTCAGACTTCTCAACCTCCAGAACTGTAAGAAATAAATCTGTTCTTTATGAATTACCCAGTCTAAGGTAGTCTGTTGTAGCAGCACAAAACAAAGACAGGAAGGAAACAGAGGTTTCAAGTCTACAAGAAAAGAGTATAGCCTAAATTGGAAGAGCCTGGAATGGTGGCTAATCCAAAGAACTGAGTTCTAAGAACTATTGTATAACTCTGGAAACCCAAGCAAAGGGTCACCCGCATCTGAGCCCCAAGCCCTGAGGAAGAAGAGTGTCATTCCTCAGGGAACCATGCCAGCTGAACCAAGAAAGATCTGCACAACGGCCTGGTCTGATGTGCCCATGTAGGACCATCCGTCAACAGTGACATCCTGTGGCAACAAGAAACAGTGCAGTAGAAGGCTAAGCCTCCAGGCTCCCTCTGCAGATTAGAAAGTCCAAAGTACACCTTCTTCCACTCCATTTGGATTCATTGTCTCAGGGCACTGGAGTTTGCAGACCTGATGCAGCTGATCCTGACACTGGAATGAATGACTAGAGATCCCTGAAAGAGGCTGCTCTGTATTTCTCTTAAACCTGCTTCCTAATTTATTTCCTCACATGCTCAATTCTGGAAGGGGGATAATTTATATTGGACTCTCACACTGAAAAAGCAGTATCTACTGAGGCTTTGAAGATCATGTTAGGGCATGCTATTTCCCAAAGTCAAACCAGTACTTCCAATTTCCTTCCAGAAACCCTTCCTTGATCCCAAGTCAGACATTCTCATAGTAGTCTAGGTCGTTCCTAGCTAGTATGTACACTTGGGAAGGCTGTGGCCCTCTTTCTACTGGAAGTACAAACTTTAGTTTTGAGGGTAGGTCAAACAGGCTGCTGTCCACAGCTAATGAGCCACCAGACCGCTATGATTATTTTTGCTATCAACTTAGGGGTTCTTTTTCTTAGAAACTGTACTCAAATAAAAAGCAACCATCGGCTTAATAAAGAGCTTTCAGCAATGATACAGAAGACAATCATATATCCTAAAGAAAATAAATATCAAAAATAAAATCGCTTTTTATTTTTACTAGTTAACCCTGTGGTGAACGTTTAATGACTGATTTGGGAGAAAAGAGCTGGGCTTACGATTCTTCATGCCTTTTCCCAGAGTGGACGTACTCTTTCCAAAGCACAAAGAAGGAAGCAGAATCATAAGATCAAGGTAAACATTGTCAAAGACGTTTCTTCTTATTAAAAGACATAGTTTGCAGAAAGATGAAAACACGCACTTGTGGGAAAGGAGAAGGCATTGGAACTCTGAGAGCCCATACAGGTTTTTGAAAAAGAAGCTGAATGTGAACTCACAGATAATTACTCTCCAGTGGATTATGGAAAGGAACTCAGAGATGCTTGGAGCCCTTAAGCTATGAGGCCAGTTTCACGGAAGAAGTGTACCTTCCACTTTGGAGACAGAACACTGCTTCTGTGACCCACTGTGGAATTTATGATTTTCATACACCCCCAAGGCCCACAACAGATGATTACTGAGTTGAAGTGGAACATCTACTGACCCTAATGATGTCACCAAGGTCAGCTTGGGAGCTGACATTCCAGACCCTGGGTGGAGATGAGTGCCCTTGGTTGGTGCTCATCCCCTTCCAAGTCTTATCCCTGGACTAAAACTGCTAGTTCCCAGATAGTCATCAGGAAACCAGGAGAAATGAGTTCCATCTCTAAGGTATTTTGGTTACCTCATCAGTGCGTTTGGGAGGAAAGGGCAGTGGGAATGATGAGGCCAGGGCAAGGTCTTTTCCATTATAAGGGAGGGCTGGTTTAGGACACGGCAAGGAGCGAGCACACTCTCACGGGAGTGAGCGCAGAGACGGGAGTTGCTGCTGCCTCTGTGAACACCAAGGAGAAAGGTGAGCTTGTGGATGGACCGGACATAGGGGCATGGGGATTCTTCTTTTCATTTCTTTTATGTTAATTTGCTACAGAGTGTGTGTGTTCTTCAGATGCTTGATGGAGGGAGAGAGAAAGCGAGAAAGCACCACCTGAGGGGGGATGGCCATGTCACATTCCCTTCTCCTCCATTCTCCTCTTGGGAGACACTCCGAGGGCGACAATGGTGATGATGAAGATGGTAGAGCTGATTCCTTCTCCTGGTCCTGCCCAAACACAGAAAACAGAGAAAATGAGAGGGTTGGAGACAAGAGAAGCACCCCATCCCAGCCAACTGAGCCCACTTCAGTCTCATCCTCCCCAGCCTTGTAAAATCTTTCTTCTTTCCATTGTTGGGTAAGAATCTCAAACTGGCCGGCGGCTGGCAGGGAGGTTAAGGCAGCTAGATCCCACGTGGCCGATGGTGTGGATCCAGTCCCAGAACCGAAGGTTTGAAATGCATGCCAGATCCACGTACGTGCATGCCCAAAATCCTAAGAAGAGAATGGAGGAGAAGGGAATGTGGCATGGCCATCCCCCCTCAGCACTGGTCACCTTGTATATATGCATTTACACACACACACACAGACATAAACAAAACGAGGGAAATGTGGCAATTCGACCGGTCAAGAAGATTTCTGGAAACAGGAAACTCATACCCTTCTTTTGACAGGAAAAATCAGGCCTCTACTCACATAAGACATGAAGCTGGATCACAGTGGTTTTAATCAATCGCCGAACATGCACCTCCAAAGAGGCCTCACAGGAGAAATTTCGGCCATCGTCTTCCTCCCTGGCAGTAAGTGCAAGCCAAGCAGGCTCCCCAGGGGCAGGGCGGTCTGAGGCTCCCTGAAGCCAAAGAGAAGGGCTGGGGGAGGTTAACACATGCCCCGTGCAGGTCACATTAACATCTGTCCCTGCCAGTGGGTATTCTTCTATCTCCAAGATTGGTGGAGGGAAGCCTTTGAGAAAAAGAGAAAGAAAACCAAACATGTCTCAAATCGGCAGCCACTCTGTATTCT
>NW_006159662.1:4907605-4909295 GCF_000334495.1 Tupaia belangeri chinensis
ACGCCTCACGGGAGTGAGCGGAGAGACGGGAGTGGCTCCTGCCTCTGTGAACACCAAGGAGAAAGGTGAGCTTGTGGATGGACCGGACATAGGGGCATGAGGGCCGGAAACACTGTTTTGACAGCAGAGCACAAAGGATAATTAATGCTGCCTCACTTTCTCTTTCCTCCTTTCTCCTGTGTCCCCTCACCCCTACCTGGGAAATCCCAGTAATAGAAGTCTAGTTTGACCCAGTAACTGTCTCTAGTCAACAGTTATTCAAGTTAAACTTTCCTTCTTGTTGAGCAGCAAACTGGCTCTCCTCCACTTTGTCGTTCTCTTTCTTCCTATAAGGCAATTTCCTCCTCTCTGTTTTGCAAGGCCGATAGTTCAAATACAGCGCTATGGTGACGACACCCACTCCAAGGGCAACAATGATGATGATGAAGATGGTAGAGCTGATTCCTTCTCCTGGTCCTGCCCAAACACAGAAAACAGAGAAAATGAGAGGGTTGGAGACAAGAGAAGCACCCCATCCCAGCCAACTGAGCCCACTTCAGTCTCATCCTCCCCAGCCTTGTAAAATCTTTCTTCTTTCCATTGTTGGGTAAGAATCTCAAACTGGCCGGCGGCTGGCAGGGAGGTTAAGGCAGCTAGATCCCACGTGGCCGATGGTGTGGATCCAGTCCCAGAACCGAAGGTTTGAAATGCATGCCAGATCCACGTACGTGCATGCCCAAAATCCTAAGAAGAGAATGGAGGAGAAGGGAATGTGGCATGGCCATCCCCCCTCAGCACTGGTCACCTTGTATATATGCATTTACACACACACACACAGACATAAACAAAACGAGGGAAATGTGGCAATTCGACCGGTCAAGAAGATTTCTGGAAACAGGAAACTCATACCCTTCTTTTGACAGGAAAAATCAGGCCTCTACTCACATAAGACATGAAGCTGGATCACAGTGGTTTTAATCAATCGCCGAACATGCACCTCCAAAGAGGCCTCACAGGAGAAATTTCGGCCATCGTCTTCCTCCCTGGCAGTAAGTGCAAGCCAAGCAGGCTCCCCAGGGGCAGGGCGGTCTGAGGCTCCCTGAAGCCAAAGAGAAGGGCTGGGGGAGGTTAACACATGCCCCGTGCAGGTCACATTAACGTCTGTCCCTGCCAGTGGGTATTCTTCTATCTCTAAGATTGGTGGAGGGAAGCCTTTGAGAAAAAGAGAAAGAAAACCAAACATGTCTCAAATCGGCAGCCACTCTATCCTTGCTGCTGGTGAAACCCCTTGGGTAGGCAGACAACAGGGCAAGGACTCCAGAAACCATGACTACTTCTGTAAAAGGAGTGGCAAGGTGGTTTGGGAGTGTGAGGGCTTCTTACGATAGACCCAGTGTGTGCACGTTGGGCCCTGCCTCTGCTGCCAGGATGGCAAGGTGTCTTCATCTTAGGGATTTCTTTCTCACCTCACATAACTGTTGCTAGGAAGAGGTTTGCGCCTCCACAATCACTCTGTAAGCAGGATCGGCTAAGGAAACTGAGGGCAACAGCTGGACAGGACTACTATGACAATGCAATGCCTGTCCCCATAGCGTCTGTGCTTACTATGGCCAGATGAGAGTGACCTAGCAACTGTGAGTGGGTTGAATGAGTTATTACATAAATAAGAGAACACATGAATGAATGAGTGAAGAGATGACAGGCAGGAATG
>NW_006159662.1:4909419-4913215 GCF_000334495.1 Tupaia belangeri chinensis
TCTCTCTCTCTCTCTCTCTCTCTGGCAAGGGCATATGCCCTATGGTAAAGACAAAACCAAAAACAAACGAGAGAGATGGTACCCAACAGGAAAGCACGCCAGGGTTCAGAGGGTAGGAAAGTGGAAAAGCATGATACTCTGCAAGGCAATCCCATATGGGAAGGTTCCCGGTTCAAGTCCAGGGACCTCGCTGAGTACACTGGGCACAGACACATCTGTGATCCAGGGCTGGCTGAGGCTGGGGTGAACCACAGCATGAAGACCCTGTTAGGGGCGCTCTCTCTGTCTCTGTCTCTCTCTCTCTCTCACTCTTGCTGATGGAAGAAATACATAAATTTAAAAAAAAAAAGGTAAATCAGACTGGCTGGTGGGGTGGTGGTTAAGGTGGCTAGATCCCACACGGCCCACTGCACAGTTTGAGTACTGGACCTGGCAGCTTGAGGGACATGCCAGGTGCATGTGATGGAAGAGAAGAGAGATGGAAGAGAAAGGGTTATGGCATGACCATCCTCCATGGAGGGTGTTTCTCATTTTCCTTCTCCTTCTGTCTCTCCCAACCAAGCACACATGCATCCTCTAGCAAATTAAAAAGAAAATGGGGGAAGCACCCCTGGCTCCCCACAACTGTGGGACACACCTTGGTACTAATTACCTCTTTTTTAGTGGGACTGTGTCCCTGGGGAATAATCCTCAACGGGGAAATGACTTAGCCTGTCTAGT
The DNA here is from genome assembly GCF_000334495.1 of Tupaia belangeri chinensis. NCBI lineage: Eukaryota > Metazoa > Chordata > Mammalia > Scandentia > Tupaiidae > Tupaia > Tupaia belangeri. The sequence continues at coordinate 4,910,140 of NW_006159662.1, forward strand.
CTGTAGATGGCTATATACGTCCAGATTGTTCGGAGATCAGTGTAAGCGACGTTCCCATCAACACATGGCAATGCCTGCCTCTGCCCCCGACCCAGCCCTCCAAGGCCCTTCTTCCATGCTCGAGCCCTCTGCTCACATCGCCAACTCAAGGGCCCAATGAGATACGGGAAGTGAAAACGCGATGTACACTGAAACGTGCAGTGCAAATGTAAAGGGTGATGTGACTTGCTTCACTAAATCAAGCTACATCGGGGTGTTTTTTTCTACTGCTTTTCTTAGCGCCTGCAGACACCCCAATCTGGGGCTGAAGTTCTTGGCGTTCGTTTTCCCCCATCTTCATTGAATACTTCTGTGGGGAGACTTGATCCCTGTCCTGCTAGCTTTGCACTGAGGAAAGTTCTGTTCGTGTCCCACAGTGCCACCATCTGCACTAGAGGAGGCTTCTAAAGAGCTCGGTATGGCAGAAAGACTGGAGGCCATGGGGAGCCCTCACATAGAAGCTACTTTATCTCTTTGAGCCTCAGAGTCCAAAAATATGAAACAGGAGTCACCTCCTATTGTTCAGTCTAGAGCTTGGCACGTAGTGGGTACTCAGAAACATGGATCTTCTCCCCACTTCCCATGGAAAAACACTTGGAGAGTCCCACATACTATTTTCTGAAGACCTTGACCCAGTGGACTGAGTGACCAGCTTGGTATGAGAGTCACGTAAAGGGAATGGGGAGTAAAAGGGAGGTAGAGTATGTCCTACCACAAGCCTTGGTCTAAGAAAGGAGGGAAGAACAGAGCTAGCAGTAGGTAGCATCCTCTGATGGCTGTTCAAGTCCCGGATCCAGCACCATGTCCTGTGTTCTTTCCACTGCTGGGGAGGAGACAAGCCCTCCAGGGCTTTTGCAATTTCAGAACCCTCTCACAGTTTCAGGCAGTGGGAGGAAGCCTCTGGGGTTCATGTCAGTCCTGTGAGCTCCTCTTCCTGAGCTGCATTCCTGTGTCAGGTGCAAGGAGCAGGGGCAATACTTCAAGTTCCAGTCATTTACTTCAGGAGCCTGGGAGAGCCTGGGAGAGCCTGGGAGACCCCAGTCCAGGGAAAGGGGAGGGCAATGTGTGTGGCTGGTGCCCCCTAGTGGTCAGCATTAGAGAGCAAAAGGGATGGGGGATTCTGGCTGAACCATGGCCAGGAACCCCAGAAATTCAAGGGCTGTCCTTGGTGCCTTTCCCCAGTACATATTCTCACTGATGAGTGGACAGAACCTTGGAAGGAGGAGGACAGGGAGGATAGAGAGGAGAAGGGGCCAGCCCAGCCCCCAAGGAGCAGTCCCCTGACACTGCCCCCTTTTGGGGACCAGGTTGCACCCTCTTCACCCAGACAGACAAGGACACGCTTCTGTACACCTGGACTCGGGTACTCCCTTCTACCACCTTCTCCTCCGAAAGAGGACGGAGTGGGTGATCTTTCTAGCTGAGACCCTGTGCACACAACCCTCACGTGGCTGGTTACGGTTGGACAGAGACTGACCCCAGGAAAGCGGCGTCTAAATTATCCATCAGCACAGCAGCCCATGCATAAATGTATAGAAAATAGATGGAGCGGGAGGGGGCCAGGGTATAATAAGGGGCCACCAGCAACCAACTGCAGGATCCTGGGCCCAGCTCCCCAACCACCCCGGGCCCTGTAGACAGCTCACCCAGCTACAATGGCTGCAGGTAAGAACCCCTAAAATCCTTCCGGGCACAATGTGTTCTAATGGTGCTGTGGGAGCCGCCCCACCTGGCTGCTGGCTTGTGCTCTGCTCTGCCTGGCCTGGCCTCGGGAGGCCGTCGCCTTTCCAACCATTCCCTTGTCCAGCCTGTTCTCCAACGCTGTGCTGCGGGCCCAGCACCTGCACCAGCTGGCCGCTGACACCTACAAGGAATTTGTAAGCTCTGGGGAGTTGGTGCAGGGAGGTAGTGGGGGGGAGGGCGGGGGAGGGAATGGAAGTGGGACCTCCCCACACACCAACCCTGGGAAGTACTGGGGAAACTACGGAGCTCAGTGCTGTATTGCACAAATGGAGACGTAGCCGGAGGAGGGGTGCTCAGTCCAGCCATGGCAAGAGCCACCCGGATTTAGACCTCGGCCATCCTCCCCCAGGAGCGTGCCTACATCCCCGAGGAACAGCGGTACTCCATCCAGGCTGCCCAGACTGCCTTCTGCTTCTCAGAAACCATCCCAGCCCCCATGGGCAAGGACAAGGTCCAGCAGACATCTGTGAGTGACCCCCACTGGCTCAGGACCAAAGCTCCGTCTTTCTATAGAAGCACTCCTCCCCTGCCCCCTAGGCTGGAAGGGCATGGGAGGCTCTTGGCGGAGGGTCCCAGCCACACAGCCATGGTCGGCTCTTCCCTGCAGGACATGGAGCTGCTCCGCTTCTCGCTGCTGCTTATCCAGTCCTGGCTCGAGCCCGTGCAGTTCCTCAGCAGAGTCTTCACCAACAGCCTGGTGTTTGGCACCTCAGACCGCGTCTATGAGAAGCTCAAGGATCTAGAGGAGGGCATTCAAGCCCTGATGCGGGTGAGAGGCACACGACCCAGCCCTGGAAAGCTCAGCTTCCCTGGTGTAGGCAGAAAACTAAGACTGCTTTTCCGAGGACAGGCTTGACCTTCATTTCTCCTTGGGAATCCTCTCCCTGAGAGGGAGGGAGAAACGTGGACAGGAGTGGAGGGCGCAGCTCCCAAAAGCTTGGTCTCTCCTTTCCCTTCCCTTTGCAGGAGCTGGAGGATGGCACCCACCAAGCTGGACAGGTCCTAAAGCAAAACTATGACAAGTTTGACACCAACCTGCCCAGCGATGATTCACTACTCAAGAACTACGGGCTGCTCTCCTGCTTCAAGAAGGACATGCACAAGGTCGAGACCTACCTGCGGGTCATGAAGTGCCGCCGCTTTGTGCATACCTGTGGCTAGAAGCTGTGGCTTCTAGGTGCACGGCCTTTTGGCTACCCTCCCCAGAGCCTCCCGCCCCTTGGGGCCACTCCAGTGCCCACCATCCTCGTCCTAATAAATTCCGTTGCATCATACTGTCTGGCCCGGTGTCTTT
>NW_006159662.1:4913820-4920743 GCF_000334495.1 Tupaia belangeri chinensis
TCGTTATTGGACACTGGCACCTAACCCACATTGAAAACATTTAGAGGGCAGGACTTAGCCCACATTTCACTCTGTGGACTAGCAATTTTGTTCTAAGAGCAGAGGATTGAGATAACTGGGTATAGAGGAAAGAATAAGACTTAGGTGCAAAGTCTGAACAAATTATTGTGCTTGCGAACAAATTACTTGGCCACCCTGAGATAATAATACATTGCTTAACAAGGTTTAAGTGAGGATTAAATGAAATGGCATTTCCACAGTGATCAATGTATGGACAGAAGTCTGAACTACTCTTTTCTATTTTTCCCAAGTCTTTTCAAGAGGGCCTAGGAGGAGTCACACCCAAGAACATTAACAGACCATTATTTTTCCCATTTAACAGGATTCTTCCTAAATCCTATCCCTGGCATAGTATCTTTGAGATGTATATTCAACTGACTGCAGTGTATTATTTTGCTAACCTCTTCCCAAGGCACAGAACTTCCCTTTCCTTGAGATGTAGATTAAGCATTTCTTTGTGACTCTCTTCCCAGAACACAGATTTTCCCTTCCAATCACCAGCCTAGGAATTGTGAAACCTACCTATAACCTACAAGCCCCTGCTTCCACATGTTCCACCTCTTTGGCCAGACCAATGGAAATCTCTTCACTAATTTTGTCTGTCAATCTCAAAAACAAATAAAAGGAACCCCTGTACGTGATCACCTGAGAAAGGCATGTATGCCTCTTCTCCGGGCCTAGGTCACTCATATTTGGCTTGGAAATAAACCACATTAATTATTAATTATTAATTTTTACAGTTGGTTATTTTTCCATTGATAAATGTATTAGAGCACTCATGAAATTGTAGTTATTTTTGTATAGAATTTTGCATGTGAGATCAGCAGATGGCATACTGTTTATGTTGCTGGACTCCTATATGGTCATTCAAGTCCCTGATCTGGCAGCTTCAAACTCACACTGAGTGCAGGTGCATGTGTGCCCAAAATCCTGACAGTGGAGAAGGGATTGTGGCATGGCCACGCCCCCGGGAGATGATTTCTCACATTCTGTCTGTCTCTCCAGCAAGCACGCATGCCCTATAGCAAAAATCTCTTTAAAAATTTGCATGTTTGGGACCAGCAGTTGGCGTAATGACTATGTGGCTGGACTCCCATGCAATCTACCACGGTTCAAGTCCCGGACTTAGTGGCTTAAATTCACACCAGGAACATGTGCATGCGTGCCTAAGATCCTGAGAGGAGAATGGAGAAGGAATTGTGGTGTGGCCATCCCCTCTGGGGGGTGATTGCTAGCTTTCTGTCTCTGTATCTCTCTGTCTTTCTGGCAAACACACACACTCTACAGTAAAAACCTCTCCAAAAAAATAATAGTAATAAATTGCATGTGTTATGTTTTCTAATGAAAGTTTAGAAACACTCATTAATCCTATTGTGTTTTCCTACTGGCATTTCAGGTATTTCTCATTTCTGAATAAACTTGAAGGGACAGTGGTCAATGCTTTAGAGTTTTTAGTTTCCAAAGCACCTTAGCTAAATGACTGACGTATAAATCAATACTGAGATGCTCAAAGTGATGCCCTTATCCCAGAATGATTTCATGAGGTCAATAATTCTTTTTTTAAATAATTCTTTTATGATGCAAATTAAAAATTCTCTAGTTGATCTTGAGATATTCCAATTTTATGTGCTATGATGAATTTCTTTAAAACAGGTCCCTCTGTATTAATTTTTTAAAAAAATTTTTGAGAGGTTTTTGCTTTAGGGCACATGCGCTCGCCAGAAAGACAGAGAGACAGAAAGTGAGAAATCACCTCTGGGGAGGATGGCCATGCCACAATCCCTTCTCCTCCATTCAGCCCTCAGGATCTTGGGCTCAAACACACACATGCCCGGTATGAGTTTAAGTCACTGAGTCCGGGACTCAAACCCCGGTTGACTACATAGGAGTCTAGCGACATAGCCATTATGCCAACCGCTGCTCCCAATTTTAAAAATATTTTAGAGGTTTTTTTTTGCTGTAGAGTGTGTGTGCTCGTGGAAAGACAGAGACAAAAAGCAAAAAATCACCCCCACCCCCATGGGATGGCTACACTACAATCCCTTCTCCATTCTCCTCTTGAGATTTTGGGCATGCATGCACACACCTGGCATGAGTTTCAAGATGCCAAGTCTGGGACTCAGGCCGCAGTCAACCATATGGTAGTCCAGGCCCCCAACCACCACACCACCTGCTGGCCCCCATTTTTAAATATTCTCACTTTTAGGAATGTAAGTCCTGGGGGAATGGCTTAAAGTTGAAAAATCAGAACCCTGAAGCTTCATTTCTTACCTCAGAAATCATTTTTCTATCTTAAATGATTATTTCAGTGTCTGGCTTCAAAGTCATGGAATTTTGGAATTAGAACAGCTGCATAGGCGATCCTAATTCCTTCTGCTTCAGGAATCTTACTGTATAGTATCCATTACAGATGGCATTCCACCCATGACTCGTGTAGCACTAGGGCCAAGGGAGTCACTGTTTCATAATGCAATTCGTTCTAAAGCAACTCTGGTTCCAGAGAAGTATTTCTTATGGTAAAGCAGGGATCAATATCCCTGTAACACCCCACACTTGGCCTTCAAATTATTTTGAAATCTCTCGCTCTTTAGAGCAGGAGAAGTTGATGTAATAAGGGGCAGCAGGTGGCGTGGTGCTTAAGGGCACTTGGTCTCACACATGGCTGACCAGTTCTCGAGTCCTGGACTGGTGGCTTGCTTTCTCACTTTCCCTTTTTCATTTTCTCTCTCTCATTCTGTCCGTCTCTAGTCAAATTAAAATAAATAAATAAAGTTAAATAAAATAATTCTTTTAAAAAAAGAGAAGTTGATGTAATTAGTATAAAATTAATGATCTCATAGCTCGAGTGTTTTAAGAGAAAATGTGAGCCATCTTACTATTTGTTGAATGAACTTGAAGGGGGATTGCAATGTCCAGCGCCTACAGAGGGGCATTAGAACTAGTCAGAGGGTTTGGTAGGGGGGCCATTGTACCGGCACTGGCGTGCACGGAGAACCACAATCCAGCCAGCACCCCTCAGCTCCGTCTTAGTATAGCTGAAGCAGTTTCACAGTGCTGGTCGACGACTACAGAGATGCTAGCTGATTTTGCAAAATTTTAGAATTTGAAAGACCTTCAAGTCCATCTACCCAAGATACTCTGAATTATCAACTATTATTCTGCCTTTGGGTTCTTTTTGGGTTCTTAACTAGCTAGTGGATCACAATCTCTGCTGAAGTTGGAAAAGCCCAGGGTGCTTCACACAAGTCCGCATTAGTCTCCTCTCCCTGAGAGTCTGGTTTAATCGATCTGGGATGAGAGCCAGGTGAGAATCATTTCAAAAGTCCCCCAGGGGAACCAGCCGATGGCATAATGGATATATTGCTGGACTCCCACGTAGTTGACCGTGATTTGAGTCCTGAACCTGCTGGCTTAAAACTCACACCGGGCACATGTGCGTTGCATGCCCAAATCCTGAGAAGAGAATGGAGGAGAAGGGATTGTGTGTGGCCATCCTCCTGGAGGGTGATATCTCATTTTCTGTCTCTCTGTTTCTCGTCTGTCCTGTGAGCGCATGTGCCCTATAGCAAAAACATTCTCCCTCAAGAAAAAAAAAAAAAACAACAAAGTTCCTCAGGTGATTCTCACATGCAAAACAAGCTTGAGAATTGTTGTTAGAGGTCCGCAGATGAGATAGTCGTGTCCACAGCTACTAAGGGGTAAGACAGGACAAAAGGTGACCAGAGGTCACCTCTGTGGCACTCTCTGCTTCTAATTCTAACCAGTCTTTTAAGAGGTTTTTTTCCTAGTGAGCCAGTCACAAAAAAACAAATACTACATTTCCACTCATATATCACATACTTAAGAATAGTCAAGGGTAATAATAATAATCTAGAAAAAAAATGAAAAGCTATTTGCTGCTGCTGATGTGGATAGCAATGTCTTTATCTCGGCCGATATGCATGGTAATCATGCGGGAGAAAGAAATGTTATACACTGTAAAGATATATGTGATCACATTCAGAGAAGCTCTGCTCTAAACTTCATCTTCTAGACTCCTGAAATACTCAGACAAGAAGCCATTTTAAAGCTGAGGTGTGTCCTGGCCTGTTCAGGGAAGCTATGCTCTAACTTCATCTTCTAGACTCCTGAAATATTCAGACAAGTGGAGGAGAGATTTTGTCACAGAATGACCAGAAACCACCGCAGAGGCACAAGAAACATGAGAAACCAAGAAAATATCTCTCCCCTAAGGGAAAAGAACAATCCCTCAGTACAGACAGTACAGTAGAATTCTTGGAAATGTCTGGTAGAGAATTCAGAACATTCAGAGTGACAAAACTAAACAAGATGCAAGAGCTGAGAGATAATGAACTCCAGAAGATGCAGGAGAAGAGGGACAATGAGTTCCGGAGGTGTTGAAGTTCTTCCATGATCTGAAAGAGGAAATATCCACCATAAAAAAGAATCAAGTGGAGCTATTAGAGATGAAGGCTGCTATTCAGGAAATCAAAACCTCCCTCAAAAGTATTAAAAGCAGATCAGGGGACCAGCAGTTGGCGTAATGGCTACTTTGCTGGACTCCCATGTAGTCGACTGCAGTTCGACTCCCAGACCTGGTGGCTTAAACTCACCGGGTGCGTGTGTGTGCGTGCCCAAGATCCCAAGAGGAGAATGGAGGAGAAGGGATTGCGGCATGGCCATCCCCCTGGCAGGTGATTGCTCGCTTTCTGTCTTTATGTCTTTCTCTGTCTTTTGCACGTGCCCTTATAGCAAAAACCTCTCAAAAAAAAAAAAAAGCAGATTAGTCCATGCAGAATATCGAATCTCAGATGTAGAAGGCAAAACCTCTGATCTAGAAAAAAAAAAACCTGAGAAAATAAACCCCCAAAATTGAGAATACTATATTAGAGACACCACACAGCATTAAACGTCCAAACATCTGGATAATCAGTACCCCAGAAGATGAAGAAACTAATAAGGGCATTGATCATCTATTCCATGAAATCCTGGAAGAAAACTTTCCAAATCTAGAGAGGCACCAAATATCCAGACCCAAGAAATACAAAGGACCCCTAATAGAATCAACTCAAGAGGATCTTCTTCAAGGTACATCATAGCAAGACTGGCCCAAATCTACAGACAAAGACAAGATATTAAAATTGACAAGACAGCGACATCAGGTTACTTATAAAGGTTATCCAATCATGTTAACCTCAGACCTGTCATCAGAAACAATGTGAGCAAGGAAAGAATGGAAAAATATATTCAAAGTGTTAAGTGAAAAACAGTTTCAACGAAGAATACTATACCTGGAAAGATTATCTTTCATGTGGAAAGAAAGGATAAAAACATTCTCAGATAACCAAGACCATTCTCAGATAAACAAGACCTGAAAGAATTTGCCAATAACAGACCCACTCTTCAAGAAGTTCTGAAAGGAGTGCTCTACCAGGAAAACTAGACACATACAGAAATAAGAGAACAAAAAGCAACCAAGAAAATGACCAATTTAATGCTAGGGCCAAGAAATATCAGTAATAACATTGAATGTTACCTTCCAGGATTTAAACGGGAAGATTGGACCACAGTAACACTGCATATTCAACAGAAGAGAGTTTTACCTTAAGACTGAACTGGAGAAATAGAATTTTATGACTTTTGAGTAATATATTACTGATTTTTTTTTTACTATGTTTTCTTTTCCCAATTTAAGCATTTTACTTTCTTCTGAGTTCTTGATAGGTTCAGTGATTTGTTAAAATATTTTTGTTTGTAGGAACCAACAGTTAGCGTAATGGCTATGTCGCTGGACTCCCACGTAGTCGACGGCGGTTTGCATCCTGGATCCGGTGGCTTAAAACTGAAGCCGGGCGCGTGTGCGTGCGTGCCCAAGATCCCAAGAGGAGAATGGAGGAGAAGGAATTGCGGCGTGACCATCCCCCTTGGGGGGTGATTTCTCGCTTTCTGTCTCTATGTTTCTCTCTGTCTGGCGAGCACACGTGCCCTATAGCGAAAATCTCTCAAAAAAACATTTTGTTTGTTTTGTTTTGTTTTGTTGTTTTTGTTTTTTAAGAGGTTTTTCCTACAGGGCACGTGCACTCGCCAGACAGACAGAGAGAGACATAGAGATAGAAAGTGATTGCGCCGCAATCCCTTCTCCTCCATTCTCCTCTCAGGATCTTGGGCACGCACACACACGCGCCTGGCGTGAATTTTAAGCCACCGGGTCCAGGACCACGGTCAATTATGTGGGAGTCCAGCAACATAGCCATTACACTAACTGCTGGTTCCCCCTAAAGAATTTTGAAGAGGAGGTGCAGCAGATGGCATGGTGGTTAAGGTGCTAGACTCCCACATGGCTGACCGTGGTTTGAGTCCTGGACCTGATAGCTTGCTTTCTTACTTTTCCTATCTCTTGCTCTGTATCTCTCTCAGGTGAACACATGTGCCCTATAGCAAATTTCAAAACAATAAAAATAATAAAATCGAACAAATAATTCTTAAACAATAATTTTAAGAAGGAAATATGTTTTGCTATCAGCTATCATGCAATTCTTTCTAGGTTCTAAAGATGATCTTAATCTGGAATAATGAAAATGACTGCTCTACAGAAAAGACCCTCACCTAGCTCATCCATGTGTATTAAATCAAAATACTTTTTCTGCTTCATTTTGGATAGGTTTAAAGTCCATAGGTGCTGTGATCCTATAATTATATAGAAAACAGCAACATAGGATGCCCTTCCATTTACATTTATGTCCTGATAAACCCATCATAAGTTGAAAATATGGTAAGGTGAAAATGCCATTAAGCCCAAAATGGTGTTTTGTAGACTTGATGGTGGTTTTTTTTTTTTTTTTTTTTTTTTTTCCTACGGGGGC
>NW_006159662.1:4920782-4931520 GCF_000334495.1 Tupaia belangeri chinensis
GTTGAGTAGTTGACATGTACATATTTTCTCAAAAATATTTAAAACCCTACTGTCTCTGTTGTTACAGAGTCACAAACAAAATTATACAAAATTACAAGAAATATTTTGAACATTATCTCTAAAATTCAGTATTTTGAAATTTTGAAAGTTGTTTATTAACTGTCAAGAACTCTGGAGAATGAGCAAAAATTTTTTGATATGTGAAGTAAATGTTTGTGGAAAATGTAAAAATAAATAAAAGAAATAGAAGGGGAAAAGATATATTTGATTAAATGTAATATAAAAATAATAATAAATAAATTTTTAAAATTTTAAAAGAAGAATAGTCAAGGGACCAGCAAGTGATATGATAGTCAAGGTACTGAACTCCCACATGGCCATCCGCGGTTCTAGTCCTAGACCTAGGGGCCTGCTTTCTCACTTTCCATCTCTGTCTCTCTGGTGAGTGCACGTGTCCTATAGCAAATTTTAAAATAATAGTGATAACAATAAAATTAATTTAATAAAAGAGTCATCAAGGGCTGGGCAGTGGCACCCGGGAATACAACCGGACCCATGAGGTCGTGTCACAGGACTGCCCCGAGCACACTGAGCACGCAGGCATGCCTGTGATCCAGGGCAGCTGAGAACAAGGGTGGCTGTGATAGGAAGACCCAGTAGGAGTTCTTATCTCTCTGCCTTGGAAGACATGTAAAAAGAAATAGTCAAATTCACAAAGACATGAGGAAGAGTGGTGGTTGCTGGGGCACAGGGGCCTGGGAATGGGGAATTATTGGATGGATTTGGAATTTCAGTTGTACAAGATAAAAAGTTCTGGGGATAAAAAGTGATGGTTGTAGAACAATGTGAATGTGCTTGAAATTACTGGGCTGGGAGGGGCCAGCAGGTAGCATGGTGGTTAAGGCACTGGACTCCCACATGGCCAGCCGTGGGTTGAGTCTCAGACCCAGCGGCTTGAAAATCACACTGCGGATGTGCATGTATGTGACCAAAACCCCAAGAGGAGAATGGAGGAGAAGGGATTATGGCATGACCATTTCCCCTGGGGGGTGATTTATCATTTTCTCTCTCTACCTCTGTTGAAGCACATGTGCCCTATGGAAAAACCCTAAAATTTAAAAAAATTTTAAAAATAATTACTGAGCTGGGAGGAAGCAGGTGGCATGATAGTGAAGGGCGCTGGACTCCCACATGGCTGACTGTGGTTCGAGTCCCGGACCTGAAGACTTGCTTTCTGACTTTCCCTCTGTCTCTCTCTCTGTCATGCTACCCCTCTATGGTCAAACTGAAATAAATAAATTTATAAATATGTAAGTAAAATGAATAAAGTTAAATAAAATATACACACAGTGAATTTTGTCTCTTGATACACATTTGAGAGCTGACACCATCTCCTTTCTCCATGGATCCTCCTTAAAGTGACAAGATCCGGGCTCCTGGGCCCAGGCAAGCTGACACCTTGTCATGTGGCTGCTTTAATCCAGCAGACCCTGGCATGGCTGAGTAGTAACTATGCTATGGTTTGAGTGTCCCCCACCCCAGAATTCTTGTGTTGGAACTTGGTTGTATTGTCAGGCATTAAGAGAAAATCTGGGGACCAGCAGCTGGCGGAATGGCTGGGGCGCTGGACTCCTATGTAATCGACCACGGTTCAAGTCCCAGACCCAGTGGCTTAAACTCATGCCAGGTGCTTGTGCGTGTGTGCCCAAGATCACAAGAGGAGAATGGAGGAGAAAGGATTGTGGTATGGCTATCCGCCCCCCCACCCCCGGGGTGTGATTTCTCGCTTTCTGTCTCTCTGTCTCTCTCTGTCTTTCTGGAAAGCACATGCGCCCTAAAGCAAAAACCTCTCCAACAACAAAAAAAAAAAAAAATGAGAAAGAGAGAAAATCTGATCCCTCTATGATGTCAAAAGGTGGGGCCTCTGGGAATGATTAGGTGATTGGGAGTGGGGGTTAACTCCACCCTAAGAATGAGTCCTGGTGGATTTATCAGGCCAGAGGCATGTATACATGAACATAGAGAGATGCACGCTCTAGTTTTCTCACGATATGGTGCCCTGCATGGCCTCGGATAACCCCACCAATAGGAAAACCTTTACCAGCTATGCCTGCCAGACCTTGGGCCTCCAAACTGTGAGCTGAATAAACCTTGAGCATTAAATTACACAGATGCAGGTTTTTCTGTTAATGGCAATGGAATGGACGAAAACATGCTAGTATTAAGGTTACAAACTAGCCCCAGTTTGCATAAGGCTTTCCCAGTTTTAGCATGGAAGTCCCACATCCCAAGAACCTTCAACTCAATGCAAACTGAACTAGTAAGATTGGTCATTCTACTATTCCTAAATCTTAGGAAACCAAAAGAGGGCGAAAGCAGAGGAAGGAGGAAAAAAAGAGACTAGAAAAGTAGGAAAAAAGAACATAATGGATACAAGAAAGGTGTGTGCCGTATACACGATGTCTGAAGGCCCTCAGTGGTTGTCATGGGTTCTGACTCCTGGGTCGAGTTTATTGTAATTAGGGGTGTGATTACCACTAGAATGGTTAGTGTAGTAACAGAACCGGCGCCTGTGAACAGAGTACACAGCACCAGGCTAGTGCTGTACAAGTGCTGTGCCATTTCTAACTAGAATCCTGTAAGGCAATACTTTTGCTATCCTTATAGGGAGGAGCCCCACTGAAGAGTTAACTTATGCTTCCTCAGTTCTAGAGAGAAAGATGCCAATAAGCCACCTTGACCATCGTTAAGAGGATAAGCTTCTGGAGTTAGAAAAGTCATTCTTCCCCCCAGAAATAATTAGGGTAGCTGCTGTTTAGGTGTAAGCTCATTGTTCTGTTGTTTAGAAAAAGAGGGGACCAGCAGGTGGCATGGAGGTTAAGGTGCTGGATACACCCCCATGGCTGACCATAGTTTGGGTCCTGGACCCGGTGGCTTGCTTTCTCACTTTCCCTCTGTCTCCACTCTTTCTGGTCCAATGAAAATAAATAAATAAATAAAATAAACCATTCTTTTTTTTTTTTTTTAAAAAAAAAAGGCGTGTATCTGGGTCAGCAGGTAGTATGGTGATTAGGGTGCTGCTGGACACCCACATGGCCGACTGTACTTCGAGTCCTAGACCAGATGGCTGGCTTTCTCTATCTATCTCCCTGTGGTAAGTGTGGACACCCTAAATCAAATGAAAATTAATAATAATAAATAAAATTAAATAAGTAATTCAAAAAAGAGAAAAGAATGTGATCAAAATTTAGGTTTCTTTTTCTGGGTGTGTGTGTATATATTATGTGTGTGTTGGGGGGTTCTCCTGAAGTTTCCTGATCATGGTTGTGTGGATCCCCAAGGAAGGGAAGTGCTACAGTTTGAACGTGCTCCCCAAAGTTCAAGTATTGAAAAGTTAATGCCAATGCAAGTGTGGAGTATTGGGACCTTTAAGAGGTATTGAATTTAGGTAGAGCCTTCCTGAATAGATCAATATTGTTATCACAGGAATGCGTTCCTGATAAAGGATGCTGGCCTCCCTGCTCCCACCCTGTGTCTCTTTCTCTCTCCCATACGCTTGCTCTTTTTCCTTTCTGCCCTCCCTCATGGAATGTAGCAAGCAGGTCCTCGCCAGATAGGGGCTTCTTGATTTCAGACTTCTCAACCTCCAGAACTGTAAGAAATAAATCTGTTCTTTATGAATTACCCAGTCTAAGGTAGTCTGTTGTAGCAGCACAAAACAAAGACAGGAAGGAAACAGAGGTTTCAAGTCTACAAGAAAAGAGTATAGCCTAAATTGGAAGAGCCTGGAATGGTGGCTAATCCAAAGAACTGAGCTCTAAGAACTATTGTATAACTCTGGAAACCCAAGCAAAGGGTCACCCGCATCTGAGCCCCAAGCCCTGAGGAAGAAGAGTATCATTCCTCAGGGAACCATGCCAGCTGAACCAAGAAAGATCTGCACAACGGCCTGGTCTGATGTGCCCATGTAGGACCATCCGTCAACAGTGACATCCTGTGGCAACAAGAAACAGTGCAGTAGAAGGCTAAGCCTCCAGGCTCCCTCTGCTGGATTAGAAAGTCCAAAGTACGCCTTCTTCCACTCCGTTTGAATTCACTGTCTCAGGGCACTGGAGTTTGCAGACCTGATGCAGCTGATCCTGACACTGGAATGAATGACTAGAGATCCCTGAAAGAGGCTGCTCTGTATTTCTCTTAAACCTGCTTCTTTGGGACCAACAGATGGCGTAATGGCTACATTACTGGAATCCCAGGTAGTCGACTACGGTTCAAGTCCCAGACCCAGTGGTTTAAACTTATGCCAGGCATGTGTGCATGCATGCCCGAGATCCCGAGAGGAGAATGGAGGAGAAGGGATTGTGGCGTGGCCACCCCCTAGGGGGTGATTTTTTGTTTTCTGTCTCCTTGTCTCTGTCTCTCTTACAAGTTCAGGTGCCCTATACCGAAAACCTCTACCAAAAAAAAAAAAAAAAACCTGCTTCCTAATTTATTTTCTCCTCAAGAGCTCAATTATGGAAGAGGGATAATTTATATTGGACTCTTGTACTGAGAAAGCAACATCTACTACATTTAGTGGGGAAACCGAGGCTTAGAAGATCATGTTGGGGCATGCTATTTCCCAAAGTCAAACCAGTACTTCCAGATTCCCTCCAGAAACCCTTCCTTGATCCCAAGTCAGACATTCTCATAGTAGTCTAGGTCGTTCCTAGCTAGTATGTACACTTGGGAAGGCTGTGGCCCTCTTTCTACTGGAAGTACAAACTTTAGTTTTGAGGGTAGGTCAAACAGGCTGCTGTCCACAGCTAATGAGCCACCAGACCGCTATGATTATTTTTGCTATCAACTTAGGGGTTCTTTTTCTTAGAAACTGTACTCAAATAAAAAGCAACCATCGGCTTAATAAAGAGCTTTCGGCAATGACACAGAAGACAATCACATATCCTAAAGAAAATAAATATCAAAAATAAAATCGCTTTTTATTTTTACTAGTTAACCCTGTGGTGAACGTTTAATGACTGATTTGGGAGAAAAGAGCTGGGCTTACGATTCTTCATGCCTTTTCCCAGAGTGGACGTACTCTTTCCAAAGCACAAAGAAGGAAGCAGAATCATAAGATCAAGGTAAACATTGTCAAAGACGTTTCTTCTTATTAAAAGACATAGTTTGCAGAAAGATGAAAACACGCACTTGTGGGAAAGGAGAAGGCATTGGAACTCTGAGAGCCCATACAGGTTTTTGAAAAAGAAGCTGAATGTGAACTCACAGATAATTACTCTCCAGTGGATTATGGAAAGGAACTCAGAGATGCTTGGAGCCCTTAAGCTATGAGGCCAGTTTCACGGAAGAAGTGTACCTTCCACTTTGGAGACAGAACACTGCTTCTGTGACCCACTGTGGAATTTATGATTTTCATACACCCCCAAGGCCCACAACAGATGATTACTGAGTTGAAGTGGAACATCTACTGACCCTAATGATGTCACCAAGGTCAGCTTGGGAGCTGACATTCCAGACCCTGGGTGGAGATGAGTGCCCTTGGTTGGTGCTCATCCCCTTCCAAGTCTTATCCCTGGACTAAAACTGCTAGTTCCCAGATAGTCATCAGGAAACCAGGAGAAATGAGTTCCATCTCTAAGGTATTTTGGTTACCTCATCAGTGCGTTTGGGAGGAAAGGGCAGTGGGAATGATGAGGCCAGGGCAAGGTCTTTTCCATTATAAGGGAGGGCTGGTTTAGGACACGGCAAGGAGCGAGCACACTCTCACGGGAGTGAGCGCAGAGACGGGAGTTGCTGCTGCCTCTGTGAACACCAAGGAGAAAGGTGAGCTTGTGGATGGACCGGACATAGGGGCATGAGGGCCGGAAACACTGTTTTGACAGCAGAGCACAAAGGATAATTAATGCTGCCTCACTTTCTCTTTCCTCCTTTCTCCTGTGTCCCCTCACCCCTACCTGGGAAATCCCAGTAATAGAAGTCTAGTTTGACCCAGTAACTGTCTCTAGTCAACAGTTATTCAAGTTAAACTTTCCTTCTTGTTGAGCAGCAAACTGGCTCTCCTCCACTTTGTCGTTCTCTTTCTTCCTATAAGGCAATTTCCTCCTCTCTGTTTTGCAAGGCCGATAGTTCAAATACAGCGCTATGGTGACGACACCCACTCCAAGGGCAACAATGATGATGATGAAGATGGTAGAGCTGATTCCTTCTCCTGGTCCTGCCCAAACACAGAAAACAGAGAAAATGAGAGGGTTGGAGACAAGAGAAGCACCCCATCCCAGCCAACTGAGCCCACTTCAGTCTCATCCTCCCCAGCCTTGTAAAATCTTTCTTCTTTCCATAATTGGATAAGAATCCCAAATTGGCTGGCGGCTGGCGGCTGACAGGGAGGTTAAGGCAGCTAGATCCCACACGGCTGATGGCATGGATCAAGTCCCAGACCCAAAGGCTTGAAATGCATGCCAGATCCATGTACATGCATGCCCAAAATTCCAAAAGGAGAATGGAGAAGGGAATGTGGCGTGGCAGCCATTCCTCCTCAGGTGGTGCTTTCTCACTTTCCCTCTCTCTCTCTCCAGCAAGCATCTGGAGAACACACACACTTTGTAGCAAACTTAAGAAAAAGAGAATCCCAAACCCCTGGGATCTCCCTCCCACCCTGACAGCAGGGCAGCACTGGTCACCTTGAACAATGACAGTGATGTCTTTGCTGACAGAGCCCAGCTGGTTAGTGGCCGTGCAACAGTAGGTTCCAGTGTGGTTCTGGGTTGCCTTCTGTGGCACTTCGAGATCAAAGACGATTCCGTTCCAGGTGCACACCAAGGTTGGGGCTGGGTTTCCCCTTGGGATGCAGGCAAGCATCTGCACCATTCCTTCTACCCATGTCTGGCTGCCAGGGCATCCAGATTCCTCAAACCGTGGCTTGTCTGCAAAAAACAGCACCCCCAAGGAGTGGCACTCAGTGTGCCCCATTCCCTCTGACCTTCATGTTCAGCTCCCTCTCCCTCCTGTGACCCAAATGCTGCCCCCTATTCCCAACAGCTTTCTTTCCCAAGGGAGTTCACTTGGTTCCCTGCTCTGGGCCAGCTCTTCCTTCCTCCCTTCCCTGTGGTCAAGGAATATGGGGTGCAGACCAGGGCGCTGGCGTGGGTCCAGGCTAAGGACAGCACTGCTCTGTCCATGGTGGCCTTGGGGCCTGGCTCTCCATCATTGCCCCTCAGGGGGTGAGGGGCTGGGGAGGGGGAATTCAGAGCTGAGCACTGTTCTAATTCTCAAATGACAGATTTTACGGAATTTTTGAAAGATCCCCCGCCCCCCAGCATAAGCTCCAACTATCATTTCTCCTCAGCCATCGGCCTCAGCAAATGCTGCCCAACCACTGTAACACTTGTCTTCAGCTCCTGGTTTCCTCTCATCTTGCTCCCATTCACCTTCCTGGAGGTTAGGCTAAGCTTTAAGGGTTTTCATTTTATTTGCTCCTTTGCTGGTTTTTGTTTTTTATAATGAGGAAAATATGTTGGGACCAGCAGTTGGCGTAATGGCTATGTCACTGGACTCCCATGTAGTCGACTGTGGTTTGAGTCCCAGACCCAGTGGCTTAAACTCATGCTAGGCATGTGTGCATGCCTGCCCAAGATCCTGAGAGGAGAATGGAGGAGAAAGGATTGGGGTGTGGCCATCCCCCCTGGGTGCTGATTTCTTGCTTTCTGTCTCTGTCTTTCTGGCGAGATGCACGTGCCCTATAGCAAAAGCCTCTCGAGACTAAAAAAAAAAGCCTCAAAAAAAAAAAAAAAAAAAAAGAAAGAAAAGAAAAGAAAAGAAAAGAAAAGAAAAGAAAAGAAAAGAAAAGAAAAGAAAAGAAAAGAAAATGTGGCAATTCTACTGGCCAAGAAGATTTCTGGAAACAGGAAACTCATACCCTTGTTTTGACAGGAAAAATCAGGCCTCTACTCACATAAAACATGAAGCTGGATCACAGTGGTTTTAATCAGTCGCCGACCCTGCACCTCCAAAGAGGCCTCACAGGAGAAATTTCGGCCATCGTCTTCCTCCCTGGCAGTAAGTGCAAGCCAAGCAGGCTCCCCAGGGGCAGGGCGGTCTGAGGCTCCCTGAAGCCAAAGAGAAGGGCTGGGGGAGGTTAACACATGCCCCGTGCAGGTCACATTAACGTCTGTCCCTGCCAGTGGGTATTCTTCTATCTCTAAGATTGGTGGAGGGAAGCCTTTGAGAAAAAGAGAAAGAAAACCAAACATGTCTCAAATCGGCAGCCACTCTATCCTTGCTGCTGGTGAAACCCCTTGGGTAGGCAGACAACAGGGCAAGGACTCCAGAAACCATGACTACTTCTGTAAAAGGAGTGGCAAGGTGGTTTGGGAGTGTGAGGGCTTCTTACGATAGACCCAGTGTGTGCACGTTGGGCCCTGCCTCTGCTGCCAGGATGGCAAGGTGTCTTCATCTTAGGGATTTCTTTCTCACCTCACATAACTGTTGCTAGGAAGAGGTTTGAGCCTCCACAATCACTCTGTAAGCAGGATGGCAAGGGTTGGATAGAAATACTATGACAACGCAATGCCTGTTCCCACACCGCCTGTGCTTATCAGGGCAAGATGACGGTGTCCTAGCAACTGTGAGCAGGATAGCCACAGTGGAATCACCAAGCCAGTACTACCTAAGGTCGCAAGAGCAGAGAGCCCACATGGGGAGAGGAGAGGCAGGGTACTCACTGTAGACGTGCACTGGCTCTCTTATTTTCTGTTCCATCAGACCCAGAGATGCAAGGCAGGACAGCTCCTGATCACCAGTCTCCATGGCCCGAACGGTGGCATTGGCCCATGCTGTGTCCCCCTCCCAGGAGAGGGAGGGGCTCAGCTCCTGGTCTCCCAGGTACATGTGGAACATGACATCTTTGGCTGGAAACACCTTAGCCACCTCACAGCTCACAGTCTCTGCCATACCGACCTCCAGCAGCGAAGAGACCCAAATCTGCGGGCTCTCAGAGAATTCTGTCAAGAAATGAGGAAACTCAAAGAAAGGGGAAAAAATAAATAAAACCTAAGGTAAAGCACATGCCATGTGAGATACTGCAAGCGAGGAGAGTGGAGCTAAAAGGTCTCTGTTCTTCTGAGAGAGTTTTATGCTCACATAGAGGTGGAACTCAATTAGTCTCATACCTTCACTCTACAACCTGTGGAAACTTAGTTTCAAGGCTAAAGTGATGACAAGCAAAATGAGCCCCAGCATTGCTTCCACACCTGGGCTCTAACTCACCAAAAATCCGGAGTACCTTGACAGCTGAGCTGCCATGAAGGAGCCCTCCACCTTGTGGACTCAGGTCTAGTTCTGCATGGCAGGAGAAATTGCTTCTGTCATTCTCCCTTTGGGCTCTGACACTGATGGTGACCTCAGGTCTTCGAGGGGCCACAGCCAAGCTCACAAAATTCTTTCTTTGCAGCTCTTTGTTACCCTGGAGAAGGGTCAGGGTGAGGTTCTCCAGAGGTGCTACACTGGGCACATGGCACTTCACTGTAAAGGTTTCCTCCACAGCCACCCATGCAGGCTGCAGCTCCAGGATCACCTGGTCTGGAGGTCCTTTAAGACAAAAAGGAGGGGCTTGGTGAGAGAGGGGGACCCACCTCTCCAGAAAGAAATAGCATAGGACAGGAAGTCTGTGATAAACAAATCACAGCGGGTGACTGCGATCCTTACAGCTCTCATCAACATTGTCAGCTTTCTGCCACTCCTGCCCCCGTTAGGACAGGCTGGGCTCTGGCTCTTCTGCTTATCAAAGGTTGGAGCCAAGATGTGTGACACTAAGGGGACTTCCCTGCTTTAACTGTTGCTGCTAGCTTTAGAGCTTTTATTTCTTCCCACAAGTGCTTCAGAGAAGCGAGCAACTTCTGAGCAGCTTCTTGGCCTCACAGAA
This sequence comes from Tupaia belangeri chinensis, assembly GCF_000334495.1. NCBI lineage: Eukaryota > Metazoa > Chordata > Mammalia > Scandentia > Tupaiidae > Tupaia > Tupaia belangeri. The sequence continues at coordinate 4,930,699 of NW_006159662.1, forward strand.
AAACTACACCTTTGCTTACCAAGTTCTTACTCCACAGAGATCACACTTTGCCGATGCTATCTGCTCCCGGAACGACCCTACTCCCCCACCCCCCATCAATCTGAACCCTAACCATTCTGCAGGAGGGCAGCTCAAGAGCCTCCCTTTCCATGGAGACTTCTCTAACTACCCCAGCTCAGCAAAGACCCTCCTTTCTTCCATCCTAATTTATTCTAAGAACTTGTAGCAAATAATTGAGTGCTGAGTTCCAGCAGCTCCGGCGGCGGGAGGAGCGGTAGGGTTTATCCGCTGAACTCCACAAAGGTTCTAGGCGCCTCGCGGCCTCATCAGGCACCCAGCACGCATCCTGTCCGCAGCCAAGATGCCCAAGAGGAAGGTCAGCCGAGGGGGCAGCCAAGGAAGAGCCCAAGAGGAGATCGGTGAGGTTGTTGGCTAAACCTCCTGCAAAAGTGGAGACGAAGCCAAAAAAGGCGGCAGGGAAGGATAAATCTTCAGACAAAAGAGTTCAAACAAAAGGGAAAAGGGGAGCAAAGGGGAAACAGGCTGAAGTGGCCAACCGAGACACTAAAGATTTACCTGCAGAAAATGGAGAAACTAAAAATGAGGAGAGTCCACCCTCTGATGAAGCAGGCAAGAAAGAAGTCCAGTCTGAGTAATGTCATACACCATGTCTTATCAATGGTCCCTGTCTCCCTTCTTGTACAATCCAGAGGAATATTTTTATCAACTATTTTGTAAATGCAAGATTTTTAGTAGCTCTAGAAACATTTTTAAGGAGAGAATCCCACCTCATCCCATTTTTTAAGTGTAAATGCTTTTTTT
>NW_006159662.1:4931616-4937757 GCF_000334495.1 Tupaia belangeri chinensis
TTGATAGTTGCTCTCCCTGTCAGAACTGTGTGCACTCTGTAACATCTTTGGTCGTGGTAGTCCAGTTTTCCTAATAATTCTGTTAATGTGCTGTGAAAGATTGCAAATTTGAAGTATGTAGTGTGTATGATACTAAATTGTGATCTGGTGGGACTTACATAACAGCTTTCAACATCTGAAGACAGTGGTTCTTGATATCCTCTTAAGGAAAATTTGCCTAGAAATTTGAAGCTGGAACATCACTGGAATAACTTAAAAAGAATCACTATACTTGGCTTTTTAAATTTTTGGTATGTATGTTAAGAACTGGGTACAAATTGAAATGTCTGTACTGATCCTTGACACAGCCAATAAATCTCAATTACAAAAATAATAATAATAATCATAATCATAATCATAATCATAATTGAGTGCTAATTCTATCCATTTTTTTTTTCTTTTTAAGAGAGATTTTTGCTATAGGATGTGTGTGCTGGCTGGGAAGAGAGATAGAAAACAAGAAATCAGCCCCCTGGGAGGATGACCACGCCACAATCCCTTCTCCTCTATTCTCCTCTTGGGATCTTGGGCACACATGCACACGTACCCGGCATGAGTTTAAGCCACTACGTCCAGAACTCAAACTGCAGTTGACTACGTAAGAGTCCAGTGACGTAACCATTACACTACCTGCTGGTCCCCTCCATTTTTTTAAAAAGAATTATTTTATTTAACTTTATTTATTTTAATTTGACCAGAGAGGAACAGAGCGAGAAAGAGAGGGAAAGTGAGAAAACAAGCCACCAGGTCCAGGACTCAAACTACTCGGCCATGTGCGAGTCCAGCACTCTTAACCACCACGCCACCTGCCGGCCCCGGTTCCCCTCCATTTTTATAAGAGAAATTTTTGCTATGGGAAGGATGTGCTTGCTAGAGAGACAGAGATGCAGAAAGCGAGAAATCACCCCCCGGGGGGATAGCCACACCACAATCCCTTCTCCTCCATTCTCCTCTCGGGATCTTGGGCATGCACGCATACGCGCCCAGCGGGAGTTTAAGCCGCCAGTCTGGGACTCGAACCGAGGTCAACTACATGGGAGTTCAGCAATGTAACCATTATGCCATCTGCTGGTCCCAATTCTATCCTTTTTTGATAAGTTAGAAGTTAGCACTCTTAGCATATGCTTCCTTTATTTGAACATATTCTTGAGCATAGCATTCTGGATGCCCTCTGTGGTCTGCTCCTAATTAAAAATACAGGAGAAAGCCTACACCAAAAGGAAACAGAAGTAACGGGCTCTAGAATCCCCACAGTATAACAGAAATCTTTATTAGGGACCCTGGAAGAAATCCATTTCATTCTTCCCTAAACACAACATATTCATGTTTCCCCACTCCGCCCCTTCCTCCCCAGCCCTCAGCTCCACTCACGATACACAGTGATGCCAAGAGTCGTGTCCTTTTGAATCCCAGCACAGGAGAAGAAGCACTGCAGGATGGAATTTTCTGTGATATTCTCCAGGAGAAATTCCTTCCACTGAGGCCCTTTGCCCACCTGGGTTTTCTTTAGAAAAGTTTCAATCCCACTGGGGCCTGGGTCTGGGCAGGTGGTACTGCAGTTGACCAGCAGGGACTGTTCGAACTCCACTAAGGCCTGATTTGGCCGAACAGAAACTTCAAACAGCTCTTCTGTGGCCCCTGAAATGAACCACGAATGCCAAAGACTCTGGTGAGAACCACAAGACTCAGAGAAAATTAAGAGTTTATTCTATCTAGTTATAGACTAGAGAACAGAGAACCTGCTTGGTTGTCTAGTCAGGGGACTAGACGAGAAAAAGACCTCTAATTGGCGAGTCCAAGTCCTTATCCTGCCACTATTCCTTCCACCTACTTTTTTTTTTTTTTTTTTTTTAGAGATTTTTCCTATTAGGGTACAGAGACAGAGAGAGACAGAAAGTGAGAAATCACCCCACAGAGGGGATGGTCACGCCACAATCCCTTCTCCTCCATTCTTCTCTTGGGATTTTGGGCAAACACGTATATATGTCCAGCCTGAGTTTCAAGCCACTGGGTCTGGGACTCCAACCGTGGTCAACTACATGGGAATCTAGCACCTTGACCACTATGCCACCTGCTGGTTCCCCCGCCCTCCACTCACCTTCTTTCTTGAGATCTTAATTTCTCTACTAGTGTCACTGTGGAAACTATGGAGTCACTGAAAATCATGCCCAGGAAATAATTCTCTTCCCAAACTTTCAGAATTCTCGGGAGCTCCCCAGGATTGACTACTGCAGGCACAGAGCTTTGTTCCTTATATTTCAAAGTGGCATTTCCTTCACATCATGGTCAAGAGGTACCTTTACCAGATCACTAGGAAGGCTTGTAAAACTGCAGATTCCAGAACCAGCAGATGGCGTAGTGGTTGCATTGCTAGACTCCCACATAGTCGACCACAGTTCAAGTCCCAGACCTGGTGACTTGAAACTCATGCTGGGTGTGTGCGTGCTCAAGATCCTGAGAGGAGAATGGAGAAGGGATTATGATGTGGCCATCACTCCCAGGAGGTGATTTCTCACTTTCTGTCTCTCTGTCTCTCTCTGTCTCTCCGGCGAGTACACACGCCCTACAGCAAAAATCTCTCTTAAAAAAAAAAAAAGGAAAAAAAAATGCAGATTCCAACTCCACCTCCAACTGAAAGATCACAAACTTATGAAGATGGAACCTAGAACTGTCCTAGGAAACAAACGAGCCTCCTGGGGACCTTGATACACACCAACTTGTGAGGGCCACTGGCCTAGAGGCAACTCCCAGTGTCTCTCACTTCATGGAACTTTTCACCTCTTCCCAGAGTGAGACTGACTCATTCTGCTTTGGTGCTAAGGCAATGAATATTTTTGAATACTTACAGGTACAGTGTGTTCAGGAAGTCTGCTGAGGTGCAGTGAGACAGACAGTAGGTGGGTTCTAGATGGCTGGTGTAGATAAGGGACACGGTCTCCTGAAAGCTTCCCTGCAGATCTCCTCTAGCTAGTCCATGTCCACCAGGGTCTTTACCTCCCAAGTCCCAGTCCCCTCTGGGAATACACAGCTCGTGAAGCAATGTTACCTGCAAAGGCTCCAGTTCCTTTCCTGTGGCTGGGAGAACTCACGCCTTGTAAGAGGGTCATGGGCCCTGTCCTCTAAGATATTATAGCTAGGGGGCCAGCAGGTGGTGTAATGGTTAAGGTGTTGGACTCCTACATGGCCAATAGCACTTCGAGTCCTGGACATGGTGACTTGCTTTCTCACTTTCTGTCTGTCTCTCTTTGGTGAGCACATGTGCCACAGAGCAAACTTAAAATAAATACATACATAAATAAAATTTTAAAAATCTTACAGCTCATCATGATATAAAGGGCAACAACAAAAAGGTAAAAATATTTTGAAAAGAGAGCAGGACAGTCCTGGGTAGCAGAGGGACAAGCAGAGGCTTATTTCCTAGGGAACAATTCTCTGTGGGTCCATTAATTTGGGTTGTACCAAATATAACCCAGATACACCTAAGGATTATGTGTCCTAGTGACTGATGAAATTTCTTCCAAGGGTCTAGATGGCCCAGATGAATGAATACTGAAGCATCACCCCACTCAGGACCTCCCTTCCTCGCTAAGCAGCCATCTCTGGCTTGATTCATACTCGCTGAAAAAACTTTCCCAAACAGTCTCACCTGGGCAATGGGTCAAGGCCAGTAGGACCCAGACGTCAAACAGAAGCAATTCCATCCTCATAGGAAAGGCCAACACCAAAAGCTAGAGAGAAAGAAAATACACAGCAGTGCTGGAGAAAGTGATGAGAGAGAGAGAAAATACAGAAAATTCTTTCTTTGATATTGTTAAAAGTAAGCCTCAGAGCCAGTAGGAGGTACAGTGGTGGTGAATTCCCACATGGCCGACCTCAGTTCAAGCTCCGGACCTGGAAGGGGTATGTATATGAGTGTCCAAAATCCCAGGAGCAGAATGGAAGAGAAGGGATTGCAGTGTGGCCATCCCCTGGGGGGTGATTTCTCATTGTCCCTCTCACTGTGTCCTCTGTCTCCAGTAAGCGCACATGCCCTAAGGCAAAACAGAAATAAATAGACAGACAGATAAATAGATAAAGTCAGCTTCATTCCTGAAACCTCACATAGTCTGGAGACATGGCAGCAAGAACATCAGGAGTGTGGGTGTACTGAAAGAACTTCTTGCATTGATCTATTTCAGTTTGGTTTATGTGCATAGTTAAAAAGAGGAAAAACAAAAGGATGAGGGGATATTTGATGAGCAAGTTTCCTGTGTAAGTCTGTATCATGCTTATTTATCCTTTTGCTAGTTTGCCTCCATCTATTAGACTGAGTCAGCAGAAGGGTGCTAACCTAAACACGTGGAAAATGGACTTTAGCGACTCCATTTTCCTGGCACTGTCCAGTGGAAAGTGACCTTGAATCTAGAGAACATGGTCACTAGAGTCCTGCTGTCTGGTGTAAGGGAGAAATGTTTTATCAGGCCTCTCATGACCTCTGTGATTGTCTGCCCTCAAGACAGTTCAGCTCCTTCTGATCTGCTTCCATGTTCAACTACTCTGGCTGGTTAAGTCTTCAGTGTCCACTGCTCTGTTCTCCATCAATCCATACCAAGTTTTTGCCTTCAAAACCCCATTCGAGCTCTTTTCTTCTACGAAGTTTCTTTCTAGCCTTCTCCCACGTCACAATCCTTCACTTACTGTACATTACCATACCTCATTCTAGGCCAAATAAGATTTCTTTTGTTGTTGTTGTTGGAGAGGTTTTTACGCAAACTGCTGATCCCAGGCCAAATATGATTTCTAAAGCTGTGTATGTGTATATATGAAAATATAATTCACTTTTGGTGAATTATTTGATTGCTGTACCAGGAATTCTTTGAGGGCAAGAGATTATCATTTATTTTTCGTGACTGTCCAGCATCTAGCACGGTGCCGAGGATATTGTGGGTATTCCATAAACGAATGATTACTCTCTTATTCTGTATTTGAATTTTCATATACTGGATTTTGTACAAGTCTGCCTTTACTTCTATGCTGGTCTAAAAGAGTTTTTTAATATATATATATATACATATGCATAAGATATTTTGAATGCAAAATTTATATTCCCAAGTGACCATTACCTATATAAATAGCTATTATAAGCTGTGAGTTTATTCCAGTGATGACAACATGATTTAAAACTTTTTTGGATGTGATTTAGACTGGCTTTTTTTTTTTTTTTTTTTTTAAAGATTTTTGCTATAGGGTACATGTGCTCGCCAGAGACCCAGAGAGAAAAAAGAAATCACTCCCCAGGGGGATGGCCATGCCACAGTCCCTTTTTCTTCATTCTCCTCTCAGGATTTTGGGCACACATGCATCTGGTATGATTTTCAAGTCTCTGGGTCTGGGGCTTGAACAGCAGTCAGCCATGTGGGGGTCCAGCAGTGTAAGCATTACACCATCTGCTGGTCCCTTGACTTTTAAGCTATATCAGAAAAACTAGCCTGTATTAAGTTACCCTATTATTCTTTGATCAAAAAATATTAGTTACCTTATTCAATAAACTTAGCTCTAAGTGCCTCACTATCTCTTGCCAAGGAAGATCTGTTATCCACTGATGGTATTCTAAATAAAGCACGCAGCTACTGAAGGAAATTGCAAAACAAGAGTTTTTAATAATATAACTCTGCTGGAAAAAGTGCAAAAGTCCCAAATGGGACTGTATACATTCCTCTGCAGACAGTAACTGAGTGTCTATAATGTGCTAGGATCTTAGTAAAGTGATGAAGGTAGAGATTTACCCTACAGCATACGAATTCCTGGCAGTCTAGTGGGAAAGACAAATTAAAATAAAAATAACAATACTCTGTGCCAGTGTTGCTATTAAAAAAACTGGAAGGAGATGAAAAAAAAAAAAAAAAAAACAGGAAGGAAAAAAAAAAAAAAAAAAAAAAAAGAATGAATCCAGGTCAAGTATATCAATAAAAACAGGAGGCAGCTGGTGGTACTGGTTAAAGCGATGGATCCCACATGGCTGACTGTGAGATTCGCACCGCAAAATCCGGGGAGAGGAACGGAAAAGGGACTGTAGCGGGGCCATCCCCACCTCAACTCCTGCCCTCCACCCCACCTCCCCCC
>NW_006159662.1:4938163-4950021 GCF_000334495.1 Tupaia belangeri chinensis
CGGGGCAGCCTGGGCAGCCCGCCGCGCCTCGCTCGCAGGCACCCGCCACGCGCTCCGACCGTTTGTTCTGCACCGCCAGGCAGACGCGCGCGAGGGCGCTCCGGCCGGGAGGACGTCCCGGATCTGCCTAGCAACTCGTGATGTCACACAAAAGCTTAGCACGATTGGCTGAGGCAAGCGGGGGCGGGCAGGAAGCGAAAACGATAGGAGGGGTGCGCGGAGATGATGAGGGGAGGGGACCTCGTATCCTGTTTGGAAGAGAGCACGCATGTGGCCCCAGATAATCACTACCTAGTCAAACAAAGTACAAATAAAAGGAAATGGGTTGTTGCAGCAAATAGTGGCTCCACCAGGAAAGCAAGAGGTTGTCGTCCCCTGTGCCTGTTTGTCTCGTGGTGCTGCCTGAACACCTGAGACTTACAGCGCTGCCGCGCACATTCCCGCCTTGGGCTCAGATTGGAGGCTTTTTTGGTTTTTGGTTTTGTTTTTTCAGGGCAATTACTAAGTGTACCCCTCTTCTCGTTTAATGTCAGTGACCTCGGAAGGCACACGAGTATTACGTCCACTTTATGGAGGAGGAAACATACTTGGAAGGGCTCACTAGTCTCCGTGTGAGGGTGACAAGCAGGGGGATAATTGATGTAGTTGACAGTTTTAGCATTCATTGTGAATTCCAAAAAGTCCATTTCTTGCCATGCATAAATCTTTTATCCACCCACACATCTTTCTTCTCTGACTGTGACTGAGTGGCTTATTATTCTAAGGCTAACTCTGGGCTGCTTAGGATGCCTGCCTTCATTGTGCCGCCTTGTTTCCTTCCATACTGACAGTTTGAGACAGAAAGTCAATGGAGTAGAAGCTTCGAAGCCAGTCAAGCCTGTCGACGAATCCAATATCATACCAGCTTTCTGACTGTGGGAAAATTGCATAACATGCAGTTTCCTTATCTGTCTATAGGAATGCGGAGTTGATGTACACATAAGACTTACCCTGTCTTTGACAGCACTTTGTGTGTGCATATGTGTGTGTGTGTGTGTGTGTGTATGTTGCTTAGTGTCATAACCTAAGCACATAGAACACACGTGCGTGCTCACACACACACACACACACACACACACACAGTGTACTTCAAAAATTCTGAGGTAGAGGCTGGCCTCCTGGCTCACCTGGTTAAGCCTTATGCATGGGTTACCAGCTCTCACATAGTTGCCTGTGGTTCGAATCCCAGACCATTGGCATGGAAAACATCCTGGGCTTGTGTGCATGTACGCCCAAAATCCTGACAGGAAGAAAAAATGGAGGAAAAGGACTGAGGTGTGACCATGCCCCATTGGGGTGTGCTTGCTTTCTTTCTCTTGCATGCACACCCACCCTCTGGGACTTTCAAAAAAATTTTTAAAAAGTGAGAAAAATGGAATTAAAATATGGGGTTTTATTTTAGTGCAAACGTTTTGAAATCCATGCATAGTGTTTTCATAATCTGCATTTTCCATGAATTTTCTGAAGACTATATAGATATATACTGTTCGTTCATTGTTTTCTCTCAGAAATATGTATCAAAAAGGCTTTTATTTTTATTTTTTTGCCAGAGGATGCCTGTGCTTGTCAGAGAGGATCAGAGAGCCAGAGAGGGAGAGAGAAAAGCATCCCCACAACGGGGCATGGGCATACCACAGTCTCTTCTCCATTTCTCCATCCTTTTGGGATTTAGGACACACACAGACACACAAACACACACGTGACTGGTGGTTTTTCAAAGCCACTGGGACTGAGATTATAACCATGGTCAGTCATGTGGATGCAGCTCCCTTACCCACTAGGCTGGCCCAAGAGGGCATGATTTTTGTCCATCTTGTTATTCTTGTATCCTCAGCACCGAGGGCAGGGCCTGCTCATAATACACACTCTGTAAATGTTCAGTAATTTCGCTGAGTGTGGTTTAGCATCTTCGTTCTCCGTGTGGAGGGCATCACATTGCTCCTTCAGAGAACTCTCTACCTTCAAGACACCAGCCCTCATCTGCTTTTGTTTTGTTTTGTTTTGTTTTGTTTCGTTTTTTTGAGAGGTTTTTGCTATAGGGCGTGTATACTCACCAGACAGAGAAAGACAGAGAGACAGAAAGCGAGAAATCACCCCCCGGGGGGATGGCTATGCCTCAATCGCTTCTCCTCCATTCTCCTCTTGGGATCTTGGGCACGCATTTACACATGCCCAGCGTGAGTTTAAGCCACCGGGTCCGGGACTTGAACCATAGTGGACTACATGGGAGTCCAGCGACATAGCTATTACGCTAACTGCTGGTCCTGGCATCATTTAGTCTTACACTGCAATCAATACCAAAACCAATATGTTCTGGAAATCCCCCTATTTTTCTAATTCTCTAAAAAACAACTTTCTCTAAAAAATAACTTTCCTTCCCCCTTTTCCTTAATAAATACAGAGAACAAGAGGCTTAGCAGGCACATACCTGGTATGGCCTCTCCCTTTCCCTCTTGATTCAGATTTCTGTGTCTCGGGTCATTATTCTTTGCACACTTCAGGTGACTCTCTGTCAGTCAGAAGAGTCACAACTGAGAATGAGGGGATGAAGGTGAGAGAGAGAGCGCAGAACGGAAGTCCTTAAGGCTTTCTGTATTCCCTTTGCTCTGGGCACCTTTGCAGGCTCCCTGGGCACCTTATTAGGCCACTGTATCTTCCTTGGCTCCTGGTTGCCTGTGAGGCCCTTCTGAATGTCTCAGCAAAGGCCCTTTGCCACGGCCTCATGCTCTTAACAAAGATAGCTATAGGGAAGGAGAGACAGACTGGGAGGACAGTGAGACATTGATTTCGAGCAGATGGGTCTAAATGGCTTACAGAGTGTTCAGCAGGGAGCTGGAACTATGGATCTGACACTCTGGAGAAAGGTGGGGGTTGGAGATAGATTTAGGGTCATTGGGAAAGAGACAGTAATGGAAGGGATGAGAGTAGATGAGTATGTCTGAGTACATCAGGTTCAGAGAGAAGACCTAAAGATAAAACCCCAAAGGACAAGGACATCTATGGACCAGAGGGGAGGGAAACTGAGTCAGCGATCCCAGCGGAAGCCCTCTCCTCATTTTTCCTCTATGGTAGTGGTCTATTTATTCTACTTGACACTCTGGGTCCAAATTAAAATGCCAGGAGGCCATCAATGAGAGTGTCTGAGATATGATCTGAGACCACAAGTCACCCAGGTCTCCACATTGCATGAAGAGACCACAAATGGAAGAATCATGCCCCAGACCTTGACTCCAGAAATTTCAGGAGTGTTACCTGAACTGGCTGTAGTCCCGAAGCCCAGTACTTTTTTTTTTCTTTTCTTTTATATATATTTAAGAACAATGTTTTTTTTTTTAAATATTTAACTCTATTTATTTATTTTAATTTGACCAGAGAGGGACAGAGTGAGAGAGAGAGAGAGAGAAAGAGAGAGAGAAAGAGAGAAAGTGAGAAAGCAAGCCACCAGGTCTGGGACTCGAACTGCTGTGGGAGTCCAGCAACCTTAACCACCATGCCTCCTGCCAGCCCCAAGAACAGTTTTGTTTTTTTTTTAAAGAGGCTTTTGCCATAGAGCATGTGTGCTTGCCTGAGAGAGAGAGAGAGAGAGAGAGAGAGAGAGACAATGAGAGAGAATTTGAGAAATCACCCCCCAAGGAGGATGGCCATGTCACAATCCTATTTCCTCCATTCTTTTCCTGGGATTTCGGGCATGCATGCATGTACACACACTTGGTATGATTTTTAAGCCACCGAGTCTGGGATTCAAACTGTGGTCAGCCATGTGGGATTCCAGCAATATAACTATCTGTTGGCCCCATAGTTCCATTGCATAGTTCCTAACGCAATGGACCTCCTCTCCCATTTCCTCTATTATTAACTTTCAATAGCGTGGTACACTTGTTACAATTAATGGATCGGTATTGATGAAGCTTTATTAGCTGAAGTCTATAGTTTACATTACCCTGCATGTTATATATAGTCCTATGGATTTTGACAAATGCATAATGTCACGTAGTCACCATTACTATATTAGATAAAACAGGTTTATTGCCCTAACAAATGCACTGTACTTGACCTATTTTTCCCCCTTCTCTAGCCCCTGGTGACTACGGATCTTACGGTGTCTATACTTTTGCCTTTTCGAACATCCTTTTCAGTAGATGTGTTAACGTTGTCTCATGTGGATCATCCAGACGATCATCTAGTGTCAAACATGGCTTAAAGAAAAGACTAGAATGGGCTAATCCAGTAGCTCAGTGGTTAAGCGAGCCCATGTGGCTGACCATGATTCGAATAATATTCCAGGAACATGTGTGAGTGCCCCAAATCCCAACAGGAAGGAGAAAAGGAGGAGAAAGGACTAAGGTGTGAACATGCTCCATGGCTGTGTGTGGGAGGGGTGCTTTCTTCTTTTCTCTCTCTCTCTCTGGCAAGCACATATACTCTCTGGCAATGAGGAAGTGAGGGAGGGAAGAAGGGAGAGAGGAAAGAAAAGGGAAGGAAGGAAAGAAGGGAAAAGGAAAGATTAAAGTGGTAAAACGAAGCCTTGGATTTACACAGCAGCAAATCAGCCTCTGCTGACCTAGCATGGGATTCGCTCGCCCATGTGTTCACACTAAACCGTGGACATCAACATTTCATTGTCTTTGGGCAAAGGAGCCTTTTCGATGTCACACAGTGTCTTAGAAACCAGAAGAAAACATCTGGCAATCACTATGCTGAAAGAACCAAAGCAGCGTTGTAAACACCATCTGTCAAGTTTTTCTTCAAAAGGAGCTGTTCCGGCTTTCTCTCTGCCAACTCCTTGTCACAGCAGCACCAGGAGTAAATGAAACCTTTGTGGTTTCCTGTAACATCCTAGGCGGAGCGGCGGGGCTCTCATAGGAAGTCTCCACTTTGCAGGCGTCTCACCTGCCAGACCTGAAGAATGTGCGAGAACTGTGGACACGATGTGCACACAGGGGGCCGCCCTGTTCTATGCTCAAAGACCCGGGAACACTGATTCGGATCCTCCTCCCCCTAGATCGCTTTATACCTTTCATTCTTCTCTGTCTTTGCCTAACTCCTGCAAAACCGCCCTCAGGAAGTCTTCATCTCTGGCCATTGCATATGTACCCTTTAGCAAAAAAAAAAAAAAAAAAAAAGTTTTTTGAATGAAATGTCTAACAAGTGATCACTGAGCAGAGTGTCAAGGGAAGAAAGGAGGAAGACAAAAAGGCACTCCAAGCTGAGGGAACAAAGGCTTGGGAATGCTACCTTTATGGTTACAATTGGCAGGTCCCCTGAAGGTGGCAGCAGGGAATGCCCCCTGCCCTGGATTCTTCACAGTTAACTCAACTCTCTTTTTCCAAGGTTCTGAATTGTTCTGAAGTAAGACATCAAATCTCATTTGCCTCTAGGGTGACCACTTAATAGTACCTCTCCTTCAAACCAAAGTGCTCCAGAAAACCCTTTCTGATTAATCAGAACCTACTGGTCAACCCCCTTTTCTCTGAGTCCCCATGACACATGCTTGTCAGTCCAAACACTGGTTCTTGGTGAGTAATAACAGACTAGACACATGGGCAACAACAAGCTGTGGTATACAGCAATGTTCCTGGATTCTGGATTCTAGAACCAGCTTGGAACCAGGTTTGAATCCTCGCATCATCACGGTGAAGGTGGACAAGTGACCTACCCTCTGTGGTTTGATTTCTAAAATTGAGGTAAAAACAGCGTTTACTTCTTATCGAGTCACCTGAAAAGTCATGACATATTTTTTATGCAAAAATGTGTCATGGCTTTTCCAACAACCCAATATGAAGTTCCTATCTTATGTGTTGGAAGGATTAAATGAACTAATACATGTGGTCAATGCTCACTAAATGTTAGCCTACCACACAGGAAATCTTTCTTTATTCCTATAATGCCTTAAGTATCTATTTTCTACCTGACATCTTGAGGATATTTTATCACATATATTATGTGATATCTATCTATCTATCTATCTAGCACATATATAGCAATTAACACATTGTTGATATTGTTTATCATTCTCTCAAAGATGATTTGTTTTCATGTGTTTGTTGAGTAAGTTACAATGAGCAAGATAGACACAGTACATACCCAAAATAATTGAAGGCAGTTACTAAAAATATATATATATATTTATATGTATATTCATACACATATATATTTATAGTCATGATGGCCAAAAGCTGGAAAGGACCCAAATGTGCACCAACAGATAGGTCAATAAATTGTGATAGATACACTGTGGAATTTTTTTTTTTTTTTGGAGAGGTTTTTGCTATAGGACGTGCGCGCTCGCCAGAAAGACAGTGACAGAAAGCGAGAAATCATCCCCCACCCCCGGGGGAGTGGCCATGCCGCAATCCCTTCTCCTCCATTCTCCTCTCGGGATCTTGGGCATGCACGCACATGCGCCCAGAGTGAGTTTAAGCCACTGGTCTGGGACTTGAACCCCGGTCAACTACGTGGGAGTCCAGGGACATAGCCATTAATGCTAACTGCTGGTCCCCACACTGTGGAATATTATTCACCAATAAAAATAAATGAAGTGCGGGACCAGCAGTTAGTATAATGGCTATGTCGCTGAACTCCCATGTAGTCCACTGTGGTTTGATCCCCGGACCTGGTGGCTTAAACTCATACTGGACGCATGTGCGTGCGTGCCCAAGATCCTGAGAGGAAAATGGAAGAGAGGGGATTGCAGCCTGGCCACCCCCTCTGGGGAGTGATTTCTCACTTTCTGTCTCTCTGGCGAGCGTATGCGTCCTATAGAAAAAACCTCTCCAAAAAAAAAGAAAAAAGAAAAAGAAAGAAAGAAAAGAAAAGAAAAAGAAATGCTGTGATGCATGCTACAGCACTGAGGAGCCTTGAAAACATTACACAAGGGGCTGGCAGGTGGCTGAGGGCATTGGGCTTCCACATGGCTCACCACGGTCCAAGTCTTGGACCTGGCAGCTTGTTTTCTCACTTTCCCTTTCTCTCTCTCTTACTCTTTCACTCTGTCCCTTTCTGGTCAAATTAAAATAAATAGATAAAATAATTTTAAAAATGACACTAAGTGAAGGAAGCCAGGCACAAAAGCCACATATTACATAACTCCATTTATATGACATATCCAGCATAGTTAAATCCACAGAGACAGAATGAAGACTGATGGGTGCCAGGATCTGGGAGGAGTCGCGAATGGGGAACAACTGCTTAATGGGTAGGGGTTTTCTTTTAGGTGGTGCAAATGTTTTGGAACTAGTTAGAGGTAGGGTTTGCACAATATTGTGAATGTAAAAATGCCTCTGAACAGTTCACTTTAAAATGGTTAATTGTGTTATGTGAATCTCACCTCAACAACAACAACCAAAAAAAAAAAAGAAAGTTCCTGCCTTCATAGAGTTTCTATTTTAGTGGAGGAGCCTGTTGAAACAATGAGTCAGTGCACTCATAAGTGACTACATATTTTTTTAAAACTTTATTTATTTATTTATTTTAATGTGACCAGAGAGGTACAGAGTGAGAGAAAGAGAGAGGGAATGGGACAAAGCAAACTGCCAGGTCCAGGACTCAAACCATGGTTGGCCATGTGGGAGTCCAGTGCCTTTAACCACCACACTACCAGCACGACCCAAGTAACTGTGTATTGTAACTATGTAATCACTTGGTGGGGAATAAGTAAAGAGAGCAGAAAAGTTAACAAAAAATAGAGTACAGAGAGATTCTGAGGCAGGAAGAGGCTGGGCAGTTTGAGAAATTCCAAGGCCATCTAGACTGATGCTTCGAGAGCCAAAGACAATGAATTAAAATGGGGCTGGCGGTATCAGCAGTTAGCGTAATGGCTATGTCGCTGGACTCCCATGTAGTCGACTGCCTTTCGCGTTCTGGACCCAGTGGCTTAAAACTCACGCTGGGCGCATGTGTGTGCATGCCCAAGATTACCAGAGGAGAGCGGAGAAGGGATTGCGGTGTGGCCATCCCCTCTGGGGGGTGATTTCTCGCTTTCTGTCTCTCTCTGTCTGTCTGGCGAGCGCACGCGTCCTATAGCAAAAACCTCTCCAAAAAAAAAAAAAAAAAAAAAATGGGGCTGGCTCTGTGGTGCAGAGGTAATGTGTTGTTCAAGAGAAACCAGATCCCACATGGCAACTGAGGTTTTGTGCACGTGTGCTCCAAATCCCATAAGGATGGAGAAATGGAGAAGTTGAAACATGCCAGGATGCCAGGCTGCCAGAACATGTGCAGGTAGCTAAGACCTGGAACTCCTAAGGACTGGAGGAAAGGGATTCTGCCATGACCAGGCCCTGTAAAGTTTGCATCTCTCTCTCTCTTCAGGTGGATATGCACTCCATCATGGAAAAAGAGGCAAATTATTATTAAAATGAGCTCAAGGAAATAAGCAGGCACAGCTCCTGCAGAGTCTTATGTGTCATGAAAAGGAGTGATATTCCAACTAAAAGCAAAAGGGAGCTGGGAAAGGTTTCAAGCAAGGAATGAACAGGACTTGAATTATATTTAACGGTTTTATTTTAAATTCACTTATTAGCTTGGCTCTTTTCTACGACAGTGACTCTCTACATGGAGGCTCATATTAGAATTACCTGGGAGGCTCGGGAACCAGCAGTTAGCGCAGTGGCTATGTCGCTGGACTCCCATGTAGTCGACTGCGGTTCGCGTCCGGGCCCCGGTGGCTTAAAACTCACGTCGGGCGCGTGTGCGTGCGTGCCCAAGATCCGGAGAGGAGAATGCAGGAGAAGGGATTGCGGCGTGACCATCGCCCCCGGGGGGTGATTTCTCACTTTCTGTCTCTCTGTCTCTGTCTGTCTGGCGAGCCCACGCGCCCTATAGCGAAAACCTCCCCCCAAAAAAAGAATTACCTGGGGGCTTGTTTTTAAAAATACACCACCAGGACTTACTGGATTGGTAGTGGGAGTAGCTGGCAGGGATATTTTGAAGCAGCTTGGGGGTGGATCTGATTCCCCATCGCTTCTACCACCTTTGAGACCAACTGTTGCTCTAGAACGTTGGGAGGGTTGAAATGCAAATTAACTGCCTTGTCATGAACTCTATCCACTTTACTGGGGTGCGGAGGGGCCATGGCTCATTGACTGTGATAATTCCAGCGGTCTATTCCTAGATAACTGAGTGAGATCTCTAAGAACGCCAAGAGGCAAGAAAGGAGTAGGAGGAGGGTTTATGACTAGAGGAAAGATACAGACAATGAGACCTAATATCTAAAAAGCACTGGAAGACTACTATAAACCAGATCTGGGGTGTTATGGTGCAAAGAGGGAGACACTTACTTGGTTGGGGATGAAAACAGCAGAGGATTTTTACAGTGGGCAGGTCTCTACTCTGCCTACCCCAAAGTGTGATCTGAACAACCACAGTACCACTTGGAAAGCTTGTTAAAAATGCAGAATCTTGGGCCAGCCAGTGGCATGGTGGTTAAGGCAGCAGGTTCCCACATGGTCAACTATGCAGTTCAAGTCCTGGACCCGGTGGCTTCTGTGTACATGCTTGCCCCAAATTCTGAGAGAATAGAGAAGGGATTGTGGTGTGGCCATCCTCCTGGGAGATGATTTCTCACATTCCCGCATAGGACATGTGCGTTGCTGAAGAGAGACAGAGATAGTGAGATGGAAAGTGAGAATCACCCCTCAGGAGGAATGGCCACACTGCAAGCCCCTTTCCTCCATTCCTCTCCTGGGATTTTGGGCATGCATGCACATGTGCCTGACATGATTTTCAAGCCACTAGGATCAGGACTCGAACCACAATCAAAGGTGTGAGAGTCTAGCACATTAACCACTGCTACCTGCTGGCCCTAACTCTCTCTCTTTCTGAAAAGCACACACACACACACACACACACACACACACACACACACAAAGAGAGAGAGAAAGAAAGAAAAAAAAGAAATGCAGACTTTTGTAGAGGTTTTGTTTTATTTTTTGCTATAGGGCTCAAGCACTGGCCAAAAAAACAGAGAGAGACAGAGAGACAGAAAGTGAGAAATCATCCCCTGAGGGGATGGCCATGCTGCAATCCCTTCTCCTCCATTCTCCTCTCAGGATCTTGGGCACACACGCACGCACGCACACGTGCCCAGTGTGAATTTAAGCCATTCGGATCTGGGGTTCAAACCGTGGTTGACTACATGGGAGTCCAACAACACAGCCATTACGCTAACTGCTGGTCCTAAGAAATGCAGAATTTTGAGCATTGCCCCAGATCTTCTAAATCATAATCTGATTTTTTTCTTTCCTTTAAGAGATATTTTTGTTAAAAGGTGCATGTGCTCACCGGAGAGACAGAGACAGAAGGTGAGATATTACCACCACCCTGGGGGTGGTTACACCACAATCCCTCCTCTTCCATTCTCCTCTTGGGATTTTGGCACACATGTACACATGCCTGGCATGTTTCAAGGCGCCAGGTCCCAGTCTCGGACAGCACTCAACCATGTGGGAGTCCAGCAACATAACCATACTATTTGCTGCTCCCCATAATCTGAAATTTTAATAATCAGGTGTTTTGTTTTGCTACTTAACTTTATTTATCGAGAGTGATAGGGGCAGGTCTCACCATGCTGCAATACCCTCTGGCCTTCTAGCCAGCTAGGATCAGGCACACTCGAAGAACCTCAGGTGTTTTTTTATTTCCATTAAAGTTTAAGAAGCCCTGGTGTGTATCATGTGAGACCCAAGAACACCAGAGTAGGCTTCCTAGCACGGCTGAAACTCTTGGAGTACCTTTTGATGGTTTCTGGAAAGGAATAAACTTCTTGAAATGAAGAGCCATTAAGTCTTCCTTTAACTGCAGAAAGTCTTCATTTAAACTTCATTTAACTGCCTTCTCATAATCCAAATTTCCTTTGCCTAGAAACATTTGCTGCGGAGTAAACTACCAGGCGTCTTTAAAATGAGGCAGAGCCTTGCTAAACATGCGATAAGAACTCGGCTTCTGGCCAGTCAGCCGTTCACACAGCTGGATCAGGTCTGGAGCCGCCCATGTCACTTGGCAGCTCTGAGACACCGGGATGGGCTTCTCAAAAAATCGAGTTGGCAGCTGTTTTGCCCCAGAGAGCAGCTCGCAGTTGAATCTTTAACGCTGAAAATGCAGAAACTTGACAAAACTACTTTCAGAGCTTTTAGGGAATGTGACCTGGTAACTGGGAGAGACGTCTACACAAGTACACACTGCCACTGCCCATTTACTCTTGGGGCCCTAGCTGACCTTCGACCTCTGACCCGTGCCTTGCTCAGCGCTTCCGCGTACAATTTCCGCTCCCGCCCCTCTAGCAAAGGGCGGGACCAAGGCGTGTGGGCGGGGTTCTGAGGCCGGCGGTTAGGGGCGGTGCCTGTAAGGGGCGGGTCTCGCGAGGGGCGGGATTTGGGGAGCCATCCTGGTATTGGGCTGCTAGATAGAGGCGGGGCCTAGTGCTGGGCTGGGTTGGGCGGGACGAGAGTTAGTATCCGCCTCTGGGTAACTGGACTCCGGCGGCCAGACCTACAGAGGCCGGAGGCGGCGGATCCCGGATCCTGCCTCTCCCGGGCTGGAGCGGGATCAAGATCAGCCCTGGCCCAGACTAATCTGTGAGGAACTGAGGAACTTGACTTGGGAAATCCCGGAACCCGGATCAAAAGATTCCGGAATCCGGAATTAAGATCGGAAAGTCCCGGATCGCGGAGAACGGAACGCGGAGCGGACTGGACGCGGAGTCCGGAGTCCGGATCGCTACACTGCGGGACGGGACGGAGCGATGTCTGGCCGTGGCGCGGGCGGGTTCCCGCTGCCCCCGCTGAGCCCTGGTGGCGGCGGGGTTGCCGCCGCCCCGGGGGCGC
>NW_006159662.1:4950979-4954940 GCF_000334495.1 Tupaia belangeri chinensis
AGGCCCTGGGGGAGCTCCTGGACGGCGGGCACAGGGGTTCCTGCATGAACGCTCACGGGAGCCGGTGGAGGGCCAGGCCGGGGGTCCCTCTGGCTGCGTCTGCAGGGAGGCGGAGTTGGGGGAAGGGGTCCGAGGCACTGCGGGGGAGGGTCGGGGCTTGCTTGGCACTGGGATTCGGAGGAACTGAGAGATGGAGTCGTGGGAGCGGGTGGGTAGAGAAGTCTAGTATGAGCCCGAGGGTAGGGGGTCCTGGAAGTGATGAGAAAGTTTGGGAAAACCGCCCCGAAGAGGAAGTGGGGTTCCCCTGCACTGGCCTTGGTCCCACTCCAAGTCTGCCCCGTGCTTTCTCGTTGGGAGCTGGCAGAGTGCTAGCTGTCTGAGATGGCTCCCAGCTGCTAACCAAGAGGAAGGCGGCCTGGCTTCCCACGCGTGGGCGCCTGAGGGTAGGGCAAGAGGCTGCAGGCTGAGGGCAGTTGGGCCCAGGAGCCTCTCCTCGGGATGACTCCCAGCTAGACCAGAGAAGGTGCTGGCCAGGCCTGGGGAGGGCCAGCCCAGTAACAGACCGTTCTGGGCAGACTTCCTGGGCTGCCTGCCTGGTGTCAGAGCCTCCAGGAGTTGATTAGTCTAGAGGAGCAGAGTGGTTCCACCAGCCCTGCTGGTCAGGAGCGGAGGAGCCGGCAAGCCTTGCTTCAAAGGGTACTGTTCTGACCCCTTTGGGGTTTGCCTTGGAGAGAGCTTCTCCGGTTGCAGCTTCAAAAGCCACTGAGATGCAGAGACTGTGTCCTCATGGGCAGTGTGTGAGAGACAGCCGGCCCTCCTGGGGCGCTCAGCACCCCCTTTGTTGTTGCCAGTTGTCCCACAGTGCTTGGGAATTGTGCCCACCCGTCTACAGAACCTCTCCAGTTTTATTTGGCCTTCAGGTTCTGTAGATGCCATATCCCAGCCTGGGTGCTCCGACTTCTTGCTAATTTCCCAGGGTCCATGCTTGCTGTTCCTCAGCTCTCTCTGTGTCCCAGAAATGGAGCTTCACAGAGTAAACAGTTCCTGCTGGTACCCCTGAGCCCTCACTTTCTAAAGAGATGTTTGACTGAGGCCAGCATTACTGTCCTTACTCATTCTCCTTCTTTCTCAAAAGAAAACAAAGGGTTTGGGGATGGGCAGAGACAGGCCTGGTCCCAAGGATTCCAGCTGAGCTCCATCTTTCCCATCTTGCTTTCTACTTGGGGGTTTATGGTTCTAACGTGTCACTGAGAGGTCCCTGTGCCACTCACCTGGCCTTTGGACCTGGTAACTGACCTGGCCTTGAACCTCCTGGGGGCCTTTAGCCTTGAAGGGACCCAGAATAGACAGAAGGCTCCCCAGTTTCCTTGGCATGCAACCCACAGGAGAGGTGCCCTTGGGGAAGCCCCTATGAGGACGGATCCCAGCTTTTCTTGGTGGGGAGTAGCCTTGGGCCTGTGAAGGCCAAGCAGACTAGGGAGCCTTGGGCTTCCCATCACACCAGCTGCCCCTGCTGGCTTCTCCTACCTCCTCCCCTGACCTGTTTCTCTCCTCCTCCACATCCCTTCCTCCTGCTCCTCCTCAGGAGAGGGGCAGAGAAAGGTGAGAACCCAGCCAGTTTGGGCTGCAGGCTGTGGGGGTGGGGTTCAGAGTGCCCTCTTTCCCAGTCCATTTGTATGACTTCCTCAAGAAACTTGGGGGACCAGCAGTTAGCGTAATGGCTATGTCGCTGGACTCCCATGTAGTCGACTGTGGTTCACATCCCGGACCTGGTGGCTTAAAACATGCCGGGCACGTGTGCGTGCATGCCCAAGATCCCAAGAGGAGAATGGAGGAGAAGGGATTGTGGGTGGCCAACCCCCCTGGGGGGTGATTTCTCGCTTTCGATCTCTCTGTCTCTCTCTGTCTGTCTGGCGAGCGCACACGCCCTATAGCAAAAACCTCAAAAAAAAAAGAAAAAAGAAAAAAAAGAAAGAAAGAAAGAAAAGAAAAAGGAGGGATTTGGGATCTGGGAAACGCAGCATTTCTCTGTCTGTGAGGGTTCCCGGGGCCAACGAGCTGGTAGAGCAAGGATTTGAGGCCCCAGCTGGGCAACTGTGGCAGCCTGCTGAGAGGAGGGAGTGACGATGACCCACTTGCCTCCAGATGGAGGTTCTGCAGTCGCTGTGGATCTGGATCGCAGTCAGCTGAGGAGCTTAAACAAACAAAGCCCCCACAGATCGCTAAGTCTGCCCGAGTTCAAAACAGTTTCTACCCTTGGCGGGAGGTGGCATGTACCTCCTACCAAGGCGCTTTCCCTTGGGCCCAGCCACCAGGAGCGTGGGGGCCCTAGGCTTTGGGGGTGGGCAGAGCATGCTCACCTGAGCCTGGATTCCTCACCTGGAGGCCACCGCAGCCTCTTCCGTCTGCGAGCTGTGTTGGCAGGCAGAGTGGATCTTAGAATATGGGCTGGCGTTGGACTGGGGGAAAGGGGGCTGCAGCATGCTTCTGGGGCTTCAGGGGACTGAGCCAGGCTGTCCCAGCCCTGCTCTATGCAGGGAGTATTGAGCCATAGGACGTTTCTGTTTTTTAAACTCCTGAGTTGTGTTTTTGAAGGGGGAGGAGTCACAGATACTTCAAAGTGCAGGTGTGGAGCTTGGCAAGGCTTAGGCGGGACTTGATGCAGTGTAAGCTGCCTTCCCCTGGGGCCCTGGGTGAGCTGGGGCGCTCAGCTCGGCAAGCCTGGAGTGGCCTACTGGGTGTGGCCTACTCCAGGCCCTGCCTGTGCTGCCTTGCCTTGGGACTTCCTGATACCAGAGCACCTGCCCAGGAGGTGCTGCTGGCGGTGCAGGGTTTGTGAGCACCCAGGGGATCACAGTGGGGAGCTCCCTGGGGATCCAGAGCCCTAGCTCATGCCCCGCAGCTCCCACTGAATCAGTGATGCCTCCCCTCATCTCAGGCACCGGCAAGTCCACTGTCTGGGGCCTGGGCTCCAGCTGTGGCCATGCTGAGTTTCCCTGTCATCTCTGGCCATGGCTGGGTAAGGCAGAGAAGCAAGCTGTCTTTTGCCTTTCAGCAGCTCTGATGAATCTCTTCCTGATGGGGAAGGCTGCAGCAAGACTCCTGAGGTCCCAGAGCCCCCACTTTTAACTCTTCGCTCTCCCCGGCACTCCTCTCCCCACTACTCCTCCTTTCCACTTCCTGGTCTCTGGGTCATGTTTCTGTCTGTCTCTGCCTCTGATCAAGACTCTGAGCCCATGCTGGGCATGGGGTAGGGAGGGTTAGTGCTGGCTGAGGAGGTGAGGAAGAGAGGAAGAGCCTCCTCCCCTTGCTGGGGTCGGGGGAAGGCACCTCTGATTCCATGGAGCCTCCACCCAGCCAGGCTTGGTTGGCCGGGTGTGCTGGTTGCATAATCCAGCCCCGGGGCCAGCCCTCTGTAGCTGCCAGGGACAGTGTGTGCGAGGCAGAGCTGCCAAACAGGCCTTGCAGGCAGCGGCCATAGGGATGGCGGGCGGAGGTTACTCCCAGGTGGGCTCTGGTGGGAAACCCTCGGCTGGCTTCTCAGGAAGCTATTTCTAACACCCTGGTTCCTGCGGCTGACCCTGTGATCCTTGCATCCCAGGATAATCTCCATTCTCAAGGCTGGGGTTGCTAGGGCTAAGTCCTGGCCACCAGGTGGTGCCTGGACCACAGGCAGAATCCAGGTGCTAGCTGCTTCCCCCCCAGGCCACTTGGGAACCACAGCGTCTCTTTTGAGTTCCTCTGTCATAGGAAGTAGGGATGGGGCAGTAGGATGGTGAGGGAAAGGGTTGATTCTGGCTGTGGGTAGAGGCCATGCAGTGACCAGGTGATCTCATGCTCACCTGAGGCCGTCTTCCCCACCAGGTGGGTTGCAGCTTACTCACCTGGGTGCTGCCGCCTGCTGGCTTGCCAGCCCACCGACTGCCCTTCCTCCGCCCTGCTGCCAGGCTGGGCACGGGAC
>NW_006159662.1:4955867-4959924 GCF_000334495.1 Tupaia belangeri chinensis
AGCTTGCCCCCCTTGGTGCTGCCGCCTGCTGGCTTGCCAGCCCACCGACTGCCCTTCCTCCGCCATGCTGCCAGCCTGGCCACGGGATGGCCGTCAGGGCTCTGCCCCAGTCAGCCTACTTGTGTCCTCCACCCTGCCTGACTGTGACACTGCCCCACACCCCCTTAAAATGCGGGAAGGAGAGGAAGAAGTGCTTTGTGGACTCACGCGAGGACCTCAAGAGTACCCCAGAGCCGTCTGGTCCCAGGGAATGGGGCACAGTGTGCCTCATGCCAGGTGGGGATGGGCCCTGAGAAGCCTCTCCAGGCCTTTCCCTCTGAGCAGTGCTCTCCTCCCCTGGGCTCTGGCAGGCCTCATTTGCTGGTGCGGCTGCCAGGGCGGTTGCAGGGGCGGGGCAGGTGTGGTTTACACTCTGCACTGAGGACCAGCCGCCCTTTGTTCCTGGCACTCCAGCGGGCTCTGCACTCTGCTGCGTGGAGCCAGGCTGCCCTGGCTGAGGTGGGAGATGGAGGGCATGGGCTATGGGCCTCGCAGGGCCCTGCCTCTGACCTGTGCACCCCTGTTGGCTCCCTTCTCCCAGCGGCCTGGCATGTCTCCAGGGAGCCGGATGCCCATGGCTGGTTTGCAGGTGGGACCCCCTGCTGGCTCCCCATTTGGCACAGCTGCTCCACTCCGACCTGGCATGCCACCCACCATGATGGATCCATTCCGAAAACGCCTGCTCGTGCCCCAGGCCCAGCCCCCGATGCCTGCCCAGCGCCGGGGGTAAGACCGCCCTGTCTTGCCCGTCTTACCTAGTCTTGCTGCAGTGGTAGCAGAGCTTCCGTCCTTCTACCTTAGGGGCTTCTGTGACTGAGGAGACTCCTGGCTTTCCCAGGGAAGGGGTCTGAGCAGTGTATTGGGGGGTGAGCATCCCTGGACCACTGATTTCTTAGATGGTTTTCTCTCCTCCCAGGTTAAAGAGGAGGAAGATGGCAGATAAGGTTCTACCTCAGCGAGTGAGTGTGCTGGGGGTGGCAGTCCATCTTCCCCAACCCCGGGGTAGGGGAGGAAGGAGCAAAGGGCCGGGGCTGCAGCCTAAGCACGCTAATTCCTTCTCCCTCCAGATTCGGGAGCTTGTCCCAGAGTCTCAGGCATACATGGATCTGCTGGCTTTTGAGCGAAAGCTGGACCAGACCATTGCTCGCAAGCGGATGGAGATCCAGGAGGCCATCAAAAAGCCTCTGACGGTATGTGCAGCCTGACCTCCCCAGGCCTGGATCAGATGTTTGTCTGTGTGGCTTTGTTTTCAGGGGCCGTGCAAAGGGTCTGCACGGGTGGGATTGGGGTTCTTCACATCGGGATGCCGCTCACTGCAGAGCACGACTCAACCAAATGTATTGGGGCCAGCGTGTTTTTTAGTGGCTATATTGTAGAACTGTCAGAAAACCACTTCCTACTAGTAAAGTACTTAGCATGGTACTGAGGCTATTAGTCCATGATTTCTTTCAGATATTTACACACATACTGTATGTGGATGCTGGGCCATGACTTAAAATGTTGATTTTTATGGTTTGCGAGCAGAAGTTTTGAAAGTCACTAGACTAGGGGGTAGATGAGAGGCAGTTCCTTTTTCTTTCCCCTTCTCTAGAGAAACCTCTCCTTTCCCTCGCTTTCTTCTTTTTAAACTGGTACTCTTGAACAGCTCCTGAGCAGCGCAGGCTTTCCAGGAGACTAGGATATTTGGGGTCGTGATGGGCTTTTGGATTTTCTTTAAAATGTGAGCCAGAGGCTTCTGACGGACTGGGTAGAGCCCTTGTGTGCCTGTGTGGGCACTGCCGGTGATGTGTGTTCCCCACAGCACTGTGAGTTCTCTGAAGGTCAGACCGAGGTTTACCTCTGATTTCCAGCATGACAAAGGGCCTGGCCCATAATGCTCACTTGTGTAGATTGCTGTGTGAGCTCACACGGGAAGATTGGGTGGCATTGTTTTCCAGCATGTTCGTCCACCTCTCATTATCTTTCTTTCTTTAGCAAAAGCGGAAGCTACGGATCTACATTTCCAATACGTTCAGTCCCAGCAAGGCAGATGGTGATAATGCAGGAACTGCAGGGACTCCTGGGGGAACACCAGCAGGGGACAAGGTGGCTTCCTGGGAGCTCCGAGTGGAGGGAAAACTGCTGGATGATGTGAGTTGGAGGACACGTCGGGAGGGGAGGAGGCCTGTGTGGGTTTAAGACTGAGGTCAGAAACCAGCACCATGGGAGAGGGCACAGCAGGGCACCAGTTGGTTTATTTGTGTGGTTATTATGAAGACTCCCCTGCAGGTGGCAGTCAAAGGCCTTGAGAAATCCCTCATTGGCCAGCAGTGGGGCAAGAGCCTGTTCACTGCCTCCAGTCTCTCACTTGCCTGTAGTTGGTCTGTGTCCTTTAGAGTCCAAGAACCTCAGTGTTCCGAGCTCCAGGGCTGAAAGGACACTCCTCTTTTCTGGGCTAGCATAGCTTTGGGTTCAAGAGCTCAGCAGCATCCTATCTCCTACCACTTTTCCTTCCCAGCCTAGCAAACAGAAGAGGAAGTTTTCTTCATTCTTTAAGAGCCTCGTTATTGAGCTGGACAAGGAACTGTATGGGCCTGACAACCACCTGGTGGAGGTGAGAATGGACCTGGGGCATGGTGAGAACAGGCTGCCCAAGGACACAGAGCACAGACAGGTGCAGAGAAATAGCCTCAGTCCCTTCGGGAGGCCTGTCCTTTTGCTGATACGCTCTGCCCCCCTTCTTCCTGCCAGTGGCACCGGATGCCCACCACCCAGGAGACAGATGGCTTCCAGGTGAAACGGCCTGGAGACCTCAATGTCAAGTGCACCCTCCTGCTCATGCTGGATCACCAGGTGACAGATACCCTGGGGCCATGTCTGGGATCATAGCCCACAGCAGCTCATCTAGGGGAGGGGAGGGGAGCAGGTTCCTGTAGATGCTTCCTGTCCCTGCCCTGTTGTGCTTGTTTTTACTCACAAGACTCTCTCCTCTGACCCCCCTGTCCATTCCCAGCCTCCCCAGTACAAACTGGACCCTCGACTGGCGAGGCTGCTGGGTGTGCACACACAGACCCGGGCTGCCATCATGCAGGCCCTCTGGCTTTACATCAAACACAACCAGCTACAGGATGGGCACGAACGCGAGTACATCAACTGCAACCGTTATTTCCGCCAGGTGGGCCAAACACCACCCTCCTCTCGTGGCCCCTGCCTTGCCTGCTGCTTGGGAGCTCCAGTGGGCTAGCTCGTGGCTAGTCTGCAGACTGCCACTCTCTTTGGTCCTGGGCTGGTCCCCTTCCTCTGTGCCCTCAAAGGCATCACAAGCTTTGGTGCTCTCTCCAGATCTTCAGCTGCGGCCGACTCCGTTTCTCTGAAATTCCCATGAAGCTGGCTGGGCTTCTGCAACATCCAGACCCCATCGTCATTAACCACGTCATCAGGTAAATGAAGGATGAGTGGAAAGGCTCTTCTAAGAGCACATCCACCTTTGACTTGATTGAAAGCCACGGAGAAGCAGCAAGTTGGTTTCTCGTACTCCGAATGGGCCCTAGCTTTGGCTCACGGGGATGGAGCAGGAGGAATATAGCTCTGTGCTTCCCTACCCGTATGCTGCCTGTAGCGTGGACCCTAACGACCAGAAGAAGACGGCCTGTTACGACATTGACGTGGAGGTGGACGACCCACTGAAGGCCCAGATGAGCAATTTTCTGGCCTCCACCACCAATCAGCAGGAGATTGCCTCCCTGGATGTCAAGGTGGGCCTGCTGTCCCCCCAGCATCCTCTGGGGCTTATGATTGGGTGGGCCAGCTCCTTGGGGATGAGATCTCTGACCCAGGCCTTTGGGCTTAGCCCTGGACGATAGGGGCAAGGGCTACTCTGACACGTACACTCCTTCCACAGATCCACGAGACCATTGAGTCCATCAACCAGCTGAAGACCCAGAGGGATTTCATGCTCAGCTTTAGCACCGACCCCCAGGACTTCATCCAGGAGTGGCTTCGTTCCCAACGCCGAGACCTCAAGGTATAGTCCTCCTTC
>NW_006159662.1:4960235-4980410 GCF_000334495.1 Tupaia belangeri chinensis
CAGGAGGTGCCATGTGAACCTGGTGGTCTTAGCCCCAAATACCATTCTTCCAGCTCCAGGGCAGACTGGCTCAGGGGTAGCGGGGAAACTGCTATGTTCTCCTCCTGGCCCTCTGCAGATCATCACCGACGTGATTGGGAACCCTGAGGAAGAGAGACGTGCCGCTTTCTACCACCAGCCCTGGGCCCAGGAGGCAGTGGGAAGGCACATCTTTGCCAAGGTGAGGCTCCGCTTGCTTGGCTCCTTTGTGTTGAGTAGCCGAGGCCTGAGCCAGCCCTCTCCCTTCTCCAGGTGCAGCAGCGAAGGCAGGAACTGGAACAGGTGCTTGGGATTCGCCTGACCTAACTGCTCAGGGATCTCTTCTTCCTTCCCAGCCCTGGAGTCTGGAAGGGGCCCTTTCTGGGTCCTAGCTGGGGCCGCAGACATGTAGGATGGGGTGAGGGGCGCCTGCCACCCTCCAGTCCCCAGCTTCAGTAAACTGTAGTGATAGGATTCCTTGTTGCTTGGTCCCCAAAGCCTTATTACTTTGCTCTTTGGCTTTAATTAGGTTCTCAACAGCTGCCTCCTCTGCCCCCTGCAGGCAGGTCCAAGTAGGACTGCTGGAGGCTGTGCTTTGATGTTGTAATGAGACGGAACCAAAGGCCGCTGGGTTTGCCTGTTTACAGACTCCCCTTGTCTGGGAGAGTGTCCGAGCTAGCTCTGGGGAGCTGGGCAAGGAAGAGGCGGCACAGCCCAGACTCCTCCTGGCCTCTCTAAACCAAAGTTTTTTTTTTTTTTTTTTGCCATTCCTACAAGCCCAGCCTTGCTGCCAGTTTTTTCCTTTCCTTTGGGTATTTGCACTATTTGGGGAGCAGGTTTTTCTATGTGGGAGCCACTTTTTTTGTACAGGGGTAAGTGGGGTTTTCCAAGGAGCCCTATGTGGTGCCTCCTTCCTTGTTTTCCTTCCTTAATCTATGCAAGCGGCTCTGGCCGCCATCATCTCCTGGGATGGCAGGGGAGGTGACGCCTCCTAGAGGGAGGGCACCCTCCAGTTCTCTAGCATGGCCTGACGTGCGGGTATGTGCATGGCAGAGGGCAGGGGAGGCTGGGAGGGCAGTCCTTGCCCTTTGAAACTTGGTAAGGAGGGTGGGCCTAGGGTGTGGCAAGTGCCACTTCTGGCAGGTTTGGAAATTTCCAAATAAATCCTTTTGTTTATTGGTGGTGTCCAGAGCCGGTCATTGAACAGTACAGCCACTCGTGAACAGACGGGAGCCCTAGAAGGCTTGTCCCACAGAGCTTTATTTGAGGGATCCACACGCAGGACATCCACTCACTTCCACAGTTTCTTGATGGACATGTTTTTCTCACTGTCCTTTTGCATGACCTGGAAGAGATGGAGTGAGCATTACATTATGAACTGCCCCTAGCCCACTGCCACCACCAGCAGAGGCAGAAAGATGGAGGCACATACCTTGGCCACTGCCATCTCGAAGTCCTCCTGGGTGACATGGACTCGCCGTTCCCGCAGGGCATACATGCCAGCTTCTGTGCACACTCCCTGAACAGGGAAAGGAAGTTGTGGCACCGGCGCTGGGCCCTCCAAGCCTCTGCCTGCTCTCCCTGGGGACTCCCATTACCTTCACTTCAGCCCCTGATGCTCCTGGCATGAGCTCAGCAATTTTTCTCAGGTTGATCCCCCGGGTCAGGTTCATTTTCCGAGAATGGATCTTCAGAATGTCCAGCCGAGCCTAAAGACAGGACAAGAAAGCCTGAGCCCTGCACTTATGCTCACAGGGAGGGCCCCTACAAGCACCATCTATCACTAACCTCCTCATTGGGAGGTGGGAATTCAATTTTCCTGTCGATGCGTCCCGGGCGAAGCAGGGCCGAGTCTAGTATATCAATCCTGTTGGTAGCCATGATGACCTGGGTGCGGAAAAGGGGTGGAGTCAGGTCAGCTCTTCCTTGGCCTGCATGGCATCATGGGCCTTCCCAGGGCTCATCCTCAGGCTGCCACCCCCTCACCTTGATATTCTTGGTGGCCTCAAAGCCATCCAGCTGGTTGAGAAGCTCTAGCATGGTGCGCTGCACCTCACTGTCACCCCCTGAACCCCCTTCCAGCCTGGAGGAGCCAATAGAGTCGATTTCATCCATGAAGATGATAGATGGAGCGTGTTCTCGGGCCATGACGAACAGTTCCCTCACCATTCTTGCCCCTGTGCAGAAGCACAGCTGGCATCAGGAGGCTTCCCTCTCCCAGCCCCAACTCATTTCTCTCATTCTTGATCACAGTTACCTTCACCAATGAATTTCTGTACCAATTCAGAGCCAGAGACACGAATGAAGGTGCAGTCGGTGTGATGAGCCACAGCTCGGGCCAGCAGTGTCTTCCCCGTGCCTGGGGGGCCATACAGCAGCACACCCTAGAGGAGACAGCAGGACCTGGCACCTCATTCCAGCTTTGCGCTGGATCTCTTGCTAGGTGCGGGGACTACCTAAAATGAACACCAGGCGAGCACTGCGGTGCAGTGGTTCCGTGCTGCCC
Source organism: Tupaia belangeri chinensis (assembly GCF_000334495.1). Lineage (NCBI taxonomy): Eukaryota > Metazoa > Chordata > Mammalia > Scandentia > Tupaiidae > Tupaia > Tupaia belangeri. The sequence continues at coordinate 4,962,760 of NW_006159662.1, forward strand.
AGAAGCTGGATCCCATCTGGCAACCACTGGCCAGTGATGTGTGGTGGTTGGGGAGGCTCGATCCCACACTGAGAAACAGGCTGGGTGCATGTGTGTATATGCTCAAGATCCAGAGAGGAAAATGAAGGGGTAGTGGAATAGCCATCCCTCTTGGGAGGTGACTTCTCACTTTCTCTCCTCCTCCTCCCACCCTCAGTCGGCGCACATGCCCTACAGCAAAACTAAACAAAAGGCTGGCCTGGTCAGCCTGAAACATGCGTGCGCTTGAAACCCAACAGTCTGAAGGGGAATTGCAGCATGGGGGTCTGATCATAATCTCTCTAAAAAATGTGTGCAAACTACCATGAATAAGAGAAAAAAAATTTTTCTTAAAACACAGATGAGCATTAGGGGCCCTTCTGGAGCTCAGGGTCCTAGGATCCTCTGCCCTAGTCTTTGTGAGCAGGCAGGGCCTACCTCACCCTGTCCCAGGGTCTGGGTGGGACAGGAGGGGTAAGTACAGCCGGCCCGGGGGCCGTGCTCCGCACCTTGGGCTGTGCGATGCCCAGTGCTTCAAAGAGCTCAGGGTGCTTGACTGGCAGCTCGATCACTTCTTTGATCTCTTTGATCTGCTTGTCCAGTCCACCAATCATCTCGTAGGTTGAGTCTGGCACCTTCTCCACCATCATCAGTGACACCAGTGGGTCCACCTTGTTGGGTAGGATCTTGTGCAGAGTGTAGCTGTCATTTCTTAGAGCCACCCGGCAATTGGGTGTCACCTGGGCAAAGGGGGCAAATTTCAGGAAGTGGGCCATAAGAACTGGCCACACCAGCACCTCACCTGCCACACTCACATCGTTGATGTCGATATTCTTGTCCACGTCTACGACAAACTTTCCCTCAGGATGCACCTAAAGAAACAAAGGCTTGTGACCTTCCCTGACAGCCACCATCACCAACCCTGCCCAGAAAGTCATGAGGGTCTTAGAGTAAGTGAGGACACAGAACCCTGTCTCCCCAAGGCTGCATACAAAGAAGCAGTGGGGCCACGGGCTGGGCCTTGGGGTCACGCTTTTACCTTGACCAGCACCTTCTTCTTGTCCATGGCCCGGACCACTTCCCCGACATAGGAGCCCTGTTCCTGCAGCAGCTGCAGCTCTTCCCGCAAAAGGCGAACTAGATGGTAAACAGACACACAGGTCATCTAGCTGCTGCTCTGGTGCTCCCAGTCCAGAGTCGACTCGACATGCAGAGACTAAGTACCACACTGGAGTTCTGAAGGGACAGCCATAATCACAACAAAGAACTAAGTTCACGTCCTCAAGGCAGTTACACTAGAACCTGAGAAAGGGGTGTGTGTGTGCAATAGCTACATGGTGATAGTGGGAAGTGTCACCTTGCACTGGGGAGGAAGAATGAGCACTGTGAAGACACAGCTCAGGGAGACAAGGCACAGCCGGACCTCAAACTGCCTGCATGCAGTGCCCTTCTCCCTTACCTTTTGCATTTAACTCATTCCTTTGTGCCTGTAGCCTCCGCAAGTTTTGGCTCTTATCATTCACAATCAGCTGTGGAGGAAAGAAAGAAATTGTTACCAAAGGGCAGAAGATAGGACATAGGGTCTTGGCCAAAGCTCTCTCAGGTGGGCAGGAGCTATGAAAAGGGCACGGTGCCTCTCCATGCTGTTTCATTCTCCAGGGTGCACCCACTGACCGTGTCCTGTCCTCTGAGAGCTCTCTGGAGCCTAGGACAGTCATTGATAAAGGCTATTTGTCCAGTACTGGCCCAGGAATAATAATCTAACAGACAAAAGTTATGGAGGCTCACAGTCAATTTCTTGCAGAGGCAACAAGGCATAGTGGAAAGATCTTTAGGTCAGCTGAGTTCTGGCTCCAATTAGGAGGGAGGTTGGCTCTGCCACTGCAGTGTAGGTATTAGGGTGTGGCAGGGCTTGGGGGTAGGGGACAAGGCATGGCAAGACCCTATCAAAGGTACCCGTGTCCCTCCTTTTTCAAGAAATAAACTTCAAAAGCATAGTGAAGCTAAGGCAGGCCATTTCAAGGCTCTAGATCTGTCACCAAACTGCAAGAGTATAGCATCAGCAACTCTGCTTCTTTTTAGGACTACTAAGGTGAACAAATGAAATCAGGTGAAGACATTAAAAAATGACAAACCAAGTATTATATATGCGATTGTACCTGGCGTTCAGGAACTTTCCTTGTGGCTTTCCCCTACCCAATTTGTATAAATTACTTGTCCTACTTCCCCAGTTCAGCTCTGCAGGTTAAGAGCACTGAGTTGCCCCATTCCTTTCATTCAGTCTCCAAGGAATCTGTCCACACTCAATACTGTCCATCCTCCCACTCTCATTAGGCCCTGCTCCACCTCTTTTCCCATAAACTTCCTCTCCTGGGCACGTGTCTTCTCTTTTATTAAAAACCTTTCATTCAGGCTTCTTCCAAAGGGGATGACCTTTTGCTAGAGGAATCTGTTAAAATCTAATTCTTGGAAACGTGTAACAAACCACCAATATTACTACCCTCAAAGGGTGGGACTTGGCTGGGGCCAGCAGTTAGCGTAATGGCTATGTCGCTAGACTCCCACATAGTCGACTGCGGTTCGAGTCCCAGGCCCGGCGGCTTAAACTCACGCCGGGAGCGTGCCCAAGATCCCGAGAGACGAAGGGATTGCGGTGTGGCTATCCCCCCCTGGGGAGTGATTTCTCACTTTCTGTCTCTCTCTGTCTGTCTGGCGAGCAAACACGCCCTATAGCAAAAACCTCTCCAAAAAAAGAAAAAGATGGGACTTGGGAAGAAGAGGTTGTTAACATAGGATGGTTTACATTCGTAGACATACACTTTTCTAAAAGCTATAGAAACAAACAGGAAAAAAAAAATAACCTTCCACTGTACTCTGAATGGAATGATTCCAAGAAACCTGCTTCCATCAGTCCTCACCCCTTCCCAGCTCCCTCTGTAGTCCGTCCTCACCTGGAGTTCTTCAATCTTGGACAGGTAATACTGGCGGAGTCCGCTGCCTGCCTTCCCCTCTTCCAGCTCCATCTGAGACACAGCGTAATTATTAAACGGCAGCTCGTCCAAGGGGTGAAGCCACTTCCAGGACTCCCCCAAGGCTTATTACCATGCAGCTTCGTGCAGTAAAAAGTGCTTGGGCTTTGCAGACTTCAGACCTGGATTTTAATCCCTTATCCCTTCCTTCGAACCCTCCATTTCCCCACGACTAAAATAAAAGAGAATTCCGCCGACTTCCTAAGACATTAGCCGGATCAAGGAATCGTAACATCGCAGCGTTTTACAAAGCGCTATACGAAGCGGAGGCGCTATACTACAGAGTCGGCCAGCAGAAAAGCCCAGCGCCCCGTCCCCCGCCGCTTGCCTCACTCGGCGTCCACCGTCTTCCTCTCCCAGCCCTGCCCGGACTCACCGGGGGCGGCGCTGACACAGCAGATCCGGTCCCAGGCAGGCCCAGTCCAGACTGGCCCACCTACCCCGGCCCACCCGACCCTCTGGCCCGGGCCCGCTCCCCACCTCGGATGTCGCCTGCTCCGCAGCCAGCCCTGGTCCCTGCCCGGCCGCTGCTTCGCCGACAGCATACCTGCTCTGGACCGTCAAGCGCCATGTTCCCTTCTCGGCGGGGCCCGCCGGCATCCGAGCGGTCTCAGCGCGCAGGGCCGGAAGCCAGGGGATTGAACGCCCGGCGCAGTAAAGAGTTCCGGGTCAATGGGCGGGGTGTGTGGCGGGAAGACAGTAAGTGCCGGGGGCCCTGAAGGAGGGGTCGTTGCTGGCGTTTGGGAGTGGAATGGAGAGGAAGTAGGACGCCTAGGTATTACTACCCAGGAACTATATTGGTGGTTCTTGTAATATGCCTTTCTCGTCTCAACTTCCACTTACAAGGCCTGGGGACAAAACCTAGAGGGAAAAAAAATTTAAAAAATGTACGGACACACTAAAAATGGCGGAACACTTGGCCCCGGGGCCGCAGGGACCGGAAGCGGAAGTGCGCTGGCTGTCTGCATGTGGCCGTCCCGGTGTGGCGAGAACGGCGGTGAGTCTAGACTCGGGGTGAGTGTGTGGAACTGGGTGTTGAATGTAGTTGCTCCAGGTGGTGGGAAGTGGCAAGCGAAATCTAGTGCTCCTGAGAGAGACTTTCCCGACTTCTACTTTGTCCCCAGTGTGAGCGACACACTCCCGTTCTGCGATGGGCAAGAAGGGCAAAGTCGGCAAAAGCCGGCGGGACAAATTCTATCATTTGGCGAAGGAGACTGGTGAGTCAGGGCTCGCGCGGGCTGCGGGGGGGCGAGCCGACGACCTGGGCCCAGTCTGCTCCTCCCTTCCGAATACTGAGTTCGACCCCTGCAGAAAGGGTAGTGGGTTGTGAGCCCCGCGGACTCCTTTGGTCGTCGCTCTTCAGGTTACCGTTCTCGCTCCGCCTTCAAGCTGATCCAGCTTAATCGCCGCTTTCAGTTCCTGCAGAAAGCCCGCGCCTTGTTGGACCTGTGTGCCGCGCCAGGGGGATGGTTCGTATCACTCGGTATAGGTCGCCCCTGATGGCAGCTTGCTGGCCCAGCATGGCTTAGAGTTGCTTTGGATAAGGGCAGGGTTAGGGATCTCTCTTACCCTTCAACGGTATAGTAATCCCATCTTAAGATTTCTCTGCACCCCTGAGCAGAGGTCTTTCCTAACCCTTGGAGACAGTTTGTGACTGCAGTGAAGAAGCTTGGAATGTGTACATATGACACGCTTTGGCCACTGTACTTGGCATTGGCAGGGGCTCCTAACACCTGGTGTGAACTATCACACTGCCAAGGAAGTGAACAAATCAGTGCTAGATATTTCAATCTCTATTCCTTTTAAAGGCTGCAGGTGGCTGCCAAGTTTATGCCAGTGTCCAGTCTTATTGTTGGTGAGTAGTGGGGTTCTCCTGGATAGTTGGTGGGTGTTTGAGGCACTAAGTTTGTCCTGTATTTCTCTCCTTCCTGCTTAAGACAGCTCTCTAGAGTTCTCCGACCTGATTTCTTCCAGGAGTGGACCTGGTTCCAATCAAGCCTCTTCCCAATGTAGTAACTCTCCAGGAGGACATCACAACAGAACGCTGTAGACAGGTAACAAGAATCTCTTTTCTTGGCCACTTTATATGTATATGTCTCCTAAATCTCCTAAAGGCAAAGTTTTTCCTATTTACTGTGCCTTGAGGAAGTGTCTGACAAGTCTGTAACTTTTTTTTTAAGGCAGGCACTTTGGCAGTTTTTTTTTTTCTTTCTTTCTTTACTTACTTTATTTTAACTTGACCGGAGAGGGACAGAGAGCAAGCAAGAGTGCAAGCCGCCAGGTCTGGGACTCAAACTGTGGCCGGCCATGTGGGAGTCAAACATTCTTAACCACCATGCCACCTGCCTGCCCCAAGTCTGTAACTTTCTTAATGTCTACTCCAGCCTTTAAATTATTTAGAGTTGAGAATGAAGGAATTGGGGAAAGGCAGAGCTTTTCTCTGAAGTTCTTTCCATGAAGCCCTTTCTCCAGTGAAATCACTATTAGGCTATATAAGCTTTGTGAAGCCCTTGTTTTATACCCCCATGCCTGGCATAGGATTTTGGTCCATTTCTGGGCACTCAGCAAATGACCAGATGGACAAATGGCTGGACTAGGGATTCCATTCGTAGCCATTCATGTGTTTCTGTTGCCATAATCCCTGTTCTTTTCTTTAGGCCCTGAGGAAGGAGCTGAAGACCTGGAAGGTTGATGTTGTACTCAATGATGGGGCCCCCAATGTTGGGGCCAGCTGGGTCCATGATGCTTACTCACAAGGTGCCAGGATTATGGGTCTTGGGAGATGTTGGTGGGGTGGAGGTGGGCATGCCCGCTCAGGTTGCAGAGGTCTTCAGCTGACTGTTTTTTTTTTTTCCCCACAGCCCATTTGACGCTGATGGCTCTGCGTTTGGCTTGTGACTTTTTGGCCCGTGGAGGCTGCTTCATCACAAAAGTTTTCCGTTCTCGTGACTATCAGCCCCTGCTGTGGATCTTCCAGCAGCTGTTCCACCGTGTCCAGGCCACCAAGCCCCAAGCCTCTCGCCATGAATCTGCAGAGATCTTTGTAGTCTGCCAGGGTAGGCATCACTTCCTTTTTTTTTTTCCTTTGGAGAGGTTTTTACTATAGGGCATGTGTGCTCAGTGGAGAGAGGGAGAGAAAATGAGAAATCACCCCCGTGGGAGATGACCGTGCTGCAGTCCCTTCTCCATTCTTCTGTCAGGATTTTGGATATGCATGTACATGTGCCTGGTGTGAGTTTTAAGCTGCCACATCTGGGCCTCAAACCACTGTTGGCCATGTGGGAGTCCAGCACCTTACCCACTCTATCACCTGCTAGCCCCTTCCTTCCTTTTTTCTCTTGATTAGGCCTTCTGACTACCAGTGCCCTTTCCCCCAATTCCAAACACCATCATTTCCAGCTCTAAATAAAGGTTGGGGTGGGCATTAAGAACATTAAATATTCTGTCATTTTAGGATTCTTGGCTCCTGACAAGGTTGATAGTAAATTCTTTGACCCCAAATTTGCCTTCAAGGAAGTTGAAGTTCAGGCTAAGACTGTTACTGAGTTGGTGACTAAGAAAAAGCCAAAGGTGTGTTGAAATGGGGCCACCCTCAAGTCCCGGGACTCTGGGGAACTTGGGCCTACAGGCCATAGAAAGGTCCTTCAACCTTTCTATTTCTGCATCTAGGCTGAAGGTTATGCTGAGGGTGACCTCACTCTTTATCATCGTACCTCTGTCACGGATTTCCTCCGAGCCACCAACCCTGTGGACTTCCTCTCCAAGGCCAGCGAAGTAAGTTCCCAGACTCTAGAGATGTAAAGGAGTCCCAGATACATGTAAAGGAGTCTTAGATACATGGCCTAAGACTCTCCCTGACTTCTTTCCCTCCTTAAAAACAGATCTCACTAGATGAGGAAGAGTTGGCACAACACCCGGCTACCACTGAGGACATAAGAGCATGCTGTCAGGACATCAAAGTGCTGGGGAGAAAGGAGCTCAGGTATGAGGTGGGGTGGGCCCAGGGATCAGGAGCCCTGGAGGCAGGGAAAGGTCATTGAAGGCTGTGATGTTGGATCTCTAGGACAGGATGCTGCTGTGTGAGAGCTTTGGAGTGTGGGCCTAAAACAGGGGAGGCAGGCACAAGAGGGAGATGGTAAGATAAGTAATAGTATTTTGGGGACAGGTCCCTACTAAACTGGAGAACAAAACTTCGGCGATATGTGGCCAAGAAGCTGAAAGAGCAAGCGAAGGCCCTGGACATCAGGTGAGGAGGGCATCAACCAGGGTGAGTGTTGGCTGGCTGTCAGGAAGAAGTGTCTGGAAAAACAAACTCCTTGGACTATTTGGTCAGCCTCAGCTCAGGAGAGGAGGAAGAAGGTGAGGAGGAGGAGGAGTCAACAGCAGGGACTACAAGGCAGCCCTCTGAGGAGGAGGAGGAGGAACAACTGAACCAAACCCTGGCTGAGATGAAGGCCCAGGAGGTGGCAGAATTAAAAAGGTGAGAAATTGAGGAAGACCTGGGGAGCCCCAACAAAGAGGTCCTCAGCATGTGAAGACTGGGAAAGAGAAGGAAGTCTTCAGAGCTGGGCAGCTTTGATCCTTCAACATGTCCCCTTAGGAAGAAAAAGAAGCTACTACGTGAGCAGAGAAAGCAGCGAGAGCGCATAGAACTGAAGATGGACCTGCCTGGGGTTTCCATTGCAGACGAGGGGGAGACCGGAATGTTCTCGCTGCGCACCATCCGGGGTCACCAGGTGAGGCAGGATAATCCATCCACTTGGGTGATTGGAGGTGGGAGACACTGGTTTTTACTAAGGGTGCTAAGCGATCAGGGGCTCTGAAAAAAAAACACCCTACACCTAATGAGATTAAATTAGGAAGATTCGTGAGTGTGATACAGATTTATTCCTATACAACTAGAATATTAGGAGCGGGCCCAGGAGGTGCCGGACTCACACATGGCCAACCGTGGTGGGTTGAGTCCTGGACCTGGAGGCTTGCTTTCTCTTCTCTACCTCCTCCTGGTCAAAATTAAAATGATAGTGAATAAAATTAAATAAAAAAATATATTAGGACCAAGAGTTTGAATCATGGCAGATGCAGCCAGGATACCTGGGTTACAAGCACAGGTGCAGAGTCTCCCTTAAAGCGAGCAGTGTTCATCAGTTCACTGAGGCTAAGTGAGTACCGCACAGCAGGCTACTGGAGAACGTGCTCTTCCCTGGTAAAAGCAGCCTCAAGCAAAATGAGCTCTTGTGGTCCTTGTGTGGGAATGTCATAGCCAGGTAGTCACCGTCCTACAGGCGAGGCAGAAGAGCATAGTGGCGCTAATGCAGACTTCAGGGTTTAGCCCCAGCTCCCCCACTTGGAGCTGGGTGACTGAGTTGTCACTGATACTCTTTGCCTCAGTTTCCTCACCTGTCAAACAGTAACAGAACCTACCCACTAGGGTTTTTTTTAATAAGGAATGAAAAAAAGATGGCCTGTTGTAATTGTTGGTATGTGATGTACTCATGTATTATGAACAAAACTGCATGGATTTCAAACATTTTTGTGCCAAAATAAACTCACTTCAATTCCATTTTTCCATGAACTTCTTAAAGTTCATGGAAAGCTCTTCTTGCCATGAGACTACACTGTGGTTCTGAGTTGACGTGATACAGTTCTATTAAGTGTATGTTTGGGTTCCTTTATTCTGTGGAAACAAAATGGGTAGATGTTACTCTCAGAAGGTGATAACACTAGAAGAAAAATCAGTTTAGAATATTCTAAATTTTGGAGCTATATGGGGCACGGGGTACTTCTCTATAACACCTATAAGTGCCACCATTGACGGTGAGACAGAGACAATCATCAGTTCAGTGATCTGGCCTCGGATACAATATCTTAAACAGTTGGGCTGGTCACTTCCCTGGGTCTAAGCTTCCCTATGTCTCTGTCTCAGCATTGCTGAGAATAAACTAAGTTAATGGACATAGGGGAAAAGCTGTGATGTCAACAGATGGTGTGTTGGTTAAAGACATTGGAATCCCACTTGACTGACCAAGGTTCGAGTCCTGGGCTTGGCAGCTTGGTTTCTCACTTGCCCTCTCTCTGTCCCTCTCTGGTCAGATTAAAAATAAATACATACATAAATAATTCTTTAAAAAAACAGCAATGTGTTCCTTTAAGTACTTCTTTCTGTTCCAACTTCAGTTGTTAGAGGAAGTGACACAAGGGGACATGAGTGCTGCAGACACGTTTCTGTCCGACCTGCCGGGGGATGACATCTATGTATCAGATGTCGAGGACGATGACAGTGCATCTCTGGATAGTGACCTGGATCCTGAGGAGCTGGCAGGAGTCGGGGGACGTCAGGTTCTGAAGGACCAAAAGTGGTAGGGATAGGGGAGTGAGAGGAGGTACCGCTATCCGCAGCTGCAGTCCTGCAGCACTTGTGCGGGTGTCATTGGGGAGGTCGGGGAGCAAGGCCTCCAGCTCTGGGTTGCTGAATCTCCCCCACTTTCCTTTGGGTATACAGTGTGCAGTTTGCTGAAGCAGATGACGACAAAGAGGAGGAGAAAGAAGAAAATCCACTGCTGGTGCCACTGGAAGAAAAGGCAGTCCTGCAGGAAGAGCAAGCCAACCTGTGGTTCTCCAAGGTAAAGAGGCTGGGGGCTAGGTACAGAGGTGGGAGGGCACCACAGTGTGATACCAGAGAGCACACAGGAAGGCCCTGGGTTCAGGTTCTGGGTTGAACCTGTGGTCCAGGCTGGCAGAGAGGCTGAGGCCCAGGCTGTGGTGTGGGATCTCTTCCTTTTTTTCTTATGAAAGAAACAATTTGAGAGGTTTGGGGTGAGATGGACAGATTCCTCCACCACAGGATGGCTTCAGTGGAATAGAGGATGATGCTGACGAGGCCTTGGAGATCAGTCAGGCCCAGCTGCTGTACAGGAGCCGGTGCAAGGGACAGCAGCAGCCACAGCTGCCACCACCCCCCACTTCGAAGACTAAGTCTCCCCAGGGACATGAAGATGCCCCTAAAGAGACAGAGCCTCCTTCAGGGACGGAAGCTACCACTAGCCCTGGAGAAGAAAGAGGTGGCAGCTCAGACAGTGACAGCACTAGCAGTGAGGAAGAAAGGTGAGTTGAGTACAGCTGGAGGAGGAAGCATTCAGGGGTTTTCTCAAGCTTGGTTGCAGCCTGGGAGCTTTAAACAGGCTGAGGATTCTGATTTAACTGGTCGGGGGTATTGCTGGATGGCAGAATTCCTGCAGGTTTCCTGTAAGTGGGCTTAAACAGGCAACAGGATTGAGTTGAGGTGGAAATGCTGTCTAGGTGGTGTAGGAAGTGGTGGAATATTTACTAACAGTCCTCCTCCTAACAGTTGGGAACCACCATGTAGTAAGAAGAGAAGTCGTAGACCGAAGTCAGATGATGACGGGTTTGAGGTGGTGCCCATTGAGGACCCAGGTGAGATCTGTGTGTAGTAGGTTAGAGAAGTCCTGTAGCAGCTTGTTTTGGGAATCAAGCTCTGACTTCTCCTTCCCTTTCTAGCAAAACACCGGATACTGGACCCTGAAGGCCTCGCTTTAGGTGCTATTATTGCCTCTTCCAAAAAGGCCAAGAGAGATCTCATAGATAACTCCTTCAACCGGTGAGCATGAGTCTGGAGAAACGGCCTGGGGTGCAGTAGGCAACTAGGGGATTTCTTTAGAAAGCCTAGAATGGCTGATTATAGGGCTGGTGTCCCCTCTGCCCAGGTATACATTTAATGAGGAAGAGGGGGAGCTTCCCGAGTGGTTTGTCCAGGAAGAAAAGCAGCACCGTATCCGTCAACTGCCTGTTGACAAGAAGGAGGTAGAGCGTTACCGGAAACGCTGGAGGGAGATCAACGCACGTCCCATCAAGAAAGTGGCTGAAGCCAAGGCCAGAAAGAAGCGAAGGGTAGGTAGTGGGAGTTGCTTGAGATTAGGGTTGGGCAGGACAGGAGTGGGGAAAAGGTCACCTGACTGGGGTCCCCTCCCAGATGCTGAAGAAACTGGAGCAGACCAAGAAGAAGGCAGAGGCTGTGGTGAACACAGTGGACATCTCAGAACGAGAGAAAGTGGCCCAGCTACGGAGGTAATGGGGAGGACAACCCATGAAGGCACATGGGGTTAAAAAGACCAACAGATAGCAAGCTCCTACCCCTGACTTTTCTTTCCTTTGCAGTCTCTACAAGAAGGCTGGGTTAGGCAAAGAGAAACGCCAAGTCACCTACGTTGTAGCCAAAAAAGGTGTGGGCCGCAAAGTACGCCGGCCAGCTGGGGTTAGAGGTCATTTCAAGGTGGTGGACTCAAGAATGAAGAAGGACCAGAGAGCACAGCAGCGGAAGGAGCAGAAAAAAAAGCATAAGCGGAAGTGAGGGCCTCTGGGCTTCCCTGAGACTGGAAAGATGCAGTGCCACTTGCTGCAGCTTCCTTGGTACCCGCTTTGCCAACAAGGTGGGATGCCTAGAACAGCCAGGATGGTCCTTTGTGGTGGGGAGGGTATCCTGTCTCAGAGAACTGCTGCACAGTCCTTTTTGAAGCTGGTCAAACCCCTCTGGCCCTCCTATGAAGAGTATGGGGTACTGAATGAAAACTGGCAAGCCCTGTGACAGTTCAGTGTCAGTGGCCTGACTTAGTCTATTCTTGGGCACATGGGCCCGATTCTATTAGCTGAATAAAACCAGGACCACAGAAGACTCTTTTCTGACAGTTCAGTAACTCTGGACCCACACCTGAGTGTCTACTGTGTGCTGTCTTGTTCTTAGCCATTGTGAGGCACTGCCTTGCTGTGAAGGAGAAATGACAGACAAGCCACAGGTCCCAGTAGTAAACCATTTACTAGAGAGCAAGCAGAAAGGAATGCACATCTTAAAGAAACCTTCACAAAGTCACAAAATTTGAAGTTTGTGTATTTTTCCTTTTATAAACAAGATAGAACAAAAAAAAAATCATCAAAATCATTTCAGCAAAAGACTTCCTACCATTGGGGCAAGTTAAAAAAAAAAAATAGACACTTTAAAAGCTGCTGTTGGGGCGTTTTGTTTTTTAAACGTAAAACACAACAGATCTGGAGCAGTCCTGGAACCCTGGTTTCCAGGATGGTCTTTTTCCTTCCATCAAGGAGGTCACAGGAATCTTTGGGCCTAGGTCTAGAAAGCTGTTGTTCCTTACGCATCTCAGGGCCAGATACAGACTTGGCTGCGGAACCCGAGCATCTGTTCTCATTCGGAATCAGACCTCTCCCTTCCCTGCGAAACACTGGGATCTGCCAAACCAGACTGCTCCCCCAACGGGCTGGGTTTGCAGAAGCCAACTCCTAAAAAGGGGACTGCATGGCCACAGCTAAGAAAAAGAACTCAATTTATAGGTGTATAGGTGTTTACACAGTGGCATTTTAGTAAAAAAAAGCTATATGGTACAAACCTAGAGTGGGTTCTGTGCCTTGTAAGGCTCTTTAACCCACAACCAAAAAACCCAAGTAGCTTCTCAAGAAAACATCCAAAAACCACTCTGACAAGGGGCAATGCCTCCAGGCTCCAGCTCGCCAGGGGGTCCTTACACCTTGGATCCCAACCCAGCCCTGAGACACCTAGTTACCTGTATCTTTCTGAAAATAAAATTAAAGACAGCAGACTTCACACTTTAGCACATACCCTCTAACTGTCCCATCGACTCTTCTTGCGTTTGGGTGGCTCTGGGACAGCGAAACCATCAGCTGTCTTGTCTGTGGTCTTGTCTGTCTTTTCCACCTTGGGTTCCACCTTGGGGTCCATCTTGCTCTCACGATTACAACCTTCTTTCCTGCTCTCCCCATTGCGGCCATCATTTGCACCCCGGCTCTCCCCGTGCCGGCCTGTGCTTCCGTGTCTGTTCTCCCCATGCCGATGGCCATCAGTATGACGGCTGCTGCTTTCTGGGTAGCGGTACCCATCTCCGTGGCGACCACCATCTCCATGGCGTGGGCTATCTCCATGGCGTGGACTATCACCATGCCGATTGCCACTTTCTCCGTGACTGTGACGGCTGCCACTCCGGTTCTCAGTGTATCTCTCTCTTTTCCCATTGCCACCCCCAATCCCTTCCCGGTTATTATTGCCTAAAGCTGTGTTGTTGACTCCTTGGGCTCCAGCAGAAGGGTAGGTCACTGGAGCACTGCTGATGTTCCCAGCATTGCCAAAGCCTGGGATGCCCTTGGCAGCACTGGTGATGGGGCTGTCAGGGTTGTTGTGGCCCTGCTGTGCTGAATTGGTTGGAACAGAATTCAAGCTTCCTGCACTAGTCCATCCACTTGCCCCCGCAGCAGAGCTCCCGGCCTTCTGATTGTTTAAGCTGGCGGCAACAAAGTGACTCTTGTACTGTGACTGAAAGAAAAGACACCAGGAGTAGGGAAGTTAGCAAGTTCAAGAAACTCAAGTATATAAGCTTGGCAATTAAGTACAAAGAGACTCTAAGTATGCCACTTTGGCCTTGTGACTTCAGTATCATGATGGCCCCACAGCACAGTCCCTTTCTTTTTTTTGGTGTTTGTTTCTGCTACAGGATATGTGCATTCACCAGAAAGAAACAGGGTGTGTATGTGTGTGAGAGAAATCAGCTCCCAAGAGAATGGCCATACCACCATCCCTTCATTCTCCCCTTGGGATTCTGGCCAAGTACGCACATACACCCAGAGTGATTTTCAAGCTACTGAGTCTAAGACTTGAACCACAAAGTCAGCCATGAGGGACCCAGTGCCTTAACCTCTATGCCACTTGCTGGCCCAGCACAGTCCCTTTCTCAAGATGTAAGGAAAACTTATGGAGAGACACACCTCAGTGTAGTATTTACTTTTTTAAAAAAAAATAATTATTTATTTATTTATTCATTCACTTTTAATTCGACCAGAGAGAGACACAGAGAGAAAGAGACAGAGGGAAAGTGAGAAAGCAAGCCACCAGGTCCGGGACTCGAACCATGGTCAACCATGTGGGAGTGTCCAGTGCCTTAACTACCACGCCACTTGCTGGTCCCGTAACATTTACTTTTATAGCCTGATTGGCCAGGACAGAAGCATTTGTGAATATAGAAGCAATTCCAACACTGTCTGCAATGTTTTTCACAACTCAAAAATCCAAAAGTTACCAAAAACTAGAATAAATTTGAAAGCAAAACTTGCCTTAAATTATAAGACTTTACATGGTGGTGGCTGCAGGCCTTGTTGGGGTGTTACTATGAAATATGCACACCTTTCTCAAATCTGAAAAATCTTGAATTCTAGAACAAGGATTTCTATGTTCCTGTATAAAATATGCAAATTAAGGACCAGTAGATGGCATAGCAGTTACGTTGTTGGACTCCCATATGGCCGACTGTGGCTTGAGTCCTGGACCTTGCAGCTGGAAATTCATGCGTGGCACGTGTGCGCCCAAGATCCCGAGAGAATGGAGTAGAAGGGACTGTGACCATTCCCCCGGAAGGTCATTTCTCGCTTTCCATCTATGTCTCTGGCAAGTACACACACTATAGCAAAGATCTCTCTAAAAAATAAAGTGCAAATTAAGGCCTTGTGGAGCCAGCAGTTGGCATAGGGGTCCATTGCTGGACTCCCCACAGCAATGACTGACTGCAGTTTGAGTACTGAACCTGGTGGCACACATGTGTGAACATGCATGCCCAAGATGCCTGAAGAGGAATGGACGAAAAGGGATTGTGGTGTGGCCATCCCCCAGGGAGTGATTTCTCACTTTCCCTCTCATTCTCTCTCTCCAAGCGCACATACTCTAATATATGTATAAATAAATATATGTAAATAGGAATAAAATTAAGGCCTAGCTAATTAGATGCCAGCCAACGAAGTGTAAGTGTAGTACAAATAAAATAGGCTCAGGATTCACAAGAGATAACAACCACCTAGAGATCACAAACAGCCTTGGGGAGGCAGCCCCAAGCCATTAGGGAGGAAACAAACCCCACTGCAGCACGACAGCTCTGTTCGGGGTGTGACTAAAGGAAGTGACCACTCCTAAAGCCTTCTGCAGCTCCAAGTAAGCTACTGTGAGGTTTATATTTGAAATCCAGACAGTGAGAAGGCCCTAAATCTAGCATCAAAGCTATAAGCCCAGCTACCACCTCAGGAGGGTGAGGCTCCTTATCACTGCCCCAGAGTTACTCCCCAACACACTTAACCAAATGCTCTTTCGGACCTGGAAAGCTGCTTTCATTGCTGTCAGCCGATCTCCCATGGCTCCTGTGGAGGGTTTGTAGGCCTCATAATTGCTCATTACATTGTTGTTATTTCCTCGGTCCTAAAAAACAAATATACTCATGAGGGTTGAAAATAAGTCAGAAAGCCCATTGTCCCATACTGGGATTCCTTGTACTGGTAACTCAAATTGGCAGCTTGGTGGGAATGTTGCTACATATACTTTGGGAGAAAAGGTGCAGTAATGAAGAGTCAAAGATCCTTCTGCCCCTCAATCCAGAAATGTGGTCAGATTATACCTAAAGCCGACAAACACAAATGCATTCAAACAAGTAAAATTTATATCAAAGATGAAATGATACATGCTTAGGCTCTGAATCGAGACTATGGGCCTGAATCTCAGCTTCAGCACCCAGCAGTATATAACCAAGGGCCTCAGTTTTACTGTGTGTACTTACTTATACTGGGTAGTTGTGAAGACTGAGTTAAGATGTGTGATTATTTGGAATGGGTTTTGTCCAAATAAAGCTATCAGCAAATAAATGCAGGCTATGGCTATCATCTACACCATCACCATCATCACTGTAATTTGCGAAAAGAATTTTTCTAAATCAACTATGCCAAATTATCTAACTATTGTATAATGCTCCAGAAAAGTAAAATGGCAGCTTTCTGCCCTGGCTTAGGAATCAAAGTGACAGAAAATAGGCATTTAAAAAAGCCAGAGAGTAGATGCTCTTGTTACCTGGTGAGAAAAAACTAGCTCTTACCTCTCTGATATGATTTCCCAGAGAGCAGGGATCATTCTTCAGTTTAGGGACAAGACATAGCCAGGGTAGCTACAGCAACTCTCTGGCACCATTTCCCTAGCTGTGGGCTCTGGACAAGGGTTTAGGGAATGCAAAACAGACTGCGGGGCGCTACCTCCGGTTTCTGATTCAGTAAGTTTCAGCATGTGCTGCTGGTCCAGGGACCACAATTTGCAGAGGGTGGTGAGTGGTTAAGGCACTGGACACCCACATGGCTGCCTGTGGTCTGAGCCCCGGATCTGGAGGCTTGCCTTCTCTGTCTCCCTCTCTGTTCCTCTCTGTGTGTCTCTCTGGTCTAATTAAAACATATTAATAATAATGATAAATAAAACTAAATAATTTTTTTTTATAAAAAGGAAAGTTACATTAAGAACTAGCACTGATGGGACCAGTGAATGGTGTAACGGTTACATCACTGGACTCTCAATAAGTTGACCATAGTTTGAGTCCTGGACCTGGCAGCTTCAACTCACACAGGGTGCATGTGCATGCATGCCCAAAATCCCGAGAGGGGAATGGAGAAGGGACTGCGGCATGGCCAGCCCCTTGGGGTGTGACTTCTCACTTTTCTCAGTCTTTCTCTGGTGAGCGTACACCAGAGCAAAAATATCTAAATAAAAGAAGTAGCACTGGGCCCAGTCTTACCTTGTTTAGTCAGTACTGTATAGGGCTACAATACTGGCAGCCTCCTGACTGACTGCTAGTTCAAATTCCCTGTCAATCTGAAAACCAGCAGAGGGCCCACACTGGTACCCAAAATCTTAAGGAGCTAGAGGGATGGGGCATGGGGATCACAGCATGATGAAATCCTGTTGAGGGTGCTCAATCACTTTTTTGTGTGTGTTCTCTTATGATAAAGCGCTGCACTGACTCAAATCAGATTAAATTCAAGTACCTTTGTTCTTGTTATTTTTGAGAGTTTTTTTACTACAGGGCGCGTGCGCTCACAGAAAGACAGATTCTCCTCTCAGGATCTTGGGCACGCACATGTGCCGGCCTGAGATTAAGCCACTGAGTCCGAGACTCAAAGCATGGTCGACTACATGGGAGTCCAGCGACATAGCCATTATGTCAACTGCTGGTCCCAAAATTTAAGTACCTTTCTAAACAGTGTCAAATGAGGCCTCCCTTAGGTAGACGAGAGCAATTCTAACGTCACCCAGGACGTGGAACCAAGGGCACCGTAGTGTGGACTCACCGTGTTCTCGGAGCCTAGGCCAGGTCGCTCCCTGTAGCCTAGGCCTCCTCCACCAATATTCAGCTTTTTGCCTTTCCCTCCTTTGAAGCGTGATTTCCGAAACCAGGCATTCTGTAGTAAACACAATTAGAGGTTAAGCCATAGAAGGAGAGAAAGCCAGAGGAAGGGGAGAAGGTCAAAGAGGAAATTACGTGGGAGGGAAGAACATTCTGCTTCAACTTTAGCCAAAGGATTTAAGGGAGGAATTGTTCACAGAATCACAGATTGGCCTGCTTTTGGTTGCTTAGTCCACCAAATTTGTCAGGAGGCAGATCACGTTCTAAGGTGTCTTTCCTGTTTCTTCCTTAGGCGCTTTTGGAAGGGAAGTGCTTCACATCAGATAAGCTTCACATCAGAGTAGCCACTATGGCCACTTTAAACTTT
>NW_006159662.1:4984282-4990809 GCF_000334495.1 Tupaia belangeri chinensis
TCTGTTCTCCCCATGCCGATGGCCATCAGTATGACGGCTGCTGCTTTCTGGGTAGCGGTACCCATCTCCGTGGCGACCACCATCTCCATGGCGTGGGCTATCTCCATGGCGTGGACTATCACCATGCCGATTGCCACTTTCTCCGTGACTGTGACGGCTGCCACTCCGGTTCTCAGTGTATCTCTCTCTTTTCCCATTGCCACCCCCAATCCCTTCCCGGTTATTATTGCCTAAAGCTGTGTTGTTGACTCCTTGGGCTCCAGCAGAAGGGTAGGTCACTGGAGCACTGCTGATGTTCCCAGCATTGCCAAAGCCTGGGATGCCCTTGGCAGCACTGGTGATGGGGCTGTCAGGGTTGTTGTGGCCCTGCTGTGCTGAATTGGTTGGAACAGAATTCAAGCTTCCTGCACTAGTCCATCCACTTGCCCCCGCAGCAGAGCTCCCGGCCTTCTGATTGTTTAAGCTGGCGGCAACAAAGTGACTCTTGTACTGTGACTGAAAGAAAAGACACCAGGAGTAGGGAAGTTAGCAAGTTCAAGAAACTCAAGTATATAAGCTTGGCAATTAAGTACAAAGAGACTCTAAGTATGCCACTTTGGCCTTGTGACTTCAGTATCATGATGGCCCCACAGCACAGTCCCTTTCTTTTTTTTGGTGTTTGTTTCTGCTACAGGATATGTGCATTCACCAGAAAGAAACAGGGTGTGTATGTGTGTGAGAGAAATCAGCTCCCAAGAGAATGGCCATACCACCATCCCTTCATTCTCCCCTTGGGATTCTGGCCAAGTACGCACATACACCCAGAGTGATTTTCAAGCTACTGAGTCTAAGACTTGAACCACAAAGTCAGCCATGAGGGACCCAGTGCCTTAACCTCTATGCCACTTGCTGGCCCAGCACAGTCCCTTTCTCAAGATGTAAGGAAAACTTATGGAGAGACACACCTCAGTGTAGTATTTACTTTTTTAAAAAAAAATAATTATTTATTTATTTATTCATTCACTTTTAATTCGACCAGAGAGAGACACAGAGAGAAAGAGACAGAGGGAAAGTGAGAAAGCAAGCCACCAGGTCCGGGACTCGAACCATGGTCAACCATGTGGGAGTGTCCAGTGCCTTAACTACCACGCCACTTGCTGGTCCCGTAACATTTACTTTTATAGCCTGATTGGCCAGGACAGAAGCATTTGTGAATATAGAAGCAATTCCAACACTGTCTGCAATGTTTTTCACAACTCAAAAATCCAAAAGTTACCAAAAACTAGAATAAATTTGAAAGCAAAACTTGCCTTAAATTATAAGACTTTACATGGTGGTGGCTGCAGGCCTTGTTGGGGTGTTACTATGAAATATGCACACCTTTCTCAAATCTGAAAAATCTTGAATTCTAGAACAAGGATTTCTATGTTCCTGTATAAAATATGCAAATTAAGGACCAGTAGATGGCATAGCAGTTACGTTGTTGGACTCCCATATGGCCGACTGTGGCTTGAGTCCTGGACCTTGCAGCTGGAAATTCATGCGTGGCACGTGTGCGCCCAAGATCCCGAGAGAATGGAGTAGAAGGGACTGTGACCATTCCCCCGGAAGGTCATTTCTCGCTTTCCATCTATGTCTCTGGCAAGTACACACACTATAGCAAAGATCTCTCTAAAAAATAAAGTGCAAATTAAGGCCTTGTGGAGCCAGCAGTTGGCATAGGGGTCCATTGCTGGACTCCCCACAGCAATGACTGACTGCAGTTTGAGTACTGAACCTGGTGGCACACATGTGTGAACATGCATGCCCAAGATGCCTGAAGAGGAATGGACGAAAAGGGATTGTGGTGTGGCCATCCCCCAGGGAGTGATTTCTCACTTTCCCTCTCATTCTCTCTCTCCAAGCGCACATACTCTAATATATGTATAAATAAATATATGTAAATAGGAATAAAATTAAGGCCTAGCTAATTAGATGCCAGCCAACGAAGTGTAAGTGTAGTACAAATAAAATAGGCTCAGGATTCACAAGAGATAACAACCACCTAGAGATCACAAACAGCCTTGGGGAGGCAGCCCCAAGCCATTAGGGAGGAAACAAACCCCACTGCAGCACGACAGCTCTGTTCGGGGTGTGACTAAAGGAAGTGACCACTCCTAAAGCCTTCTGCAGCTCCAAGTAAGCTACTGTGAGGTTTATATTTGAAATCCAGACAGTGAGAAGGCCCTAAATCTAGCATCAAAGCTATAAGCCCAGCTACCACCTCAGGAGGGTGAGGCTCCTTATCACTGCCCCAGAGTTACTCCCCAACACACTTAACCAAATGCTCTTTCGGACCTGGAAAGCTGCTTTCATTGCTGTCAGCCGATCTCCCATGGCTCCTGTGGAGGGTTTGTAGGCCTCATAATTGCTCATTACATTGTTGTTATTTCCTCGGTCCTAAAAAACAAATATACTCATGAGGGTTGAAAATAAGTCAGAAAGCCCATTGTCCCATACTGGGATTCCTTGTACTGGTAACTCAAATTGGCAGCTTGGTGGGAATGTTGCTACATATACTTTGGGAGAAAAGGTGCAGTAATGAAGAGTCAAAGATCCTTCTGCCCCTCAATCCAGAAATGTGGTCAGATTATACCTAAAGCCGACAAACACAAATGCATTCAAACAAGTAAAATTTATATCAAAGATGAAATGATACATGCTTAGGCTCTGAATCGAGACTATGGGCCTGAATCTCAGCTTCAGCACCCAGCAGTATATAACCAAGGGCCTCAGTTTTACTGTGTGTACTTACTTATACTGGGTAGTTGTGAAGACTGAGTTAAGATGTGTGATTATTTGGAATGGGTTTTGTCCAAATAAAGCTATCAGCAAATAAATGCAGGCTATGGCTATCATCTACACCATCACCATCATCACTGTAATTTGCGAAAAGAATTTTTCTAAATCAACTATGCCAAATTATCTAACTATTGTATAATGCTCCAGAAAAGTAAAATGGCAGCTTTCTGCCCTGGCTTAGGAATCAAAGTGACAGAAAATAGGCATTTAAAAAAGCCAGAGAGTAGATGCTCTTGTTACCTGGTGAGAAAAAACTAGCTCTTACCTCTCTGATATGATTTCCCAGAGAGCAGGGATCATTCTTCAGTTTAGGGACAAGACATAGCCAGGGTAGCTACAGCAACTCTCTGGCACCATTTCCCTAGCTGTGGGCTCTGGACAAGGGTTTAGGGAATGCAAAACAGACTGCGGGGCGCTACCTCCGGTTTCTGATTCAGTAAGTTTCAGCATGTGCTGCTGGTCCAGGGACCACAATTTGCAGAGGGTGGTGAGTGGTTAAGGCACTGGACACCCACATGGCTGCCTGTGGTCTGAGCCCCGGATCTGGAGGCTTGCCTTCTCTGTCTCCCTCTCTGTTCCTCTCTGTGTGTCTCTCTGGTCTAATTAAAACATATTAATAATAATGATAAATAAAACTAAATAATTTTTTTTTATAAAAAGGAAAGTTACATTAAGAACTAGCACTGATGGGACCAGTGAATGGTGTAACGGTTACATCACTGGACTCTCAATAAGTTGACCATAGTTTGAGTCCTGGACCTGGCAGCTTCAACTCACACAGGGTGCATGTGCATGCATGCCCAAAATCCCGAGAGGGGAATGGAGAAGGGACTGCGGCATGGCCAGCCCCTTGGGGTGTGACTTCTCACTTTTCTCAGTCTTTCTCTGGTGAGCGTACACCAGAGCAAAAATATCTAAATAAAAGAAGTAGCACTGGGCCCAGTCTTACCTTGTTTAGTCAGTACTGTATAGGGCTACAATACTGGCAGCCTCCTGACTGACTGCTAGTTCAAATTCCCTGTCAATCTGAAAACCAGCAGAGGGCCCACACTGGTACCCAAAATCTTAAGGAGCTAGAGGGATGGGGCATGGGGATCACAGCATGATGAAATCCTGTTGAGGGTGCTCAATCACTTTTTTGTGTGTGTTCTCTTATGATAAAGCGCTGCACTGACTCAAATCAGATTAAATTCAAGTACCTTTGTTCTTGTTATTTTTGAGAGTTTTTTTACTACAGGGCGCGTGCGCTCACAGAAAGACAGATTCTCCTCTCAGGATCTTGGGCACGCACATGTGCCGGCCTGAGATTAAGCCACTGAGTCCGAGACTCAAAGCATGGTCGACTACATGGGAGTCCAGCGACATAGCCATTATGTCAACTGCTGGTCCCAAAATTTAAGTACCTTTCTAAACAGTGTCAAATGAGGCCTCCCTTAGGTAGACGAGAGCAATTCTAACGTCACCCAGGACGTGGAACCAAGGGCACCGTAGTGTGGACTCACCGTGTTCTCGGAGCCTAGGCCAGGTCGCTCCCTGTAGCCTAGGCCTCCTCCACCAATATTCAGCTTTTTGCCTTTCCCTCCTTTGAAGCGTGATTTCCGAAACCAGGCATTCTGTAGTAAACACAATTAGAGGTTAAGCCATAGAAGGAGAGAAAGCCAGAGGAAGGGGAGAAGGTCAAAGAGGAAATTACGTGGGAGGGAAGAACATTCTGCTTCAACTTTAGCCAAAGGATTTAAGGGAGGAATTGTTCACAGAATCACAGATTGGCCTGCTTTTGGTTGCTTAGTCCACCAAATTTGTCAGGAGGCAGATCACGTTCTAAGGTGTCTTTCCTGTTTCTTCCTTAGGCGCTTTTGGAAGGGAAGTGCTTCACATCAGATAAGCTTCACATCAGAGTAGCCACTATGGCCACTTTAAACTTCCCAAAGGAAAATAAATGTATTCTTTAATTTTCCAAGTAACCTCCACATACTAATAGATATAACAACTTGGAACTTAATTTTAAAGAATTGGTAGATTAAGAAGTAAAGGAAAAGAGCTACATGAAGTGAGGCTCATCAGAATTGACATAAGGACAGACTCACAGGAAGGACTGGCAGCCACACAACTGAACATTTTTTATTTGGAAGGTTGTTACCCACCAGAGGTATTCACAGTCTCTTAGAATACAAACATCTTTGTGGAGCTGAAAGTTTTACCTGACACATTGCTCAAAGTAAAGTACTTAAGAGGTAGGGCAGGCTTGGAAAAAGTGCTAGGGGCATAAAAACAGATGTAAGAAAATGCCAAGGACAAAAATTGTACCCTGGTTAAAATCTGAATTTAAAATTGGCTCTCTAGGGGCTAGCAGGTGGTGTGGTGGTTAAGGGTGCTGGACTCCCACATGGCCAACCGCAGTTTGATTCCCAGACCTGGCAGCTTGCTTTCTCACTTTCCCTCTCTCTTTCTCTCACTCTGTCCTTCTCTGGTCAAATTTAAATAAACAAACAAACAAATTTGAGTAAAATAATTCTTAAAAGAACTGTCTGTCTAAACCTAGAAGGGGAGGAAAACTGACACTCTTCTCTCTATAGGTCCTTTATTCTGAGGACCAGAACATCGGGTACTACCACCCTAAAATTGTCTTATGAACTAACGGTGTGTAGACCGGTAGTCACCTATGGATGTGGCAAACACTTCAGTCTCTACTATCAAAATGTGTTCTGATCCATCTGTAATTTGGAGACCACACGTATAAAGACGACCAGGGTTTCACTTGACAAGATGCCTCACCCAGTTTTGAGCACTCCTAGAAGAAGGCATCAGTGTGGCTAGAGATATGAGAGCAAAATCTGCAAGGAATAGTTAGGAAGAATCTCGTACTGCTTTTTAAGAAAAAAAAAAAGATACCATGTTATTTTCAAGCCACTGGCCCCAGGACTTGAATCCCAGCTTAACCACTATGCCACCTGGTGGCTGCGATATCAAATATTTTCAGCCTTCTAAAAGAGTAAACTTTTCTGGGGGAAGGGCAGTAGAGAGAAGAGTAGTCATTTCTAAGATTAAATTTACTACTCATCCATGCGCTGTGGTGTGAGCAGACCAAAATCCTAAGACACACTTTTAGCACAAAGAAAGTTTTCAACATTTTTTTTTTTCTTGAGAGGTTTTTGTTATAGAGCACATATGCTCGCCAGAAAGACAGAGAGACAGAAAGTGAGAAATCACCCCCCAGGGGGGATTGGTCATGCCACAATCCCTTCTCCTCCATTCTCCTCTTGAGATCTTAGGCACGCACGCACATGCGCCCAGCGTGGGTTCAAGCCACCGGGTCTGAGACTTGAACCACAGTCAACTACATGGAAGTTCAGTGACACAGCCATTATACCAACTGCTGGTCCCCAAAAGGTTTTTGAAAAGAAAGGATGAGAAGACCATATGAATTTTAATATCCCACAATTCCAAACTGTACCTCATAAACCTCACCTACCACTTCCTACCACCATGTTCTTGTCAAGTATTATCTGACTCAGGCATGCTGAAATTTCTTACTAAGTTTTGCAATCTGAAGTATGTCCAGCACCCACCTGCATTGCCAGATCTAGGAGTTCCTTGGAAACATGTTGATTGGCTCCTTCCAAGTTCCGGACAAGATCACCAGCAAAATTGCTGTCCTTGGGTGTCAGTAAGGTATAGGCCACACCCTTCTCACCCGCCCTTACTGT
>NW_006159662.1:4990926-5023511 GCF_000334495.1 Tupaia belangeri chinensis
AGCAGGTGGGGTGATGGTTAAGAGTACTGGACTCCCACATGGCTGACAACGTTTCAAGTCCCAGACCTGGCAGCTTGCTTTCCCACTTTTCTGCTCTCTTTCTCTCTCACTCAGGTCAAATTAAAATAAATAAATAAAGTTAAGTAATTCTTAAAAAAAAAAGCAACCTAATTCTTTTATTCATCATCTAGTCAAAATATCAAAGTAACCAGAAACGCAGGTACTCTAAGAACCCACAATTCCCTATCTAGGCAAAGTGCATGGATTTGGTGAGCTAAGATACCAGGCATGAAAGTTACTCCTCTACAATATTACCGCCAGATAGTCTGTGATGCGGGGCCATCTCGTGTAAGACACACACATTTATCATTTGCCATGCCCCTTCTCTTATACCAGGATCATATTTAAAAAATTAAAACCAGCTTCAAATGCATCTTGAAGCTGAGGCATTCTCCTCTTTCTGGGAGAAAATTTAAGTTCTTAAGGGTATCTATTAACTCGGCAGAACAAAGCCAAAAATCACACTCCAAAAATTTTTCTCATCTTGGGTGAAGTATGCCCAACTAAACAAACAATGTAAGATATCTACCATATTCAGACACTGGGTAAGGACACAGCTACTTTCCCACAAGTGTCCTCTGTTTTCCCCAAGTATCCTCTAGCTACAGGGATTCTCTGATCCGAGAGAAGCATGAGGTGAAAAGTGCTGTCCAGACTACCAGGCTGTGATCACTGTGCAGAATGGCTATTCCTCAGGCATGACCAGTAGGCCAGGAGAATTGTTCATTGGTCTGCACACATACTACAGGTCTTAAATAATAAGAAAGGACACCCTTACAGCACAGGGACCTAAAGTTACTGTTAAATTCACACTCTACCTGCAACATCTGTGGCCACCAAAACTGGGATGTCTTTTTTCTTAAAGTCTGAAATGACCTTGTTTCTCTCACTCTGATCCATGTCCCCATGGAGCAGCCCGAGATTATGACCTTCCTGTTTAAGGTTATTGGCGAGTTCTTCCGCATTGGCTTTTTTAGTAACAAACAGGAGGACACTTCCTGAAGAGGTAAATTCCACCAGGCGCCGGGTAAGCCAGTTCCATTTACTAGGCCCAGAATGGAGAATCTCCACAATCTGTGTCACATCTTCATTTGCCTAAGAAGGAAGAAATGAAACAAGCTTCTGACACTGGGCACCTGAGTAAGGACGAGGCACTATACTTTTACCTGTAAGCAGAATTTTGAAAAACTTATTTCTTTGGGCCTTCCTTCAGCAAGTCAAACATGGCTCAAAACTCACTCTCCTCCCAGATCACCTTGCTCTCCTGGTGAGTACATACCCCTACCTAATCTGTATGCCTTAATACTGTGCACTGCTTGCTTATGTGCCTATTTGGATTATTCCTAATAAACTCCTTTTTGATCTCACTCATTCTCTGTTCCTAGTAATCAACACATGCAAACAGAAGGCAACCAAAAATGAAAATTGGACAAAGTCAAGATGCTAACTACACAGGAACTTTAGCAATAGACCTGCCAAAATAAATAAATAAATAAATAAAAAGGAATTCTCTAAGCAGCCATAACTGAATTCCAAATCCTAATTCAGAGAAGTTTCCCACATAGGGCACATGAATAGATAAGAAAGAAAATCTTATTTTCACTAAGCCCGTGAAGTCATCCCTTCCATCCTGAGTAGGGCTCCTTTCATAATCATTTAAAGCATTAACGCCATCCTAACTCACCAGTAGTCTTCCAGTTCAACTTTTCTGTTCGTACTTGGAAATTTTAAAAGTGAAATAAACATCGGGACTAGCAGTTGATGTAATGCTATGTCACTGGACTCCCATGTAGTCAACTGTGGTTCGAGTCCTGGACCCAGTGGCTTAAACTCATGCCAGGTGCGTGTGTGCCCAAGATCCAAAGAGAACGGAAAAGAAGGGACTGCGGCATGGCAATTACCCCTGGGGGGGGGTGATTTCTCACTTTCTGTCTCTCTTTCTGGAGAGCACACGTGCCCTATAGCAACCCCCCCCCAAAAAAAGGTGAAATAAACATTACCTACTCCCATGAACCCATCATCCAGCTTCAAAAATTACCAATACAACATTTTGACAATCTTTTCTTTAAAAGAAGCCCTTCTTTCCAACTTGTATATTTTAAAGCAAATCTGAAACATGGTACCTCTACATAAACATAATATTTGTATTACTCAATAGTGAGAAATTAATTGCCTCCATAATAGAAAAAATAACCCAAGGAAGTCCCAAATAGAAGTGCTTAGGGTTACCTCTCCAATATCTCCCTGCACCACTCTAATAGGGTCAATCAGGATGTCTCTGGCCAATTTTTCAATCTTTTTCCGGAAAGTTGCACTGAATAAAAGAGCTAAAAGGTAAAGTAAATTCTGTTAAAGAAACAACATGACTTCTCCGTTGAATACCTCACTAAGCTTCTTTGATATTCTCAGTACTACTTGGTTCTTTGCACAAACTCACCTAAACTTTCAATTTAAAGACTAATTCACGAAAGAGAAAAGTACTTGGTCTTATTCTACTTTTTACTGCATTTCTAGTTAAGACTAAGTTGTTAGCACGATTCAGAAATGGTTCTTGATTTCAAAGTTGATCTGTACTATGCATAGATTGTTTCTACCTACTGCTAACACTGTATAAACTGGAGCAAATCGTATAATTTCTGAGCCTTGGTTTTATCATCTATAGAAGCAATTTGTGGGAACCAGCAGTTAGCGTAATGGCTGTTGCTGGACTCCCACATAGTTGACTGCGGTTCCCGGACCCAGTGGCTTAGAACTCATGCCGGGCATGTGTGCGTGGGTGCCCAAGATCCCGAGAGGAGAATGGAGGAGAAGGGACTGCAGTGTGACCATTCCCCCGGGAGGTGATTTCTCGCTTTCTGTCTCTATGTCTCTCTGTCTGTCTGGCGAGCGCACGCGCCCTATAGCGAAAACCTCTCCAAAAAAGAAGCAAGTTGTATCTGATGATCTCGAAGTTCTGTCTGGCTCAGATAAACTGTCATTATCTTTCCCTTTATGATTCTCACCAGAACACACATGATCATTTTTGCTTCCCTAACTTTGAGTGCTTATAAAATAAACATGTGTTCACTCTGAGTACAAATGTGGTTTAAGAAAGCTGCTTCATACATACTCTGTCTGTCAGGACGGACATGACTTGCTATGGATCGAACTTGGTACTCTGGAAGAAGTAGAACAATAAGATTAGTATTGTAACCCTGAAACATATTTTGGGAAGCCCGGAAAAGTCATCTTAGTATAAAAATGTTCATAAGAAGTTGTAAGAACTAAGGATATTTTGAAACTGCTAGACTTATTCAGTATGAAACTCTAAAACTTTATCCTTCCATCTACTGGGTTGGGTCTAGTGGTGGTAGATTCAGTAAAGACAGCTTATCATTTTCACACAGTTGGGTAAATCAAGGAGGACAGGAAAGCACTTACCTGAGAACACAGACTTTGACCTTCACAATCAAAGGCATATAAATACAAATGAAGCAGAGAGAAGACACTCCCCAGTATACAGTGGCATTTTCAAATGTCCTCAACCCAATCAAGCCTAATGTATTTTCCAATTAAATACTCCCAAAAATGTTAAGGTCTTAGCTACAGTCTAACACTATTCAGGAGTATTTTTATCTTATTCTGAAAACAAAAATTGGCAAGCCTAGAAAGACATGGAAAAAAAATAATATTGTGAGGATAGGGAGAGAAGAAACTGGTATCGAAGCATACCAAATCCCATGTCAAACATTCGATCTGCTTCATCAAATACAAGGTAAGAGACTCTTTGAAGATTGGTAGCTTTTTTCTTCACATGATCAATCAGTCGACCCTATACAATTCAAAAAGTGTATAAGTATAATTAAACGGCACTTATAAAGACTTTTTAAAGCTGAGCTCCTGGCTAAAGTGCTAATTCTCCAGTCTTAGACTACATGCACTACATAGTTCAAAAGAACAGAAATTTTCAAAAGTGAACTAAATTCTTTTACATTAAATAGGACTTCAATTCCATGGAAAAGTGGCCAGGGCATTTTGCAAGGCACTCTGAAATGATCTGATTTATAGCCTTATTGATGGATTTTAACGTTTGGACTACACCTTTCTGGGCAGTTTTATCCATACTCCGAGACAGGTTTCTTATTCTCAACGTGCTTGGTAATCACAGATCCATTTTCTAGAAAAGTGTAAGAAAAACTACACGAAATAGGAATGTGTAGCTACTAACTGTATACATCACAGAGACTCTTACTAGACTGCCATTTTAGTCAACAAATTAAAATTTAAGCAAAGCCACATGCTGTCATTCATTGGGGTATTACCAACCTTGCTTTACCACACTTTAGGGGGAAATTCCCTCCAAAACGAACCCTGTTTTCCATACCAAGAGAGGCTGAGGAGCCATTTATGCACAAGACATACTTACTGGGGTACATACGACAATCTCTGCCCCTTCCTGAAGGGCCTTGGCCTGCTCCCACATGCTCCCTCCTCCATATACGGCCACTGATCGAAGATTATATGCTTTCCCAAATCGCTTACATTCTGCATGGATCTACAAAGTTGTTAACATATTAACAAGCTGCGACATTAGCAAATACCTCTATTATAATCAAAAGAGAGTTCTGAAAAACATGGTGTGATGTCATAGAAAATCTAACCCTAGAACATGCTTTAAAAAATCCCAGTTTTACTCAGAAAGGTATAAGTAAATATAGTAGAGTACCACTAGCACATCCTAAAAGGCTATCTAGAATCTTGCCTTGATTAGTCATTTTTTGTTTTCCACTTGTCTTCCTAATTCTGTCATTGCCTTTCTACCAAGAAAAATGAATTCATCCTGGAAAAAAATCATTGTGAGCTTATAATACAAACGATTCCTATATCACTGCTTTTTTTTTCCCCCTTAAAACAGTATTTCTGGTCCAGGCACAGTGGCACAGAGGTAGCACCACCATTCAGTAGGTTGAAATTTCAGGGGGCGCTACATTTGGCTCCTTGGCCAACCAGAATACACCAGGTACGGTTGTATATGCTCATGATCCTAGCTAACTGAAAGACTGGGGCAGGAAGACAGTGACACGGTGAGGCCCTGTAGGTAATATATGTAGTTGGCTATACAGAAAAAACGTAACACTTAATACTCAGCAAAATTTTCCTGATAGCACAACAATGTAAATATACTTAGTGCTAAATTGTACACTTAAAAATGGTGAAGATGATGAATTTTGTATTTTACAATAGAAAAAAACAACAAATATGTTAACAACAAAAATGGTTATTCTATCCACCTGACTCATTAGTCCCTTGCTAGTACACACATGGAAGGGGACATTCTATACCAAGCACGTACCTGTTGGCAAAGCTCCCGAGTGGGACACACAATCACTGCAATTGGTCCGTCACCTGGTTCCAATTCCTTCTGGTCCATTATATGAATCAACATGGGCCAGATAAAGGCTGCGGTTTTCCCACTGCCTGTCTTGGCAATACCAATCATGTCTCTGCCACTTAATGCCACAGGCACACCCTGGAGAAAAAAATAAAGTGTATCTATTCTAAAATTTCAATTCTGATTGATACTCTGTAGGAAATCCTGGGAGAAGATAAATGATTATTTAATTGACTCTACTTTGAAAATATGGATACAAAAAATACAATTTACAATAGCGGTGGTTGCTAATGAAAATTTTTCTCTCCCTGAGAAGGTACCGGGACTACCTCATTCATATAAAAAAACCTCTCATTTTTCTGTATAGAAATGAATGAATCCCATATGTGAATAGGAAACCAAAGCTATTACTTTCAATAATAAGTGAGAATTTTCAGGTCATTGACAAAAGGAATGCTAGTCACTGACAGTGCTGAATCTGTCCATGCACAAATGTTTCTGATAGGTTTAGGCCTAATGAAATGCCTTCTATCATATTTTCAAGTTATTTAACAGTTACAAAAGAATATTTTCCAATCACTTAAGAACTGTAAATAATTCACATTTGCTCTTTAGTTTTTTAAAAAATACTCCTGGATTTCATGTATGTTTCCCCCACCTTAATTAAAGCAAAAGTTTAAGTCAGAGGAAATATTCGGACACCTACTCATGATGATATGGTTCTACAGTAAACAACGACTTAGGCTTTGATTTGTTTGTAAACTAAATATAGTCACAAGAATGTCACTCTTTTCTTTCATTGTGCTTTACTTACCTGACACTGTATCGGGGTGGGCTGTGTGTACTCAGATTTCCGAATCTGGTGCATAAGCTGTTCATCAAACCCAAAATGAGCAAAACTACTTCCTGGTCTAGGCGGTGCAGCACCAGAGACCTAGAGATAGAGACAACTCCTAGGAATGACATGAACTTCAATACAGTAGCATTTGAAGTTCAACAATACTTACCTGGATCTAGCACTTGAAGTTGAAAAGGAAGTGAAAACATAAGCACTGCAGCTAAAAGCATATACTGAAAGGGCAAAATCTAAAATAATAAGATACAAAACCTCATATAAAAAAACTACATGATAGGGACCAGTAGATGGTATAGTGGTTACATGGCTAGACTCCCACATGGCCAACCATGGTATAAGCGCCAGATCTGGTGGCTTGCTTTCTCACTTTCTCTCTGGTCAAATTAAAAAACAATAACAACAATAATTAAAAGTTACATAAAATAATTTTTTTTGAGAGATATTTGCTGTAGGGAACGTGCACTCATTGGAGAGAAAG
Organism: Tupaia belangeri chinensis; assembly: GCF_000334495.1. Lineage (NCBI taxonomy): Eukaryota > Metazoa > Chordata > Mammalia > Scandentia > Tupaiidae > Tupaia > Tupaia belangeri. The sequence continues at coordinate 4,997,692 of NW_006159662.1, forward strand.
AGAGAAGGGGATGGCTATGCAGCAATCCCTTCTCCTCCATTCTCCTCTTAGGATTTTGGGCACTACACACACGCATTCAACATGAGTTTTAAGCTGCCAGGTCCGGGACTCGCATGGCAGTCAACTACATGGAGTCCAGCGATGTAATCGTTACTCAATCTGCTGGTCCCAAAAGTTTAAAATAAAGTAATTCTTAAAAAAAAAAAAAAAAAAAAAACAAGAAAAAGAAATATTCCTGAGCTAATTTTGTCATATAATTTTTATTGAGTACCTGAAACTATCTTAAATCAAAATTAATTTTCTCGTAAGAAATCAAGAGGGCCAGCATGTGGCAGGGAGATTGAGGCAGCTGGATCTCATATGGCTGACTGCATGGTTCATGTCTCGGACCTGACAGCTTGAAAATCATGCCAGGCACATGTGCATGCATGCCCAAAATCCCAAGAGAAGGGAATGCTGTGCATGACTATCCCCCCGAGGTGGGGAGGGGAAGGATTTCTCACTTTCCCTCTCTGGGGAATGTACACACCTTATTATGACCTTTAAAAAAAAAGGAAGAAAAATAATTCAATGAACTGGGAAGTTATTAACATTCCTTTTGCAATTTTGTATAAATATTAACCAGATAGCAGAAAAAATATTAACAAAACTTTCTCTCAAAATAAAATGAAAACTGAAAATAAACTCCAAATAAAACAAGTCTGTATGTACGAGTTACAAAGATGTGATCTACCACCTCTATTTTCGGTTTAGCCTGAAGAGTTAGCATCTCAGTCATGGTCCAGTCACTGTCAAAGCACTGTCCTAACTGTGCCCAGGTGAAGAATGGGGGCTTATTACTTCTACTGTGTCTCCAACAGTATAACTTTTCAATGCTTCTCCAGTGACACAAGTATTTCCAACCAAGATTTCACTTAAACAAACCAAACATTTTTTTGGGGAAGAGTGGGGAGCAGGTGAACTCTTAGAAAACAGACGCGAATACACACACATCTACCTATACCCACACTCATCTACCCACAGCTCTACTCCTCTGGGAAAACAGGAGTTCAAACAACACAGAGCAATTGGTAAGGCAGACATCAGCCAGAAAGTTGTCTACAATAGAGTAGACGTTAACTTATTATTTCTGTATATTTCATTTAACTAACATCTAGCAGTACCTTAAATAATATGGCCAAGTGCAACCCCCCAATTTTTTTTTTTTAAGTGACAGGGTCTAACTATATTGTCCACGCCAGCCTCAGCTTCCCGAGTTGCTATGATCACAGGTGTGCACCTCTACACTCAACTCTACCCCAAAGTGTTTTGGTGGGCAATTTTAATTACTGCTGTAGAATTAGTATACACATACTTCTATTTATTTTTTAAAAAGAATAATTTATTTAATTTTATTTATTCATTCTTTTATTTAAATTTGACTAGAGAGAAAGAGAGAAAAAATAAGCCACCAGGCCCAGGACTCAAACCGTGGTCGGCCATATAGGAATGTGCAGCGCCTAAACTACACACCATCTGCTTGCCCCACACACATAAAAGATGTTTATTTTTTCTAAGTGAAAAGATCCTATCAAAATATCTGGAGGACTAAAATAAATCCAGACACATGAAAAAAGGGATATAACTATTACACTAGCAAAAGCAGTTCTAGAACCATTAGCAAAGAAATGCAAGGTTATCAGCTTGGATAAACGATAACACTAAGCCTGGACTAATTAACACTAATATAACAACAGTGGCTGAATGATTATCTTACCCGAAGATTGAGCTTATGCCGAAGATCTATTAACTGCTGTGGAGTGAGGTTGGTTATCTCTTCATGCTCATTGTAAAAATTTTTTTCAAATGGTGGATAGTCAATCTGCAGGTCCAATTATTCAAAGTTAGTCTAGAATTCAAGAGTCAATCTTGTAAGTTTAATTTTAATGCAAAATAACCTCTTATAAATATACAAGTAAAGCCATCCCTGCTAGAAGAAAAAGGAATTAATCTATTTAGTGATGGCATACATCCCAGAAAGTTATAGCCACTACATTTTCTTATTCCTTTTTAAATATAAACATCAATCTACTTACTAAAGAAGCTGATAAGGACACCTCAGATTTTGAACAACCTTAAAGTAGACTAAGCAATCTCTGTAATGCCAAAGACCTCAATGGACAGGGTAGATATTTTACTGTACAACATTTAAACATGTTTTGGATTATGGTGTTCACCTAACTCTAGGCATTTTGAAACATTTCTAATATTTCCTTTGGTGAGACCTTTGCCTTTAGAGAGATTTCTGATTTTTTTTCTTTTTAAGGTTTTTGTCATTGGGTGTGTGTGCTCGCCAGAGAGAAGAGGGACAGAGACAGTGAAAACCCCTCCCCCCAGGGCGGGGTAGATGGCTACAATCCCTTTTCCTCCTAGGATTCTGGCATGAACAGACAAGCGCCTGCCATGACTTTCAAGCTGCCAGGTCTTTTAAGCTGTGGTTGCCATGTGGGAGTTGTGTCTAAACCACTATGCCACCTGTTGGTCCCAGAATTTCCATTCTTTTTTAAAACATGAAATTGCTGGGCTAGCAGGTGGAGTGGTAGCTGAGGTGTTGGACTTCCATGTGGCCAACTGCGATTCAAGGACCTGGAGACTTACTTGAAAAAATAAATAAGAAAATAAAATGAAACTGCTTATATCACTTTAAAGAAATGTACAGCCAAGCATTTCCAATTTTTAAGATAATAGTAATTTCTGCTATTCTTCCATACTTTTCTGTACTAAGGATACAAAACATAAGTAAATCGCCACATGTGAATTAGGTTAAATGATTCTTTTTGACATCAGAGGTTTTTGGGAGAATTTAAATCTTTCATAGATGGTAAAAATTTCTCATTAATTCTGGACACACCCAGGAAAATTTGGTGAGAAGAGTGGCATTGTTTTATATTCCTAAAAATCTCCAAAAATATGTCTGACTTCAAAGAAAATAGCTCTTACAGCATTCGTATTGTTGAGATAAGTTGTTTTAATTGAAGCCCATGGAGAAAATCTTGGCTCAAAAAGACTTACAGTCAGGGAAGGGAGGAGATTATTTTAGTAGCCTTTTCAGATACTTGAGGATTTTTGATACTCCCCTACAACTCGACAAATAGTTATTTCCTAAAGATTATTTTGATTGTGTAATTTTTTTTTTTTTTTGGAGAGGTTTTCGCTATAGGGTGCGTGCGCTTGGCAGACAGACAGAGACAGAGAGACAGAAAGCGAGAAATCACCTTCTGGGGGGATGGCCACGCCACAATCCCTTCTCCTCCATTCTCCTCTCGGGATCTTGGGCACGCACACACGCGCGCCCGGCGTGAGTTTTAAGCCACCGGGTCCGCGACGTGAACCGCAGCTGACTACATGGGAGTCCAGCGCCTTAGCCATTACGCCAACTGCTGGTCCCTTGATTGTGTAATTTGAAATCGTATGACTGAACTTTTTAGACTTCATTACATTGATCTAGTATGTATTCTGAAAGGAGTTTTTTTTTTTTTTTTGGAGAGATTTTTCACTGTAGGGCGCGTGCGCTCGCCAGACAGACAGAGAGAGACATAGAGACAGAAAGCGAGAAATCACCCCCCAGGGGGGATGGTCACGCCGCAATCCCTTCTCCTCCATTCTCCTCTCGGGATCTTGGGCACGCACGCACACGCGCCCGGCGTGAGTTTTAAGCCACCGGGTCCGGGACACGAACCGCGGTCGACTACGTGGGAGTCCAGCGACATAGCCATTACGCTAACTGCTGGTTCCCTGAAAGGAGTTTTTTTAACTCATGCATAATTCTGTAACATCATGCATCAGTCATTATCACAAAAATATTTTCTGAAAGCACTTTTACTTGCTTTCAGTGAAGTGTCATTTGGTTTCTCAAGTGAAAATGGTATTCCATGAAAAAAAAAATACCTCAGCTTATAACTCAAATATGAAATGCTTTTCCTTGAGATACCTATCACACTTTGGCAGGCAACAGAAATGTGTCTTATATGTACTTCTCATTTTATCACACATGTAACACCAGAGTAGATTTAATAAGTAGGGCCGGTCCTTCAGCTCAGTGGGACCCTACATGGCTGAAAGTCGTGTGAATGCTGGCCCCAGCACCTTGAAAAACATGCCAGGTGCATATACATGTGACCCTAAAGTCTTGAGAGCAGAGAAAAAAGGATTGCTATGTGACCATGCCCCATTGGGAGAGGTTTTGTTTCTCTTTTCCCCTCAACACCCTGGCAAGTGTACATGCTCTTTGGCAATTAAAAAGAATTTTTAATGTATAATAATCTTAACAATGTGTTTCATAAAAGCATTAAGTAAAACTGGCTTCCTCTTTTAACTGCAGTGGTTTGCAGGGAAGAACACAATGACTTGTGAACTGGCAGGGTGCCATTACTTAGACTTATGCTAAGGCACGAGCAGCTTCATCTCTCAGTGCTTTTATACCGTGGATGCAAATACTAACTCAGACAAAAAGGCAAATAACCTTAATATTATATGAAAATTCTTTCAAATTTGTAGACTCCCTGAAAGGGTCTCTGAACCACATGTTGAACACTACTGTTCTAGCTCCGGAATCACCAGGGTATGCAAGATCTAGTCTAACAGATGCCTGGATTTGAAACACTGACATTTTTCAAATAGGTTATATTGATACCCTCACTTCCTTTATCTGACTGAAGAACCATTTACTTCCTGACTTCTCTTTTTTTTTTTTTGGAGAGGTTTTTGCTATAGGGCACGTGCGCTCGCCAGAGAGAGAGACATAGAGACAGAAAGCGAGAAATCACCCCCCAGGGGGAATGGTCACACCGCAATCCCTTCTCCTCCATTCTCCTCTCGGGATCTTGGGCACGCACGTACACGCGCCTGGCGTGAGTTTAAAGCCACCGGGTCCGGGACGTGAACCACAGTCGACTACATGGGAGTCCAGTGACATAATAATAATCTTAACAATGTGTTTCATAAAAGCATTAAGTAAAACTGGCTTCCTCTTTTAACTGCAGTGGTTTGCAGGGAAGAACACAATGACTTGTGAACTGGCAGGGTGCCATTACTTAGACTTATGCTAAGGCACGAGCAGCTTCATCTCTCAGTGCTTTTATACCGTGGATGCAAATACTAACTCAGACAAAAAGGCAAATAACCTTAATATTATATGAAAATTCTTTCAAATTTGTAGACTCCCTGAAAGGGTCTCTGAACCACATGTTGAACACTACTGTTCTAGCTCCGGAATCACCAGGGTATGCAAGATCTAGTCTAACAGATGCCTGGATTTGAAACACTGACATTTTTCAAATAGGTTATATTGATACCCTCACTTCCTTTATCTGACTGAAGAACCATTTACTTCCTGACTTCTCTTTTTTTTTTTTTGGAGAGGTTTTTGCTATAGGGCACGTGCGCTCGCCAGAGAGAGAGACATAGAGACAGAAAGCGAGAAATCACCCCCCAGGGGGAATGGTCACACCGCAATCCCTTCTCCTCCATTCTCCTCTCGGGATCTTGGGCACGCACGTACACGCGCCTGGCGTGAGTTTAAAGCCACCGGGTCCGGGACGTGAACCACAGTCGACTACATGGGAGTCCAGTGACATAGCCATTACGCTAACTGCTGGTCCCCCCTGACTTCTCTTTGAAGAAACAGCCTCTCATCTACTCTAGATCTGGGAGCAATGGTAATGATTTACAGTAATTAAAAACCAAATGTGGGCCTGAAGACCCATTTTGAAAGGAAGATGTAAGCACTGTTTCTGGAAAACAAGTATAATTGCTTGAAAAAAATTCTTAAAATTCTAAAATTGAATGTAAGTGACCAATTCAAATATAGCTTTCAACAATATAGGCTATAGAGCCTGAAGCAATTTCTGACTCAACCACTTAGCAGAGATGAAAAGATTCTAAAGTACAAATGTTCTCCCAACATAGAGTACTTAGGACACTGAGAAAGCTCAAATACTGAAAGCTGAGGAAAACAGAATCAACTTGAGAAACGGCATCAAATTCAGCAAAAGATACCATACCTCTGAATGATCAATGGGAGGAAGAGGATCAATGATCTTTTTGGACGGTGCAATTGGATTTCCATCACTGTCATATTCCAAATTGTCTTCTTCTTCCTCCTGAACCACACCAGCAGTTGGGTTTTCTGCCATGTATCGAAAATAAGCTTCCTGCAGGAAAGCACAAGCATACAATCACACCCAAGTTCAACTGAGAATGTTCCTCTCCTGTAATTAGTGCACACAATGTACCAGATGACTGCACAGTTTCATACCTACCAAGTAAGGCAAAACTACTAGCAAAGAGTCCTTTAACAATGGCAGTGGTATTTAGGACAATCAGAAGACATGGATGAGACAGTTAGTACTACAAAATTAATTTGCTTAACAGAAGATTTATAAATTTGTCTGTTCCACAGCCTTCCTGACATGGGGTGTCTACCTACCCTTCCCAGAGCTGTGGAACATATGCTGTGGCTTTACCAACCCACATCTGGAAAGTAGCACTGTCTAGGAAAATCACAAACCTGGAAAGGGCTCACTGTGGTTCTTACCATCCCACAACTGAACAATGGAAAAACAAAAACATCAATGGACTGTCATTAATATTCTATCTTGAAATGTACAAATCAGAAACAGACCCTTACAAAAAGGTAGAGGTTAGATGTTGCTAAGAGGCCATCAATAGAGCCCACTCTACTACCTGATTTATTAGAATATTAATTTGGGGTTTTAAAAAAGCAAGCTGAAAAAAGCTTCTATTTCTTTTCAATTTTACAGCTGATCAAAAGTTCCATCTTCAACATGGGAGAAAGCCATGTGAATCTTTATCATTACCAACTGGTCACACAGGTAGAAAAGGAGTAACTCAAATGACATTCCCTGCTGAATAAGGAATGGCCATTCCAGTGAAGGCAAGCTAGCTTTTCCCCAGTATAGACTTTGCGGGGTAAAAATAAAAGAGAAATACTGCATAGGAACTCACTTGGTCATCTTCCTCTTCAATGTCATCTCGAATACCCCTGGAAAAACAAGCGGAGAAACAAACTTCCCTGCAAATGTTCCACATACCCAGCTCCATACTTACAGCAGATTAGTGTTGAATTCCATACAGCATAGGAACTCTCAACACTAACAATAACAAAGCAGCAATTCTCGCACTGTAAGCTCTCCACCCATCGAATATGTGTGGTTTCAATCTGTAAGCTGTACTGTGCATGTCTTTTGAACAGGCTGATGTAGTACCCCATAAACACCAATTACTCACAAGGAGATTGGGAGTAAAAACTTTCTGAACATAGGTATCAAAGGATCCTACCCTGTCGACCTATACATCAAACACAATACAGCTGTGAAAAGTATTTCACATTAAAGAGATTCCTGTGTTTGTATATGCTAGAGAAAGAAGGTCATAACTTTCATATTGTCCCTTAGGCAGTAAGAGAACAGAAGAAAAACTACATTAACTCCTTTGTGAGTTTGGGACTAAAACTCCTAAACTGCTCAATGGAAAAGGAGACTACTGCCACTTGGTGCATTTCTCAGTAGCTACACAAAGTATGGTTGCTTAGTTCCCACAAGCACCTCTTTCTAATTTGACTTTCTGCCTAACTAACTAAAGTAACTCACTATTCCTAAGGCAACCAGCAAGCAGCACCACCAGTACAGGGCAGCTGGAAGAGGATGCAACATACATAAGCACCAACAAGAGGAATGAACCTCCATATGCCACGGGAACCTTGGGAGGAGCCTGAAGCACTGATAGTCAAGCAGAGGGAGAAAAAAGTCCACTCACGGTTGGTTGAAAGGGTCTTACAAGTGTAAAAACGAGATGTCTCTTTCTCAGTACATTAAGTACTTCAAGTTCTAAGAATGCTAAAGCACGATGTCACTCTTCGTGAAATGAGGTTTTATTATACCAAAATACATTTGTTTTTATGATATAATCATCATTACTTCTCATAAACAATCACACAGGCATTAACTTATTTATATCATGGGATACAACTCCAAACAATGAACCAAAACTTTAATAACTATGCTCCCCAGACCCCTACTGCAATTCAATTCTTGTGTTTACTAAAACACTATTTATGGTTAAAGACCAAATGCTACTTTAGCAAATAGGATAATTTTTAATTACTGCAAATGCAAAGACTTTTGCTATCTCTATTACCTACAAAAATATTTAAAATTTAAGAGTAACTTCAAGTAAAGACATTTGTGTATGTTAATTTTTACTTTGGGGGAATAGGCTTTGCAATATTCCAGCAATTTTTATGTAACCTTTATGAAGGAGAAGAAAACAACTTACTTTACGTTTTTTCGTTCCTTGTCCTTTTCTTCAAGCCTCTTCATGTCTCTAGCAGCCTGATCCTAAAGAAACGAAAGGCCCTAAGGAATCACATCCATTAAAAACACTGAAAGAGGAATTCTCTTTCTTTTTAAAGTTTATTTCTTCTGTGAGTCAGAGAGACGGAAACAGAGTCAGAGAGAGTGAATGAGCACAGCGCCATCAGAACACTGACACCATGATCTGCCTCCAGCTTCAGCCAGCCGTGGATGAAGAGCAAGTGTGTGACCATTTTACTCAGGGAGATCGCTGAGCCTGAGATCGGAACTCTTCCTTATGTGCCAGCCTCACAGAACCTGGCTCTTGGAAATTTCTATTAGAAAGAAATTCTAGAACAGGCTGTGTTGCCTAGTGGTTAAGGGAGCCGGATCCCACGTGGCCAACTGTGGTTTGAATCCTGGCCTGGCACCTTGAAATGCCTACTGGACACACATGCGTGCAATGCCTAAAATCCCAACAAGATGGAGAAATGAAGTAGAAGGGATTGTGGGGCAATCACACCCCATAGGGTGAAGGGGATGTTTTCTCACTCCTATGTCTCTGTCAAGTGCAAGCACTCTCATGCAAAAAAAGAAAAAAAAAAAAAAAAAAGGAAAAAAATCTAAATCTGTGATGTCAACAATTTCGTTGACATCACAGATTTAGCTATGCACTTTGACAATTTTATTTTGATGCAAACTGCATTTTAACAATTATTTTTTCAAAGTGAAAGACCCAAATGCTCTAAAAACTTAACTGTACAATTTTCACCTATAACAAGCAGGATTTTCAAAAAGTTCATGGAAAAGGACGTTTTAATTACAAAATTAAATAATTCTTAAAATAAATCAATGCTGCAAAAAATAACTTCATGGAAAATAAATGTAAAAAAACTACTTATGGTCTTAAATTTTTTTTGTGCCAAAATAAAATAGTTCTTTGATTCTAATTTTTCATGAACTTTATGAAGTCCCTTCATACATATCATCTAAGGTAAAAATTAGTAAAAATGCTTGCTTCATAAAAATAAACTCTTCAGTGAATATTTTTGGAGAGATAGGGCACATGCACGAGATGGAGAGAGAAAGTAAGAAATCAGCTCCCAGGGGCAATGGCCACACCACGATTCCATCTCCATTCTCTTCCTGGGATTTTAGACTCCAGGCACATACGTATGCCCAGCATGAGTTTCAAGCTGCTGGATCCAGGACTTGAACTGTGGTCAGCCAGTGTGGGAGTCCACAAGCTGCTGTGTCCACAACTTGAACCGTGGCCAGCCAATGTGGGAGCATCCACCACTCCATCACCTGCTGGCTCTCACTCTTCTTTTTAAGTTGATACAGTTATGGCTGTAAAAGGTCTTAAATTCAGGCAAATAAGCTTTTCTCAAAGTGTGACTTAAGATCATTTATATCAAATTACCAGAGGGGCTAGTAAAAAATTACAGATTTCTGGCTCTGATCTGAAAAGGTGGTTTTCAATCTGGAATGATTTTGCTCCTACGCAACATTGCCCTAGCAATGTCCGAAGACATTTTTGATAGTCACAACTTGGAGTAGAGGGTGCCAGGGTGGGGCTGGTGTTACTGAGGAGTGAAGGCAGGGACACAGTTCAACATCCTACAATGCACAGGGCAGCCCTCACAACAGTGAACTACCCAGCCCCAAAGTCGCTAGTCCTGGACTTAATACCCTGCTCGAGATCTACTAACCCAGGAGCCTTGGGGGTAGACTAAAATGTGTTAAGGTTTCAAGTCTTTCCATAGGCAATTCTTTTTTTCTGGAGAGGTTTTTGCTATAGGATGCATGCACTCACCAGAAAAACAGAGAGAGACAGAGACAGAAAGCGATAAATCACCCCCCAGCAGGGATGGCCACAGCACAATCCCTTCTCCTCCATTCTCCTCTCAGGATCTTGGGCACACATGCACACGCACATGCACCTGGCGTGAGTTTAAGCCACCTAATCTGGGACTTGAACCGCGGTCAACTACATGGAAGTCCAGCGACATAGCCATTATGCTAACTGCTGGTCCTTCCATAGGCAATTCTTTACAAGTTGATACTTGCCTCCACTTCAGCCATGAATGCCTCCAAGGGATCATCATCACTGTCAGATAGCCATTATGCTAACTGCTGGTCCTTCCATAGGCAATTCTTTACAAGTTGATACTTGCCTCCACTTCAGCCATGAATGCCTCCAAGGGATCATCATCACTGTCAGAGTCTGCAGGCTTGGAATGGAATTGCTGGCGGGGCCGGGGGGGTTTCACAAAAAAAAAGGTAAATCAACATTGCTAGAGTCTTCTTCCTCATCTTCAAAATATCTGAAAATTAGGAACCAGCAGATGGCATTAACAGTTATGACACTGGAGTTCCTCGTAGTTGACCGTAATTTGAATCCTGGACCTCGTAGCTTAAAACTCACACCGGGCACATGTGCGTACATGCCCAAAATCCCAAGAGGAGAATGGAGGAGAAGGGATTACAGCATGGCCATCCCCCTTGGGGGATGAATTCTCGCTTTCTGTCTCTGTCTGTCCACGGAGTGCATGTGCCTCCTATAGCAAAAATCTAAAAAAAGAAAAAGAAGAAAATCTGAAAATTAAAATGGAAACTGATAAAGCGAATGTTTAGTTTGGGATCAGTGACTCTTTCAGTAGAGTCTGTGCTATGGGAACACATGGCATTTTTGTACGAAACATCAAATATTTAGTTTGTTACAATCCTTAAAAACTTTGTTTTAACAGATATTTTTTACCATTTTTTTTTTTGAGAGGTTTTTTTTTTTTTTTCCACTATAGAGCGCGTGCGGTCGCCAGACAGACAGAGAGAGACAGAGAGACAGAAAGCGAGAAATCACCCCCCAGGGGGGATGGTCACGCTGCAATCCCTTCTCCTCCATTCTCCTCCCGGGATCTTGGGCATGCACGCACACGCGCCCGGCGTGAGTTTTAAGCCACTGGGTCCGGGACCGCGGTCGACTACGTGGGAGTCCAGCGACATAGCCATTATGCTAACTGCTGGTTCCCTTAACAGATATTTTTATAAAGCTAAGGACTTTCTTCAGAAGTTCTGGGTTATTTTCTGAGGACCAACAGAAAACTTCTAAACTTGAATCCAAAATCATTTACCATACTACTTAAATATTTAGAAAGGATAATTCCAAAGCCTAGAGAAACTATCACTTTTTCTTTAGAGACAAGTCAATATAGCTCTTTATGAACTAGAACAAAAACACTATTCAGACCTTACCTCGTAATTAAAATAGTAGTACAACCACATATTAGTTTAAATAATTTAATTGCAGCTTAAAATATTTACAGCATTTCAAGTCTTCAAGGAATTCCTTTAAAGTTTCATTATGTTTCATGCATACACATCGACACTCACACTACTAGTTCTGTGTGTGTGTGTATGTGTACACCAAGGCATACTCATATAGTTAACTGTTATGCTATATGTAGTAATAGCAGCATATATTCACCAATACCACACTATGTTACCATATGTAATAGCAATCATATTAACATATATGGCATAAGGTACACACACACATACACATATGTTGATGGTAATACATACTGATTTATATAGTAGATTTTACTTAATAAAAAAAAGTTCCTGAACTGGTTAATGCTCTCTTAGATGATGCCGTGTACTTCAAAAAAATTTAGAACTCCAATCTTGTGACTTTTTAAATTAAAACAAATAAAAAATTCAGGGATCAGCAGTTAGCATAATGGCTATGTTACTGGACTCCCATGTAGTTGACCGTGGTTTGCGTTCCGGACCCAGTGGCTTAAAACTCACGCTGGGGGCGTGTGCGAGTGTGCCCAAGATCCCGAGAGGAGAATAGAGGAGAAGGGATTGTGGCGTGGCCATCCCTCCGGGGGTGATTTCTCACTTTCTGTCTCTCTCTGTCTGGCTAGTGAGCATAGGCGACTTACAGCAAAAACCTCTAGAAAAAAAAAAAAAAAAAATTCAAACACTGTCACAACCAGGTTGGAAATAATAGCAAAACGATTCACCAAAGAAATTATCTTCAGAAATTATAGCTTAAATCTTCAACTTCTTTTTCTTTTGCTATAAGGTACACGTGCTCAGCAGGCAGAGAGAGAGTGAAAGTGAGAAATCACCACCATCCCCCAAGGTTGGATGGCCACACCACAATACCTTCTCTTCCATTCTCCTCTTGGTACTCTAAGCACGCATGCACATGCACATGGTGTGATTTTCAAGTGCTGAGTATGGGACTTGAGCTGTGCAATTGGCCAAGTGGGATCCAGCCACCTTAACTACTACACCACCTCGCTGGCTCTCCAACTTTTTATAACTACCACTTTATTAGACAAATGAGTTAAAAATGATAATTTGGGGGACCAGCAGTTAGCGTAATGGCTATGTCGCTGGACTCCCACGTAGTCGACCGCAGTTTGCGTCCCGGACCCAGTGGCTTAAACTTATGTTGGGTGCATGTGCGTGCGTGCCCAAGATCCCGAGAGGAGAATGGAGGAGAAGGGATTGTGGTGTGGCCATCCCCCCTGGGGGGTGATTTCTTGCTTTCTGTCTCTCTGTCTCTCTCTGTCTGGCGAGCGCATGCGCCCTATAGCAAAAACCTCTTAAAAAAAAAAAGATAATTTGGGAAGCCAGCAGGTGGCATGGTAGGTCACGTGCTGGATTCTCACATGGCTAACCATGGTTTAAGTCCCCAACTCAGCATTTGAAAATCACACCAAGTACATGTGCATGGGTGTCCAAAATCCAAAGAGAATAGAGAAGGGGACTGTGGTGCTGTCATCCTCTGTGAGAAGTGATTTCTCATTTTCCTTCTCTGTCTCTCTCCAGCGGGCACACATGCCCTATGGCAAAACCCTAACAACAACAACAAAATTACTTGGCATATGTTTCCTGAGAATTATTGAGAAGATCTTGAGCAAATTTTTCTACCACTCTCTGTAATCATTTTAAGGACAGACTATTAGGCAAATTATGTATTTACAGAACAATTTACATAGTATTAATAAAAAACTGAAGTAAAGATCAAAATGACATGAAGTATTAAACTCTTTGGCCATATTTACGTTTCAGTGGCCTCAAAGCCCATAACCATGCATTTATTGAGCAACTGCCCACTAGAACACTACTTAGGAAGAAACCCGATTTGCTGAATGAGTACACAGGGTATGACAGACAAGTACACTTGACAATTTATTGGGGATTATGCAATTCAGTGAGATAATCAATTTAAGAAGTTATCAGTAATTGAGAAACAGTTTCTGTGCCTCGGTTTCTGGAAATGGAATGAGTATCTCAAAGCCCAATCTCAACAATTACCAGGAATCACTACTTACGCATTTTCTTCATCAAAGTTGGCCCGTTTTGATCCAATTTTGTAGAAAGAAGGGAGCTGTGGTGGAGCTGACTTTCCGAACCCAGAAGAAGAGCTGGTTGCCCCAAAGGCACTGTGGGACTGTTGTGGAAGTTTGGGTTCCTCCTTCTTTCCAGCACTGATGGCAAAACCTCCAAAGCCAAATCCCCGCTTGGTGCCTGGGCCACCTTTATTCCAATTCATGGTGCCAATAACGGGTCTATTAGGAACAATACACATGAATATAAATTTAGCTTTATAAAGTAAACAGCCCCACTGCCTGTATGTCTCTGCCAACCTCCAAACTACTGCCTACCAATTAAAACTATAACATGGTTTTTCAGATAGTAACTTCAACCATATGACTACATTTCCTAAAACAGTGAAAAGCATTCTTTTTATTGAGATCTTGGTCTAAACAGGAATGCAATATATAATACCATCCCCTTCAAAAGGATTTGACTATTCATTAACATCACCTTAAGTTGCCAAAAATACTCAGAGACAAGAAATATTGTGGGAAATCTAGTATGTGCGAGGCATTGTCTTTGGCAACCGAAAATATCAAGAGGAAAAGACTTGATTTCTTACACTTTATCCTTAAAGAAGTTACAGTCTACCAGGAGAAGAAAACAAAAACAAAAACCACAATTTCAATATAATGCTTGCTACAACAAAGACTGAGGTGTTATCAATAAGACTACCCTCAAACTGAAGATTACCCTCTGGCAATGACATCTGGGAGAATCAACATTTTAAAATACATGAGTTATTTGTAAACAGTATCTATGTATTTATCTCGGAAGATTACTTATGAACCATGAATTTACTGAGCAAGTACCAAAGAACACCATTCAGGAAGAAACATGATTCAATGATATCGGAAGAAATTACAATTCACTGACAAGTTGCCTAAACTATTCAGTTAGCCTGTGATTAAGTATTACCAAAAATTAAGTTGCGATAATATCAGTTTATAAACAATATCTTGTTATCTTACTAGTTTTGGCTAAAAAAAACAAACAAACAACTCTTAGTGATACAAATTTTATAGACAAGTAGAAAACTCTGCAAAAAGGAGTAACATTTAAAACTATCTAAAATTTCTTCTCCCACATATGTATTTTTGTTGTATCTCTTGCTCTGTTTTAATGTATACACAAAATTTAATTATAAAATTAAAATAATATTTTATGTATCATTTTGCTACTGGAATCTTCACCTAATGATATACTGGGTGGTCAGAAAAGTCATGACACATTTTTGCATAGAAAAACACAGAAAAAAGATAAAAAAAAAACCCATCATGGCAATAGATTAAATATCTCTAAAATGAAAATTGAGGGACAGACAGTAGTGTGGTGGTTAAGGCATCTGGAAATCACATGGTCAACTGAGTGGTTTGAGTCTCAGATTCATATGGTTGAGAAATACTCTAGGCATATGTGTGAGTGTGCTCAAAATCCCAAGAGAAGAATGAGAAGAAGGGATTGAGGTTTGGCCCTCTCCCCTAGAGGGTGCTTTCTCACTCCCTCCTCCTCTTTCTGTCTCTTCAGTGAGCACAAGTCCTCTAACAAATCAGGAAAGAAAGAAAGAAAATGAAATTTCACATGCCAACATACCACAAATGGTTCCGCACCTGACCTCCTGTAAAGAGTCCTAGCCATAACACTGCAAAACAAAAATATTGTGTAAAACTGGGACCAGCAGACATGGCGTAAAGGTTAGATTGCTGGACTCCCACGTAGTTGACTGTGGTTCAAGTCCTGGACCTGGCAGCTTCAAAAAAACTCATGCCGGGCATGTGTGTATGCATGATCTTGAGAGGAGAATGGAGGAGAGAAGATTTCGGTGTGACCATCCCAGGGGATGATTTCTTGCTTTCTGTCTCACTGTCTTTCCAGGAAGTGCATGTGCCCTACAGCAAAAATCTCTATAAAAAAGAAAAAATATATATTGTGTAAAATTATCTTCAGGTATGGGTATAAGACATGTAAGAAATATAAATTAATTTTGTGTTTGGACTTGGGTTCCAGCCCCAAGACATCTCATTATGCAAAACTGAGAAATAATGTATTTGAGAATCTGAAAAAACCCACAAAATCCAAAAACACTTTTGGTCTCAAGCATTTCAGATAAAGCACACTCAACCTGTAAAACATCTTCAATGTTTTTTTTTAAACTTTTTTAAAGAGTTTTTTTTTTCTATAGGGCGTGTGTGCTCGCCAGATAGACAGAGAGAGAGAAACAGAAAGCGAGAAATCACCCCCCAGGGGGGGAAGGCCACGCCGCAATACCTTCTCCTCCATTCTCCTTTCGGGATCTTGGGTATGCACTCACACACACATGCCTGGTGTGAGTTTAAGTCACCGGGTCCAGTTCTCGAACCGCGGTTGACTACATGGGAGTCCAGCGACTTAGCCATTATGCTAATTGCTGGTCCCTAAAACATTTTACAATGTTAACAAATATATTTATTTAGTATGGTCTTATAATCTTGTAGAACATGATTATAGCTGTATCTTTAAGGCATACTCAATTATTTCCTTAGGATCAATTCTTTACACGCAATTGTTTAGTCAAGGGAATGAATATGCACTTCTCGCTTTAAAATTTTAAATTACTGCTTACATTTATGGAAAAGTGCTTATTAAAACACTAAGTAAAATAAGGGCATAAAAAAGGTGGGTGGTATGATTCAACTTATATATAAAAACATGTTATTACAAATACAGAGATAGTTGAAAGGCTATTTATCAAAATGTTAATAGCAGTTACTTGATTTTTTATTTTCTTTGTGTTGGTGCTTACTATCAATCAGAAAAAATTTAAATGTTTACAATGGTCTCTCTCTCTTTTTTTTTTTTTTTACTTTTGAGGTTTTTGCTATAGGGCGCGTGCGCTCTCCAGAAAGAGAGAGACAGAAAGCAAGAAATTACCCCCCGGGGGGGATGGCCACTCCGCAATCCCTTCTCCTCCCGGGATCCTGGGCACGCACGCACATGCACCCAGCTTGCACGATCGACTAAAAGAATTCTAAAAATGGATTTTTATGGTAACATTGTTGAAATCAGGAACAACAAGATATGTGCTTTTCTGCTTCTATGTCCCTCTCTGCTCTACGCCTTGCATTTTTTTTTTTTTGAGAGAGATTTTCACTGTAGGGCGCGTGCGCTCGCCAGACAGAGAGAGACATAGAGACAGAAAGCGAGAAATCACCCCCCAGGGGGGATGGTCACACCGCAATCCCTTCTCCTCCATTCTCCTCTCGGGATCTTGGGCACGCACGCACACGCGCCCGGCGTGAGTTTTAAGCTACCGGGTCCGGGACACGAACCGCGGTCGACTACGTGGGAGTCCAGCGACATAGCCATTACGCTAACTGCTGGTTCCCTATGCCTTGCATATTGTCTGAACTGCTGTTATACAGCATTTAGTTGGGTCTCCTCAGAATTAAGTTTGAGTTATGTACACTATGTCAATCTCCATCCTTAGATCCTACTTAGTTCCATAAAGGGACTGTTTACTAATTTTGGAACTTGCTTAACTATGAGAATGGCTAAATTAAGTACTTAATAAGTACTAGTTTACTTGAACTTAGTTAAAAACCATCTCCTGCTCTTTTAGGAAACTCACAAGGGGATTCTTTCATTTGGAGAATCAACATTTTAGTAAGAATATTTAAAAGACATTTTTAGCATCTGGTAAAAACCTTAATTGCCAGAAGGTACATGCACTCACTGGAGAGACAGAGAGAGACAGATAAAGGAGAAGGAAAAAGCACATCTATAATCCCAGCAACTTGGAAAGCCAAGGCAGAAAAATCATGAGCAGTTTAATAAGTAAGAGATATCTACTAATCATGAAGTTATCAAAATACAGTATAGATATTTAAAAATCAACTATAATCCTGCTACTTGTGGATCTGTTTAAAGCCATTACTTGGTCCTAATGCACGCACATAAATACTTGAGCACTTTGCCTTCCCTTGAGTTCTTACACTATGCCTGGTACCTCATCCTTTCCACCAAGCAGGCAGACTCTATTATATAGCTCTAAAACCTCACCTCTGCCTCCATAAACACTTCTCCAATGGAAGACAGAAAAAGTGAAAACAGTCACTAGCTTCAGAACATACATTCATCACATTCACCCTCCACCCAGGTAAACTTCACAAATTTCATTAAAAACAACAAACAAAAACAGCAGCAAAACCCCCCGAAACAAACAGCCCAATTAAAAAATGGCCAATAAACACATAAGATGCTCAACATCACTACTAGTTAGGGAAATGCAAATCCAAGCCACAGTGAGAGTCCAGCTGAGAAGGCGCAGCAGAAATGCAATGTGCGGTTGTAACTATATGGGAAGGTCCCAAGTTCACAGGTTTCCCAGAGGTCTCCCTGTATATGCTGGCCCGTGGGCCTCTGCCAATGCCTACCATCCTGGTTGGCTAGGGGTGGATCACAGTGTGAAGACCCTGATGGAAGAGTGTTTCTCTCTCTCTCTGAAGAAACAGACTCAAAAAAAAAAAACCCACATTGGGTCAGCCCTGTGGTCTAGTAGTTAAGGGAGTGGGATCCTGTGGCTCAAATCCCAGCTAAAAACACACTGAGCAGGTGGTGTGGTGGTTAAGGGCACCAAACTCCGACATGGCCGACCATGGTTGGAGTCCCAGACCTGGCGGCGCTTGTTTTCTCTTTCTTTCTCTCTCTCCGTCTCTCTCTGGTCAAATTTAAATAAATAAATAAAATAAAGTTAAATAATATAATTCTAAAAAACAAACAAACAAAAACCATACTGGGTATGTGTGCAGACATGTCAAAATCTCCACAGGATGGAGAAACAAGAAGGGACTATGGTATGACCACAACCCACTGCATGCATGCTTTCACCTTCTCTCCTCCCTCCCCCCCAGTGCACACACCTTCTGGCAAAACACACACACACACATAAAGACACAATGAAATATCACCTTGCATTCATTAGGATGACTAGTATTAAAAAAACAAATAAGCAAACAGAAAACAGAATTGACAAAGATCAGGAACCCTCATTTATCGCTGGTGGAATGTAAAATGGTCCAGTTACTGTGAAAAACAATATGGTGGTTTTTCAACATAGAATTTCCATATGATCCAGTAATTCCCCTTCTGGGTAAAAGAAAGAAAAACAGGGACCTGAACAAGTATTTGCACAACCATGTTCATAGCAGCATTACTCACAATAGCTAAAGAATGGAAGTGACCCAAGTGTCCAATGACAGATAACAAAAGGGCATATGCGGGAACCAGCAGTTAGCGTAATGGCTATGTCGCTGGACTCCCCCGTAGTTGACCGCGGTTCACGTCCCGGACCCGGTGGCTTAAAACTCACGCCGGGCGCGTGTGCGTGCGTGCCCATCCCCCCTGGGGGGTGATTTCTCGCTGTCTCTTTGTCTCTCTCTGTCTGTCTGGTGAGCGCCCACGCCCTACAAGGAAAATCTCCCCCCCCCCCAAAAAAAAAGGGCATACGCATACAACGAAATTCTCATATGTGCAACAGGAATGACCCTTGAGAACATTAGACTAAGAGAAACAAACCAGTCACAAAAAGACAAAAATTCCACTTAAAGTATCTAGAGTAGTCAAACTCAGGACAGAAAGTAGAATGGCGGTTACCAGGTAGGGTGGGGAAAATGGTGTGTTACTGGTTAACAGGTACAGAAATTCCAAGATGAAGAGTTCTGTGGCTACATGATGGTGATGGCAGCAAAACAATGTGAATGTACCTAACACTGCTGAACTGTACATCTAAAACTGGTTACTATTCTCATGTGTATTCTACAATTTAAAAAGACAAAAGCAAGAGGCCAGCAGATGGCATAATGGTTGTGTCACTGGACTTCCACGTGGTCGACTGTGACTCGAGTCCCAGACCCAGTGGCTTAAAACTCATATTGGGCACATATACATGCCCAGGATCTCAGGAGAAGAATGAAGAAGGGACTGCAGCGTGGCTATTTTCCCTGGGGGATGATTTCTCACCTTTCGTCTCTCTGTCTCTCCGGCAAGCACATGTGCCCTATAACAAAAATCTCTCTTAAAAAAAAAAAAAAAAAAAGCAAAACTATGAAAGTTACAGAATTCTATTTCCACATACATTTCTAGATTGTTATTTTATTCTATTTAGGAGGGAGTAAAATAATACTGTCTAGCCCTCAGTCCCTAATCTGAAATGTAAACATACTTGTGAAAATTTGGCTACATTTTTTTTTCCTTAAAAAAAAAAAAGATTCCTGGGTTAGCTGGTGGGGTGGTAGTTAAGGTGGCTGGATCCCACATGGTCAACTGTGTGGTTTTAGTTCCAGACCCAGAGGCTTGAAAATCACCTCTGATGGGGTCAGCAGGAGGCGTGGTGATTAAGGCACTCAACTCCCACATGGTAGACTGTGGTTCAAGTCCCAGGCCAGGCACTTTGCTTTCTCACATCCCCCCCCCCCCACTTTGCTGTGCAAAAAAAATTAATAAAACTGAGTCTTTAAAAAAAAGAAAAGAAAAAAAAATCGCCTCCACATGTGCGTGTGTGCTCAAAACTCCCAGAGGAGAATGAAGAAATGATTATGGCATGGCCATCCCCCAGAGGGTGATTTCTCATGGTCTCTATATCTTCCTCACTGTCCCTATCTGGCCAGTGCATATGTCCTAGGGCAAAACAAAAGACTTTTTAGAAATAAACACCTAGTTTAAAAAGAATGAGCTGTTTTATGGAACCATGAACATGTTTTAATGGCACTTGCCTTAAAGAGAAGGATCGAAGCTGGGCCTTAGAAAACACTATCCATTGTTTTATACTAATAATCACTAACCACTTTGTGTCCAGTAATATAAGGGACACCTCTCATGCACACATAGCTTCTTTCCATCTCTACCTCCACTACTGCAGTCATTTCCTAACAAGTCTGACTGTTATCCAGCTTCCATACCAATACTAGTCATCACTAAATCAAAATATACTGAGTGTCTATTTTGTGCCAGGCACTATTCTAGGCACTGAAAATACAATAAAGGAATCAGACAGCTCCAGCTCAGAGAAAAATCCAATGTCATAATTTCAAGTAGTAAAAGTGCTTTGAAAACAAGCAGGTTAAGAAGTAAGTTATTGCAGACAGAAGTCAGGCAAGACCTCTCGCAGGTGAAGGACAGCACACACTTGACAGTTAACTCCTTCCCCCAACTCTACTGTTCTAAGAATGCCAGTTTTATTGAAAATCTCATGATGATGTCTGTCTTGAAGTCCCATTTATAACCAGCAAATATTCTGTATCTTTGAGATGTAACCCTGTAGTAAAGTACATAAACTGAAGAAGTAACAGCAGGGCAGACAAAAGTGAAAACAGAAAATGAATTTCTATTTCCTTTGGCAAAGTAGCATGGCCTATCAATAGCGTGAGATTAGGCTCCCCCCCCCCAAAAAAAAAAATCACTGGTAAGAGGTGAGCATTTAGATGCTTAGTGAAAATCTCCTCCTTCCAGGTTCTCTCAGACCCTGTCCCAACTTGCCCCAACTCGAATTTCTGATTCTATCATTCCCTTCAATTCGGTAGCTCTCCACAATTATTCAACCAAACTGAAACCAGACCCTTCATTGTGGCAACAAGCGACTTTACCATTCAGAATCCTCAGGATTTCCCCACCCTCACTTAGTCTTCCAAGAAAACCAGCACTTTCCTGAATATTCTTCCCTCTATTCACTAGGTCTTTGGGAAAGTCATGATGTATTTTTCTATGCAAAAATGTGTCATGACTTTCCTGACAACCCAAAAGACTTCCTCCTCACCAAATCTCTTACTGTTTCTACCTACCAAAGTCCTAGCCTTCAAACTCCACCTCAATCACTAACTCCTAGAACAATGACAAGGATATGATTTCCCCAGAAGTGGTATCTTCTGCATCAAACTTCCTTTCTGGCCTTAAAAAACACATTTAATTTTAACTATTTGTGTTCTTGTTTTATTTCAATTCCATACTATAGGTTGTATGGCTGAAAAACAGACTTATTTATTTATTACCTCTTCTAGTATAATATTGAGGAGCTGCTCAATATTCATGTTCATTCATTATACAGAAGACTCAAGTAGATCTTCTATGTGGCTGAGGAGAAAAATCCGAGATGGCACAAAGGTTTACCTAGGAAGGTCTAGGCACTAAAATGTTGTTATTAGAAGAAAATCATAACAATAATAAACTAGCATTGGTGACAATGTTCAGTCTCTAGCTCTGTACCTAACGTGGTATGAACCTCAGAGAAGTCATTTGACCTCTCTGGGACTCAGTTTCCTCATCTGCAAAATGCGAGAATATCATCTACCTCAAGAGTTGGTGGGAAAAACTGAATTAATATACACAAATACACTTAACAAAGCCTGGTACCTAGTAAGGGTTCAATGTTAGTTGCCATTATGTTTATCATTATTTCTCCAATAACCGATTTCTCCAATAAATTCAGAACACAGATTGAACATCCCTAAATCTAAAATCTGAAATGTTCAAAAATCTGAAACTTCATTAGCACCAATAAGACACTATTGGGTCTTACTGGGCCAGGGCCACTCTATTAAGGGAACCAGATCCCACAGTTGGGATGCCAGACCACAGTTCAAATTTCAGCCTCAGTGGCTTGAAATATAAGTGAGCAGGATCTTTCCATGCACACGTGTGTGTGCTCGAATCCCAAAAGGAGAAATGACAAAGAGGGGATGACAGCATGACCATGCCCCACTAGAGGGAAACTTTCTCGCTCTTTTTCTGTCTCTCTCAGGTAAGCACATCTGCCTTCTGTTAAAAATAAAAACAAAACCCACAATAAAAAAACACCGCATAAAATTACCCTCAGATTGTATGTGTAAAATAGATGAAACAAATGAATTTCATGTTTAGATTTGGATCCCATCTCCAAGATGTCCCATTACATATATACGAATATTCCAAAATCCAAAATACTTCTGGTCCCAAGCATTTCTGATAATGGATACTCAAAGTGTCATCTCTTTTAACTCCTAGATTTCATACCTAAGTGCCACATGGCACCAAACGTGTCAAAGATAACAAGAGAAGGAAAGCTTTACAAGAACGCTAGAACCCAAGTTAGGCACAGAAAGATACAAGTTGGGAACATGTGAAAAGGAAAAGGACACCAGGGAGGAAAGAGAAATAGCAAAGGCTAGGACGTAAGAATATGCACAGAACACAGGGATAACAATTTGGCTAGTGCTTGTATTTTGGGCAACAGCAAAAAGGAAGGTATGATCTAAATGACTATAAAAATAGTGGACTAGGGACCAGCAGTTAGTGTAATGGCTATGTCACTGGACTCCCATGTAGTCGACCGCAGTTCGAGTCCTGGACCCAGTGGCTTAAACCATGCTGGGCACGTGTGCCTGCATGCCCAAGATCCCAAGAGGAGAATGGAGAAGAGATTGCGGCAAGGTCATCCCCCTTGGGGGGTGATTTCTCGCTTTCTGTCTCTCTCAGCCTTTCTGGCGAGGGCAATGTGCCCTATAGAAAAAAAACTCTAAAAAAAAAAAAAAAATAGTGGACTAGGTCCCGACTGGATCGTGCAGAGCCACCACTTGGGAGACTAAAAGCTGTATCAGAAGCCTGCGTTCAGTTCCTGAGTCCACCTGAACACACTGGGCAAAGCTGCATGTACCTGCAATCCTGACTAATTGGTAGCTCAGACAGGCAGACTGTGCTATGGAGAGACCCTGTCAAAAGATAACTGTTTCTCAGGGCCGGCAGGTGGCATGTTGGTCAAGGGTGCTGGACTCCCATATGATCAACCATGGTTCAAGCCCCAGACCTGGCGGCTTGCTTCTCACTTTCTCTATCCCTCTTTGGTCAAATATAAATGAATAAAGTTAAATAAAAAAATTCTTAAAAATTAAAAGAAAAAAAAAAAACTGTTTCTCTCCCTCTATTCTCCTACTCCAGTAAAAGGGATAAAGGAAAAATAAACAACAGACTAAAAACAATTGATTATACAAACCATGTTACTCCATCACTTGTGTTTTTGGAAAGGCAAGAAAGTTCTCAGGACAATGATTAGCTAATAATCTGCCTTGACATCTCACACACGACATACCTGTCAATTGTTTAATAAGAAGCTATGTAATATTCAAGAATTTCATCATATTCTAATCTAAGTAATTGCTGGGTTGCCAGCAATAGTTATTTTAGAAGTATTCCTTTTCTTTTACTAGCTTAAAGAAACTAAGAGCTGATTATATGACTATCAACGTGATAAAACACAAATTAAAGAACAGTACTCCTCCATAAATTAAGTTCAATTATTAAAATACAAAGCAAATCTTACCACTCCTCTGCTCAGAACCCTCAAATGAGTTCTATCTCAGGTAAACTAAAGGTGAAATTCTCTTAACATCCTTAAAAGGCTCTGGTTGTTCTGCCCACCCCGTTCCTTTTCTTCTTCCCAGACTTTATCTCTTAGTGCTCCCTCCTCTGCTCAGTGCTCCAAGCACATTGATCTTCACACTGTTCCTCTAACAGGTCAGCTTTGTCCTCTTCAAGGCCTTTTATGCTTGTTGTCCCCTTGCTTGGAATGTTCCCCAGACACAAGATTCACTCCCTTACCTCCTCCTAGTCTGCTTAAATACTGGCTTGTCTGTAAGAACTTCCCTGGCCGCTCCACTGCAAACTGGGACACTGTGACATCTCCCCATTCCCTTTCCAGCTTTACTTGTTTTGATAAGGTCATTTTCTAACACAGTATATATTGGTCTCTCTTCCCCTCCCCATCTCTGGAAAGTTAAGTTTCATGACAGCGAGGGGGGTGGGGCACAGACCTATCCCTAAGACCTAGAACACTGGTACCTAACAGACACACATGGTAGGCACTAATACAAATATTACTTGAATGAATGACCAATTAGGCTACACAATGCCCCTTCTAGGTACAGAAAAAATTTCTTCCCACCGCTGAAAGTCTAAAAATTCATTTTTGTTCAAAACACTTACTGCTTCTCTCTTATCTGCGTGCCAGAACTTGGGTTGGCTGTGAAAAGTTTAAGACAATTCCTTCCGTTTAGGAGCCCCTTGTTGTGTATATAGAAACAGACAAAGAAACATAATTTACAAAAAATAATACACACACGGGGACCAGCAGTTAGCGTAATGGCTATGTTGCTGGACTCCCATGTAGTTGACTGCGGTTCGCTTCCTGGAGGCTTAAACCTCACGCTGGGCGCGTGTGCATGTGTGCCCAAGATTCCGAGAGGAGAATGGAGAAGGGATTGCGGCATGGCCACCCCTTCTGGGGGGTGATTTCTCGCTTTCTGTCTCTCTGTCTCTCTCTGTCTTTCTGGCGAGTGCACGCGCCCAATAGCAAAAACCTCTCCAAATAATAATAATAATACACACACGCACCTGGAAAGCTACAGGAAATTGGATGACAGTCTAAAAGATCGCGGGTAAAACGGGTAATGCTCGGTACCGTGCTAAGGAGACCAAAATTCCCCCCAAATTCTCAATTAGTACAATTCCTTCTTGTATTTTTGGTGCATATGCTTGCAACTCCACATAAATCATTCACTCACAGATAGGTTCTCAAGCAGGACGCAAAAAAGTTTTTGTGACTATTAGTGACACTGATCGCCCTAAGACCGCACGAAGATCACCACGTCTTTTACAGTCTTTAGATTTGGCACCTTTGCCTACAGAACCCCCGATGTGGGGGGCTCGCATCTCCCAACAACTGCCTACTTTGGTCAGAATCCTCCCCGAGGCTATTCCTGTCTCAGAGTCGCGCACCCTGTAAATCCCTTCCTTACCCGGGCGGGATCCGACTCCCGAAAGCCACTAACTGGGCCTCGGTTAAGAGTTGCGAGAGAAGCGGGAGCCTGGGAGCACGACACGACTCAGAGGGCTCCCCAGAGGCCTCAGGCCGCACTCTCCGCCCTCCACCCCTGGGCAGCCAGTGCCCCCAGGCTCCACCGACTCTTTGTTAAGCGAGGCCGCGGTTCCTCGGCCCTCGCTAGGCCCCACAGTTGCCTCCAGTGCCCTCAAAGCCTAGCGGCCCGGAGTCCCGACCCTCCTCGCACA
>NW_006159662.1:5023542-5038896 GCF_000334495.1 Tupaia belangeri chinensis
CCAAACCGTGTTCCGCCAGCGGAGGCGGCAGCTGCGACTATCGCCGGCGCGGAGAGAATCCCACAGCCCAAAGTACGCGCGGTCCGGACCCTGTGCCGCCGCGCTCCTCCCTCTCCGCCCCCTTCGCCGCCGCCACCGCCTCTCGGCCCGTTGCCGTCTGGGGGAGGGGAACGCAGACCTGACATGCGCAGTGAAGACAGCGCGGGCCGAAGGGCGGGACCTGAGGCTACGGCTCCCGGAAGACGCCGCCGGCACCGGAACGCTTCGCGGGTTCCTGACTCTTGACAGGACACTGCTGCTGGGTGGAAAGCGTTCACCGCCCGTCTGCAAAGTGGGTCTGGGGATTTAGAAAGAGTGGCAGTGACAAGAAGCCGCCCAAGAATCCCAAGAGAAAAGAGCTGAGTGGAAACCACATTTACATAAAAATGCCGATCTCCTAAACTCTGGGCCCTTGCAAAAACGACTTGAGCAACATTTCGCCGCAAGCTTCTGGCCACGTGGTCTCATAGAGAATGGCCACCTTTAGCTTCCGGTGTGACGTCGAGTTGACGGAACTCGTGTGGAAGGAGCCCAGGGGCGGGGATTATGTAATTTTCCCAGCAGCCCCACCTAACCTCAGCTCGTCCGGGGAGGGCAAGGTCTCGCGCAGTACCGGAGGCTGCGACCCGCCCCCACGGTGCGCGCAGGCGCAGACCAGCCGCAAGCATTCTACGTAACGGACGGCCGAGCCTACGTGAAGAGTGGCGCGGAGTGACTGAGCTACCTGTCCCGCTGTGTCCTACAGGCGTTGGGACGGTAGAACTGCGGTGACCTCGAGGGCGGCGGCGACGCCAACAGGCAGGCGGGGCGGACGCGGCGGCTGCAGCAGCGCTGGGCCGGGGTTTAGCCCGGGATACAGGTAGGCAGCAGGACATGACGCGTTAGTGGGGCCAGGCCGAGCGATGACTTGAGTTGCCTGGCCTATGTAAGCCCGATCCCGTTTGTCACTGAGCCAACCTTTAAGCCCAGCCGGTGGTGACATGCATCGTTCTTGATTTTCCTTTTAAAATACTGTTTTTTTAAGAAAACCTCTGTCCACTCGGAGGCCCCACTTTCTGTTAGTCTTTTAGGGACGGGGTAGTTTTAATAGTTTTCGGGAACTTCCCCAGACTTGTGAGCAGATGCCAGCTTTCAGAGTGTAGCGGAAGAATGGAGACATTGGGAAAATCGATCGCCAGTGTTGGGGAGAGACTAGATAGAGTGAACAGCAACTCCTGTGGCCAGTCTTCTCTGAAGGTTTCTGACACAGTACATGTTTTTATCCAACAAGTGCAAGGAGACAGAAATGTCATATTCTGCCCATTGTCAGAAAGGCCTTATCTAAACCGACAACAAAGAATGATTGCCTCACTTATTCCTCTTTCGTTTTTAAGTCTGGACTCAGTCGCAGAGAGACTACTGAATCAGGTAGCAGAAGACAGTCAAACCAGGCTTGTCAGTGCCTGTACCCTCCCTGGGTCCCCGTGTTCCTTACTCAGGAGTCTCAGGCTGGGTGGCCTGGCAGGGAGCTGTGCATTTGAGAGATGAGTTGACAGGTGCTGCCGAATAGATTTCTGAGCGACAAGGCCAAGGCACAAATGGTTTGGATAATTTTAACCTAAATAACCTTGAAGGAGCCATTGGAGTGCCGAGTTATCTTAGTAATCCTTCCATGGTGTGAACACTCTTAATCGGAAATCCAGTTCCAAAAGATCGGACCTTTGGCAGGCAATTAATCTTAAGTGGACTGGACCTATATTCACCTTTAATTGCTTCTGTCTGAGAAAATTGAAGACTGGGATCTGAAAAGGGAAACACAAAAGATGAAGTTTGGTTTTGTTTTAAACTCTTAAAGAATTTTCGTAAGGCATAGTGGAAGGGAAGATTGGAAACTATATTGAGTGTCTACTGTACCAGGCAGTGTGTTAAAATGCGGCACAGGCCTATGAGGCAAATAACAAATGGTATCCCTTTTTTCTATATGGGAAACAGGGAATTTTAACTGATTAGCCTGGGGTCATGTGACTGGTGAGTGGTAGAGTTAACATTTTAAACGAGGTCTAGCTCTACCGTGTGCTCTTTTTCATATTTCTTTTACTTTTGATCACATGTCACAACATGAGAACTAGGGTGGGAAGCCTAGAAAAACTAGGAGAGAAACTTTAGCAGACAGTTAAAGTAGATGTGAAACTAAAAATAAACTGTTTTAGAGTTTGGAAGTATTTATTAATAAAAAGTCATTAGAGGGGCCGGCAGGTGGTGTTGTGGTTAAAGGCACTGGACTCGCATGGCCAACCATGGTTTGAGTCCTGGACCTAGTGGCTTCCTTTCTCACTTTCCCCATGTCTGTCTCTGGTCAAATTGGAAAATAATGATGATAATAATACTGAAGTTAAAGTAATTCTTCAAAAAGAAAGTCATTAGAAGAAGCTAGGCGGCCAGCAGATAGTGTGGTGATTGGGGCACTGGACTCTGACCATGGTTGGAGTCTCAGACCTGGTGGCTTGAAATTCATGTTGGGTGCATGCGGGTGTATGCCCAGTTCCAAGAGAAGAATGGAGGAGAAGAGATTGTGCTGTGGCCATCCCCGCTGGGGGATAATTTCTTGTTTTCTCTCTGTCTCTCTGGCAAGCTCATGTGCCCTATAGAGAAAAAAAGGAGACTTAGCTAGGTATTTTGGAGACACAACCTCTTTGAGGTTGGTTTTAGGAAGTCATGCTCTCCCACAAAATGTTCTTGGTGCTAACCTCAAAGATCAAATACTGGAAAACGTGTACTGTTGGCCTGTCTTTTATGGCATTTCTCCAAAGTCATTTGTATTTTTCTTAAATTATGAACTGTAATTCTAAGACTATATATATATATATATACACACACACACTTTTAAATATTTTTATTTCATTCCATTTATTATCATTATTACTAGTTGTTTTTTTTTGTGTTTTTGCTTTATGTTTTTTTAATTTGACCAGACAGCGAGAAAGAGAAAGCAAGCTGCCAGGGCCAGGACTCAAACCATGGTTGGTCATATGGTAGTCCAGCACCTTTAACCACTACGCCACCTGCTGGCCCCATAAGCGTATATTTTCATAATTGTCAGAGTTCTCATGCTGTTACCAGAGATCAAAAGAGAGAGGGAAAAAGGGAAAAAGTATCCCTTGGGATACTTTTAATGGGGCATGGTTGTATTGTAATCCTGTTTCCTCCATTTCCCCATCCTGTAGTGATTAGGGGCAAGTCGGCCTGGGCCTGGTGTGTTTTTCAAGCCTAAAGGATTGGGATTTGAACCATGGTCAGGCATGTGGGATCTGGCTCCCTTAACCGCTAGGCTTGGGGATCCAAGGGTTGCAAGATACTGGGCAATAACCTTTGATATTAAACTGATTCCTGTAAGATATTTACGGTGTTATAAATATGAAATTTAGAATATTCACTACCCCAGGGTAACTTGAAAGAGTGGTACTGGTACATATTTTCTTTTTCTGCTCTCTGACCTCCATTAGAACTCTACAAACTGCATTATGATCTCCACTTGAATGAAATACGCCTAGAAATGTGCTTCTCTGACTTCTATGATACCGCTTGACCAAAATGTCTTCTTTTTCTATAAAAATGTTCTTCCTATTATGATCACCTATTAAATCTTATGATTTAAGATTTTGTTTTGGTTCCTTCCTTCCTTTCTTCTTTCCTTCCTTCCTTCTTTCTTTTTCTTTTTATATCCTAACTCTTAAGACTGTACTTCCTAGGCAATCTCTCTGTTCCCCTATTATCTCTATTTCCAGCTCAGGCCTTATACTGAACTCTTGACTTCTGTGAGCATTCTCAACTACTTTCTTTACTCCCTCTGTAAGATGGGTCACTGAAAATTAGACATAAATGTTAATCTGCTAGCTACTTCTTGAAAACATTCCAGACTTTTCCAACAGGTGCTAAGTTGAATTTATTGCCTTTCCCCCCCACTTTCTTCCTCCTTTATTGTTGTGTATCTTAATTAAAGATGGCTTTGTGGGAACCAGCAGTTAGCGTAATGGCTATGTCACTGGACTCCCACGTAGTCGACCGCGGTTCGCGTCCCGGACCCGGTGGCTTAAAACTCACGCCGGGCGCGTGTGCGTGTGTGCCCAAGATCCCAAGAGGAGAAGGGATTGTGGTGTGACCATCCCCGCTGGGGGGTGATTTCTCGCTTTCTGTCTCTATGTCTGTCTCTGTCTGTCTGGCGAGCGCACACGCCCTACAGTGAAAATCTCTCCAAAAAAAAAAAAAAGATGGCTTTGTATAACTGGTTATCAAGCCAAAACTTGCAGCCACCACAGATCTTTCTTCTGTATACCCAGTCACTTCATGCTGGCAAATATAGTTCTTAAATGTCTGTCAGATCAGTTTTCCCTCTTCATTCCTATCAGTACTAGTTGAATACGGATTTATTTAACCCGTCTCAGCCACTTCCCTATTTTGCCTGCCTCAAATGCCCTTTTCAGTTCACTCTGCAAGCTGTCAGGGTTAAATTGCAAGTCTGATAGTGCTACTTTCCTACTTAAAATTCTTCAGTTGCTTCTAACTTTCTGAACTAACTGGTATGGTATTCAGATAAGGATCAGCACCTCCTGGACTTTCCAGCCTCATTTCTTTTACTTGGGTCTACACACCCAAAGCTCTGTTGAATCACACCCCCCAGAAATAACCTGTTTCAGGCCTCTGTCCCATAGCTGCTTCTCAGTCTGTAGTGCCTCTTTCTGAGTGCAGGAACCATGCTTATATTTGACTTTTTAAGAACAGTTTTTTGGGGGCAGGCCCCTAGTGCAGTAGTTAAGGGCTATGCACAGACAACCAGATTCCGTAGGTCAACCACAGTTGGAATCCTAATCTGAAAAAAGTATTCCGTGTGTGTGTGTGTGTGTGTGTGTGTGTGTGTCCTAAATCCTGACAGAATGGGGAAGTGGAGGGGAAAAGATTGTGAGATTGTGGCATGACCATGTCCCATTAAGGAGTGTTTTTTTCCCCCTCTCTCTCATGAATGCATATACCCTCTGGCCCAAGGGGGGTGGGGAAGAGGTGGGGAACTTGTTTTGTTTTGCTTTGTTTTTAACAAAAGTTTATAGTAGAAAAACAGGAAGACAAAATACCCATGATCCTGGGACCAGTAGGTGGTGTACCAATTATGTCACTAGATATAACGTCGCAGTTACATCATGGCTGACCATGGTTCAAGTGCCAGAGCCAGTAGAATATGTGCATACCCAGTGTACCCAAAATCCTGGGAGGAGAATGGAGAAGGAATTGCGGAGTGGCCATCCCCCCTTGGGGGTGATTTCTCATATTCTGTCTCTGTTTCCTCTGGCGAGCACATGTATCCTATAGCAAAAATCTCTCTTTAAAAAAAAAAAATGAAATGGCCATGATACTACCATGCAAACTAGCTGTTTCTCTGTAGATATAAGTCTTTCTAAACCTTTTGCTTTATTCTGCATTTGCTTCTTGAAAATTATGGGTTCTAACTTCATTTGCAATAGCTTTTACCAAAGAGTAAATTTGCTTTGTGGATGCATCAGTAGTTTAACTAAATAATTTCAAAACTTTCATTATCAGGCCATCAGGTGGTTTGGTGTTTAAGGCACTGGACTCCCACATGACCAACCACTGTTCGAAGTACCAGACCTGGTTGCTTAAAAATCTCGCTGGGCATATGTGCGTGCCCAAAATCCCATGAGGAAAAGAAAGGGTTGTGGCATGACTATCCTTCTTGGGGGTGGGTGAGTGATTTCTCACTTTTCTCTGTCTCTCTGTCACCTGCAAGCACAAGCACCTTATGGGAAAAAGAAACTTAAAAAAAAAAAAAAAGGGGGGGGGCCAAATACAAAACTATCTTAGGTAATACTGGGCCTAGCCCAGTACTGGTGCAGCCTGTGCTGTATTGCCATGTAGAGCTGGAGGCCACTTGACCTGAAGGTTCCAGTCCTCACGTTGGCCTGAAAGTATGCTGGTACACTTGGGCACCGCAAATCCTAAGGAACTGGATGACTGGAGCAGGGGGGCATAACATGATGAGGCCCTGTGGAGGCTGCTTGCTCTCTCATGTGTGCACATGTATGCATACACTATCATTAAAAAAAAGTAATATTGTAACACTGGGGCCAACTAAATTCCTGTGCAGATTTTATTCAGGAATCTCATTCTACTTAGTACAGTGTCTACCATGGTGATGTGTTTAGTGAAAGTACATTCACTTATACATAGTAGGATCATTTTTTGAGAAGCAATGAAAGCCAAAGGAGTCTTTACATTGTTTTGCAGTAATCAGCCTTTTGCTATGGTTTGAGTCTCTCCCACCCCCGCACCCCCCCACCTCCGAAATTTGCTTGTGACAGGATTAAGAGGGTAAAGGCTTAATCTGATTATGGCATTATGAAATGGAGCCTTAGGGAGGAGATCAGGATTAAAATCATCAGGGTGGGGCCCCCATGATTGAGTTCCAGTGGGTTTATAAAGACAAGGAATACCAGATCATAGAGACGTTTATGGATATAGTCGCTTTGCCCTGCTCTTACCCTTTTGCTTTGAAACTGCAAGATGCCCTTTGATCTCAGACCTCCAACCCATGAGTGGAATAGACCTCTATTTTTATAAATCATCTAGTTTCAGGAATTTTCTGTTGTTAGCAACAGACTGAACTAGAACTAACCTTTGATGATTGTTGAGTTCTCATGTAACAAAAATTCTTTTCTAAAAAAATGATAGTAGTTTTGGGAAGGAGAAGTAGAGAGTGAGGAGAGGATTTTGAGGCAGGGTAGTCCATTTAGGATAATACTGTGGCTCTTGGTGCTAGTAAGAATTTGCATTATGGTGACTTTGGGAGTCAAAGAAGAGGGGCTGGCAGGTGGCATGGTGGTTGAGGGCTCTGGACTCCCCCGTGGCCAACTGCAGTTTGAGTCCTGGACCTGGCGGCTTGCTTTCCCAGTTTCCCTCTCTCTTCCTCCCCCCCCCCTTTTTTTGTAGCCCGTAAACTTAAAATGGTTTTTACATTTTTAAAGTGTTTAAAAAAGAGAAGAATGTTCAACAGAGACCAATACTGGTGCCCCAAAAAACCTACAATCTGACCTTATGTGGGAAAGCATCCAAGTCTATCAAGATGGACATCCATTAGATAATTGATGGTACAGGATTGGTGTTTAGATGAGAGAACAGGTCTAAAATATAGCCTAAATGATTTTCATGATTGAAATATACTTTTTAAATTCTGACTCCAATGTTCTCTCTTTTTTTTGTAAAATCTTACCTTTTTGGCAAAGTTATTGCACTGTCCTCCGTTTTCTTGTAATGTGGGATATTTTTTCATGATTATATTGGTTCAAAAATTTGTTCAGATGTTGGAATACTTCGTGTTATTTTCCAGAAAGCTATAAAATGATGATATATTGAATTCCACCATGCACATTAGGAGCAATGTGTTAGCAGAAGGTTACTACTTTAAACAAGTGAGATTAAATGACAGCCTCTGGTTTACACTGAGAAGCAGTCTGTAAAGTGGTTCAGAGTATGGATACCAGAGGCAAAACTCTAGGATCAAATCACAGCTCTGTGCTACCTGGTAGTCAATTACTTAAACTCTCTGTTCCTTATTTTTCTTATCTATGAGGTTGGAATGTTAATGCTACTTCCCTGGCAAGGTTGTTATGAGGATTAAATTAATTTCTTTTTGTAAAGCCTTTACAATAACGCCTTGTACTTAGTGTTTTGAATGTTTGCTTTTATGATAATAAGCTGATAATTAAACTAACAAAGTTGTAGAAGGAATGCTAGAGTCCGTAATTTCTTCTTTTTAGAAGGGAGAACATCTTTTGAGTCCCATCTTTAAAATAAAACACAGCAAGATACCTGCATTTTCCTCAACTCCCAAATCATAACAACCATCAATGTTTAGGATCTCTCATTAAGATTTGGCAGAATTGAAAAGCAAAAGAAAGCTTCAGTGTAAGCATTGGTAAAATATGAAAATTGAGAAATATAATCTTTCTTCCCTGCTAAATAGGCATGACATCTTACTCTTCTCTTCCACACAAAACTTTTGTGGGCATATTCAGTGAAATGAACAGCTACAAATAGCAGTTGCACCAGATATTTTAAGCATAAACAGAGAAACAAAAAGGCAAGAAGAGACTCAAACTGATTGGCCATGTGGGAATCCAGTGCCTTAACCTAGTGGCCCCGGGCTCTTCCCTCTCCCCTTTTTTAAAGCAGGGTCTTGTTCTGTTTACATCCTGCCTCAGTTTGTGAAGAAGCCAAGACCACAGGCAAATGTCTCCACTTGAGGGCCCATCAGGGCAGGCCTGGAAACGAGCACTAGCAGAGCTGATCTAAGGATGAATGGCTTTTCAGTTCATAGGTTGTTCTTGTTACCACTGCTAGGTAAATAGTTGGTATCTTAGTCCTTCCTTATAGTCCTTTCTTGGTTCCTATGGAAAGCTCTTTATAGGCCCTCAAAAAATGTTTATTGAATAGTCAGTGTAAATGGAAAGAGAATTTTAGAGCGCCCAACCTAAAGAAATTAAATGGCCTATCCAAGATTTTCCAAATAACTAGTTACAGGACCCAGACTAGAACTGAAACTTCTTGATCTCACTTTATTGTCCTTCGTGCAATGCTATCTGATCAAACAGTGTTGAGTAAGAGCAAAAAAGCAGGAGAGGTTTGTAAATTCTTTTTTGAACTATTAACAAAATATATATATTTAGAATGGCTATCCATTTTGGAGTTTGTTTTGTTTGTTTTTAGCTTATTTTTAGGCACAATGAAAGTGTTCCTTGCTTTCTGTGTTGTCCTGCTGGTGTTCGGGAGTGTCTCTGAAGCCAAGTTTGATGATTTTGAGGATGAGGAAGACATAGTAGAGTATGATGATAATGACTTCGCAGAATTTGAGGATGTCATGGAAGATTCTGTTACTGAATCTCCTCAACGGGTGATAACCACTGAAGATGATGAAGATGAGACCACGCTAGAGTTGGAAGGGCAGGATGAAAACCAGGAAGGAGATTTTGAAGATGCAGATACCCAGGTGAGTTTCTTTCATATTGATTTCTTAATGATATTGATTATCACTTTTCTCAGATACTAAAAGTGATAATCCCTGCTTCTAGGGAAACCTTTACTCACTGGAATCTTCATTTTTGTTAAGTAGGTAGAGCTCCTCTAAATGGTTCGTGATATGTTCCCACCTTTCACATTGTTGGAATAAATTGAGTTTCTCTCCCCTTTGGATCCCTGGCTCTATCTCTAGTGAGAATAGATGCTGCGTGTGTGGGGGTGAGAATTATATCATTTAGAACGTTGGGTTCAAAAGCATGAGGAATCATCTCGGTGTCATTCCTCCCCAGCTTTATTGAGGCATATTTGACAAATAAAAATTGTATATATCTAAGATATTCAACATGGTGGTGTTTTATTTTTTGTTTTTTAAATGTTTGTCAGAGGACACATACACTCACCAGAAAGAAACAGAGAGAAAGAAGGAAAGTGAGAAAGCAACCCCCCCACACACACCTTGGAAATGGTCATGCCATGAGTTTCCCTCTCTCTTCCTCCCCCCCCCCCTTTTTTTTTTTCAAATTAAAAATAAATAAATAAAGTTAAACAAAATAATTCTTTAAAAAAAAAATGAAGGGAACACCAAGAGATGAGAACTGATTAGATGGTCAAAGGCAAGAGAAGGTGAGAAATTAGATATCTTGTTCCTTTCGACAAGTAACACTGGGAAAAAATGAGATTGATATTAATGTAAAAATAGGAAAATTCAGATAGCTGCTGAGTTTGAGATGGCTAAGAGCAGTAGCCCGTAAACTTAAAATGGTTTTTACATTTTTAAAGTGTTTAAAAAAGAGAAGAATGTTCAACAGAGACCAATACTGGTGCCCCAAAAAACCTACAATCTGACCTTATGTGGGAAAGCATCCAAGTCTATCAAGATGGACATCCATTAGATAATTGATGGTACAGGATTGGTGTTTAGATGAGAGAACAGGTCTAAAATATAGCCTAAATGATTTTCATGATTGAAATATACTTTTTAAATTCTGACTCCAATGTTCTCTCTTTTTTTTGTAAAATCTTACCTTTTTGGCAAAGTTATTGCACTGTCCTCCGTTTTCTTGTAATGTGGGATATTTTTTCATGATTATATTGGTTCAAAAATTTGTTCAGATGTTGGAATACTTCGTGTTATTTTCCAGAAAGCTATAAAATGATGATATATTGAATTCCACCATGCACATTAGGAGCAATGTGTTAGCAGAAGGTTACTACTTTAAACAAGTGAGATTAAATGACAGCCTCTGGTTTACACTGAGAAGCAGTCTGTAAAGTGGTTCAGAGTATGGATACCAGAGGCAAAACTCTAGGATCAAATCACAGCTCTGTGCTACCTGGTAGTCAATTACTTAAACTCTCTGTTCCTTATTTTTCTTATCTATGAGGTTGGAATGTTAATGCTACTTCCCTGGCAAGGTTGTTATGAGGATTAAATTAATTTCTTTTTGTAAAGCCTTTACAATAACGCCTTGTACTTAGTGTTTTGAATGTTTGCTTTTATGAT
Organism: Tupaia belangeri chinensis; assembly: GCF_000334495.1. Taxonomy (NCBI): domain Eukaryota; kingdom Metazoa; phylum Chordata; class Mammalia; order Scandentia; family Tupaiidae; genus Tupaia; species Tupaia belangeri. Next base: position 5,034,146 of record NW_006159662.1, read on the forward strand.
AATAAGCTGATAATTAAACTAACAAAGTTGTAGAAGGAATGCTAGAGTCCGTAATTTCTTCTTTTTAGAAGGGAGAACATCTTTTGAGTCCCATCTTTAAAATAAAACACAGCAAGATACCTGCATTTTCCTCAACTCCCAAATCATAACAACCATCAATGTTTAGGATCTCTCATTAAGATTTGGCAGAATTGAAAAGCAAAAGAAAGCTTCAGTGTAAGCATTGGTAAAATATGAAAATTGAGAAATATAATCTTTCTTCCCTGCTAAATAGGCATGACATCTTACTCTTCTCTTCCACACAAAACTTTTGTGGGCATATTCAGTGAAATGAACAGCTACAAATAGCAGTTGCACCAGATATTTTAAGCATAAACAGAGAAACAAAAAGGCAAGAAGAGACTCAAACTGATTGGCCATGTGGGAATCCAGTGCCTTAACCTAGTGGCCCCGGGCTCTTCCCTCTCCCCTTTTTTAAAGCAGGGTCTTGTTCTGTTTACATCCTGCCTCAGTTTGTGAAGAAGCCAAGACCACAGGCAAATGTCTCCACTTGAGGGCCCATCAGGGCAGGCCTGGAAACGAGCACTAGCAGAGCTGATCTAAGGATGAATGGCTTTTCAGTTCATAGGTTGTTCTTGTTACCACTGCTAGGTAAATAGTTGGTATCTTAGTCCTTCCTTATAGTCCTTTCTTGGTTCCTATGGAAAGCTCTTTATAGGCCCTCAAAAAATGTTTATTGAATAGTCAGTGTAAATGGAAAGAGAATTTTAGAGCGCCCAACCTAAAGAAATTAAATGGCCTATCCAAGATTTTCCAAATAACTAGTTACAGGACCCAGACTAGAACTGAAACTTCTTGATCTCACTTTATTGTCCTTCGTGCAATGCTATCTGATCAAACAGTGTTGAGTAAGAGCAAAAAAGCAGGAGAGGTTTGTAAATTCTTTTTTGAACTATTAACAAAATATATATATTTAGAATGGCTATCCATTTTGGAGTTTGTTTTGTTTGTTTTTAGCTTATTTTTAGGCACAATGAAAGTGTTCCTTGCTTTCTGTGTTGTCCTGCTGGTGTTCGGGAGTGTCTCTGAAGCCAAGTTTGATGATTTTGAGGATGAGGAAGACATAGTAGAGTATGATGATAATGACTTCGCAGAATTTGAGGATGTCATGGAAGATTCTGTTACTGAATCTCCTCAACGGGTGATAACCACTGAAGATGATGAAGATGAGACCACGCTAGAGTTGGAAGGGCAGGATGAAAACCAGGAAGGAGATTTTGAAGATGCAGATACCCAGGTGAGTTTCTTTCATATTGATTTCTTAATGATATTGATTATCACTTTTCTCAGATACTAAAAGTGATAATCCCTGCTTCTAGGGAAACCTTTACTCACTGGAATCTTCATTTTTGTTAAGTAGGTAGAGCTCCTCTAAATGGTTCGTGATATGTTCCCACCTTTCACATTGTTGGAATAAATTGAGTTTCTCTCCCCTTTGGATCCCTGGCTCTATCTCTAGTGAGAATAGATGCTGCGTGTGTGGGGGTGAGAATTATATCATTTAGAACGTTGGGTTCAAAAGCATGAGGAATCATCTCGGTGTCATTCCTCCCCAGCTTTATTGAGGCATATTTGACAAATAAAAATTGTATATATCTAAGATATTCAACATGGTGGTGTTTTATTTTTTGTTTTTTAAATGTTTGTCAGAGGACACATACACTCACCAGAAAGAAACAGAGAGAAAGAAGGAAAGTGAGAAAGCAACCCCCCCACACACACCTTGGAAATGGTCATGCCATGATTCCTTCTCCTCCATCTTACCCTCCTTTCAGAATTTTGGGCACACACAAATATACTTGGTATGTTTTTCAAGCTGCTAGATCTGGAATTTGAACTACACTGTCAGCCATGTGGGTGGGATTCAACCACATTAACCACCAATACCATAGGCTTGCCCCAACAGGTGTTTCAGTGTGTACATGCATAGTGAAACGATTACCACAGCCAAGCTAATTAACATATCCCTCTCCTCACATGATTGTCTTTTTATGTGTGCATGTGGTGAAACTACTTAAGATCTATTTTTTAGCAAATCTCAAATATATAATACATTAACAACTATAGTCACCGTAGTGTACATTACTAGGTCTCTAGAACTTATTTATATAAGCAAAAGTTTGTACTATTTGATCTGTTTGTTAAAAATGTGTGTTATCTCTGTGTCCTATGCTTGCTGCTTACATGTTCTGTTTTCCTCTACAAATGTTGCCTTTAAAACGAGACACAACTGCTGGTGGCATTTGTAGAGGAAACAGATTGTGCCTTGTTTTTTTAGGAGGGAGACACTGAGAGTGAGCCATATGATGATGAAGAATTCGAAGGTTATGAAGACAAACCAGATACTTCATCTAGCAAAAATAAAGACCCAATAACGATTGTTGATGTAGGTATACAGGATTCTGAATTCCAAACTAATCAGTAAAATACCTTGCTGTCATTGATTCCAGGAATTAGTGTCATATAGCTGGTGTCAATGTAGTAGTGGGAACTGGGAAAGAGCAGACATCCATTCTTCTGATAAAAATCTGCACCTATAGAAGGAACTCTCTTATTTGTTTATAAGCAAGCTCTCTTAATTTTACTTACCTAGGAATGAGTAAGAGGATATATGTTTGATTTATTTTGGAGTGGAACTCAGAACCAATTTTAATATGACTCTCCAGCTTTTTATCCCACTTGATTTTCTGTACATTTCCTTAAAGAATCATCTACAAGTCTGACCTAGCAAAGTAAAATAGGCATATTTTTCAAAGTATAACCATATTCAGTGACTGTTATCTAATGTATCTACTTCTCATGTATTTTCCATTCTTTATCGCATTTACCCAACATTGCATTCTTCTGCTTTAGGTTCCTGCACACCTCCAAAACAGTTGGGAGAGTTATTACCTAGAAATTTTGATGGTGACTGGTCTGCTCGCCTATATCATGAATTACATCATTGGGAAGAATAAAAATAGTCGACTTGCTCAGGCCTGGTTTAACACCCATAGAGAGCTTTTGGAGAGCAACTTTACCTTAGTGGGTAAGTTAGGCCAACCCAAGGCCAGCCCAGTGACAACCTGGGAAGCACAGTTTGTGCCCCTCAGCCTGAGCACCCAGCTGCATTCACAGATAGCTGGCTAGAATGTGGGATTTTTTTCTTTCAGGGATCCCACTTCTGTTAGGTGTTATATTCTGAAAAAAATTGCACTTATGTAATAATGTACTCATCTTCTATTAATCGACAGTATAGCTACTCATCAGCTTCTGGTTAGAATGATATAATTCATGTTACCAAACAACTTGATAAGATGTTGGCTGAAATCAAGAAATTTTGGCATTTTAGGTGGCTTGGTAAATTACTTTCAGTTCATCTTCTAGAAACCCTCCAAGTTCCCTGAGGTTTTGAGTATTTTAGTTTTAGATGCACTGAGAAGGTATACCCTAAAGTACTTAGAGGAAGCTCTATAGTTGCATGGTATAGGGAGTGAGATGAATTCACCTCTCTTTGGCATCTAGTTTATTCATTTGTTAATTTTTTCTCTTCTCTTTTTTTTTTTTGCCCCCACATTTGCCAGAGGGTAGGTGCGCTGGCCAGAGAGAGAGACACAGAGAGAGAGACACAGAGAGAGAGAGAGGGAAAGCAAGAAAGCACCTACCATGGGGTATAGTCACACTGCTGTCCCTTCTCCATTCCCCACCCTGCACACACTCTGAAAATTTTGGGCACTTAGGCACAGGTACCAGGCTGGGTCTGGGAGTCAAATTGTGTGGTTGTCCATGTGGGATGCAGCAGTGGGCTGGACTCGTTCATTTCTTTTTAATAATAATTGTGTCTCCATATGCTCTGCTCTATAGCAGATTGATGCATATTTATTGTGCTTGGTACTTTACATACAGTGTTTTCTGTTTAACAGGCTTTGTGACAACATTGGCAGTTGGATATAGTTTCTTTGTTCCCAAGGAGAGAAACTAAAGGGCAGAAATGACAAAACTTGTCTAAGCTGTTAAAACTGCAGCCCTATCTTTGATGCCTGTTGCCAAAGACCATGCTCTGTCTACTGTCCTGTATATTTAAGAGTACTTTTTGACCAGGAAATTAGAAAAAATAGCAGCTTTTTTCTACCTTCTACTTCTTGTCACTTGTTTTCATATAGTGTATCAGTTTGTTTTACCTTGTAAGGTTGAACAGTTTATTTTGTACATTTAATGAATAAAATGAAGAGAGAAATGATTGGGATTTGAGCATTTTCTAAATCTAAAATACAACTCTTAATACCACTGATAAGACTCAGTAATCATTTTGCTGTTTGAAAAGAAAATTTGATTGACTCATAGGAGACACAGGGAGGGAGCAATGAATAGTTTGTGTTAATGGTCTTTTTTATTCACTACATAGTAATTGTTTAAGCTTTTGGCAGAGTTACTTACACTGATCCTTCCCCCTCATTTTGAATGTACTCTAAGAGATTTGTACTCTAGGCTGATCATTAAATTTAGGACATAGAAGTAATGCAAGAGTCCATAATTTTTTTTTTTTCAGGTTTTTGCCATGGAGCACTGTGCTTGCCAGAGACAGACAGAGAGGGAAAGTGAGACATCACCCCTGGGGGGCGGGGGGGGATGGCCATGCCATAATCCACTTTCCTCCCAGGATTTTGGGCACACACATATTTGTGCCTGGCATGATTTTCAAGCAGCTGGGT
>NW_006159662.1:5040296-5042679 GCF_000334495.1 Tupaia belangeri chinensis
TTTTTTTTTTTTCAGGTTTTTGCCATGGAGCACTGTGCTTGCCAGAGACAGACAGAGAGGGAAAGTGAGACATCACCCCTGGGGGGCGGGTGGGGATGGCCATGCCATAATCCACTTTCCTCCCAGGATTTTGGGCACACACATATTTGTGCCTGGCATGATTTTCAAGCCGCTGGGTCTGGGACCCAAACCATGGTTTGGCCATGTGAGAATCCAGCACCTTCACCATCAGCACCACTTTTTGGCCCCTTGTGATTTTTTTCCCTAAGTTTTTTTGCCATAGGGCATGTTTGCTCACCGGAGAAACAGAGACAGAGAGGAAAAGTGAACCCCTCGGCCCCCATCCTCCTCCATTGTACTCTTAGGATTCTGAGTATGCATGCACATGCACCATCACAAGTTTAAGCCACTGGATCTGGGACTCAAGTCGTAGTCCACCATGTGGGAGTCCAGCACCTTATTCATTATACGATCTGCCAACCCCCTGGTATGATTTTCAAGCCATCAGGTCCAGGACTCGAACCGTCATTGACCATGTGGGAGTCCAGTGCCTTCTCCACCAGGCCACCCAGTGTGTGTGACAGGGATGCGGTGTGGGGTGGGGGTGGTGAGCATAATTTGTTTAAATAATTATTTAATTTTATTTATTCATTCATTTATTTAAATTTGACCAGAGAGGGACAGAGAGAGAGATAGAAGGTGAGAAAGCAAGCCACCAGGTCTAGGAATCGAATTGTGGTCAGTTATGTGGGAATGTCCAGCACCTTAGCCACCACACCACCTGCTGGTCCCAATTTTTTAATGGAAACAATAAAGAGTTTTAAGTAGAAGTAACCTCCTTCCACCTCCTTCCCCCCACCCCATTTTTTTAAGCCAAAGCTAGGACCGTAGGCACATGTCACCACTTTTTTTGGGGGAGGGGGGAGGGAGGTTTTCACCATAGGGCGTGTGCGCTCGCCAAATAGAGAGAAACATAGAGACAGAAAGCAAGAAATCACCCCCCAGGGGGGATGGTCACGCCACAATCCCTTCTCCTCCATTCTCCTCTCGGGATCTTGGGCACGCACACACACATGGCCGGCATGAGTTTTAAGCCACCAGGTCTGTGATGCGAACTGCGGTCGACTACATGGGAGTCCAGTGACATTACGCTAACTGCTGGTTCCCCATGTCACCACTTTTAGCCCATCAGGGGCCTGGAATCAAACCCTAGTCTCCCTTGTAACCTCTGCCTGCCAATCAGCAGTGTCTAGGAAGTGCTACCACGGTTGAGCCCCAGTCTATTTTAATTTCTGACCAAAGAAGTGTTCTGTAAGCAGAGTATTACTGCCCTAAAGCTTTAGCATTCTGAGGTCAAGGTAAAGGAGAGTGTGCTGATTGGACCTCACTCAGTCTGTTCAGTGTGTCACATTAAGTGGTTTTACTCCTAGGGGATGATGGAACTAACAAAGAAGCCACAAGCACAGGAAAGTTGAACCAGGAGAATGAGCACATCTACAACCTGTGGTGTTCCGGTCGAGTATGCTGTGAGGGCATGCTTATTCAGTTGAGGGTAAGTAGGGAACTCTTCGTGCAGTCCATAGAGGAGCACTTCAAAGTATGTGGGAAAATGGAATTAAAATCCAAGTTTATTTGGACCAGCAGATGGCATAATGGTTATGTTGGACTCCCACATAGTCGGCTGCAGTTCGAGTCCTGGACCCAGTGCCTTAAAACTCATGCCAGGCGTGTGTGCATGTGTGCCCAAGATCCCAAGAGGATAGAGGAGAAGGGATTGTGACATGGTCATCCACGCAAGGGATGATTTCTTACTTCCTATCTCTCTGTCTCTCCAGCAAGTGCACACGCCCTACAGCAAAAATCTCTCAAAAATAAATAAATAAATAAATCCATTTATTTTGGTGCCAAAAACATTTGAAACCTGTGCATAGTTTTTTCATAATATTCATTTCCCGTGAACTTCTTTTTTGAAAGAGAGATTTTTGTCATAGGGCATGCGCACTTGCTGGAGAGACAGACAGAAAGTAAGAAATCACGTCCCGGGGCGATAGTTATGCCACAATCCCTTTGCCTCCATTCTCTTGGGATCCTGGGCATACACACATACAGGCGCAGTGTGAATTTTAAGCCACCAGTCTAAGACTCGAACCACTGTTGACTATGTCCAGCGACATAAACATTATGCCGTCTGCTGGTCCTGCCCGTGAACTTTTTTTTTGGAGAGATTTTCGCTATAGGGCGCATGCGCTCACCAGACAGACAGACAGAGAGAGACATTAGAGACAGAAAGCAAGAAATCACCCCCCAGAGGGGATGGTCATGCCGCAATCCCTTCTCCTCCATTCTCCTCTCGGGATCTTGGGCACGCACGCACACGCGCCCG
>NW_006159662.1:5046552-5079005 GCF_000334495.1 Tupaia belangeri chinensis
TTTTTTTTTTTTCAGGTTTTTGCCATGGAGCACTGTGCTTGCCAGAGACAGACAGAGAGGGAAAGTGAGACATCACCCCTGGGGGGCGGGGGGGGATGGCCATGCCATAATCCACTTTCCTCCCAGGATTTTGGGCACACACATATTTGTGCCTGGCATGATTTTCAAGCCGCTGGGTCTGGGACCCAAACCATGGTTTGGCCATGTGAGAATCCAGCACCTTCACCATCAGCACCACTTTTTGGCCCCTTGTGATTTTTTTCCCTAAGTTTTTTTGCCATAGGGCATGTTTGCTCACCGGAGAAACAGAGACAGAGAGGAAAAGTGAACCCCTCGGCCCCCATCCTCCTCCATTGTACTCTTAGGATTCTGAGTATGCATGCACATGCACCATCACAAGTTTAAGCCACTGGATCTGGGACTCAAGTCGTAGTCCACCATGTGGGAGTCCAGCACCTTATTCATTATACGATCTGCCAACCCCCTGGTATGATTTTCAAGCCATCAGGTCCAGGACTCGAACCGTCATTGACCATGTGGGAGTCCAGTGCCTTCTCCACCAGGCCACCCAGTGTGTGTGACAGGGATGCGGTGTGGGGTGGGGGTGGTGAGCATAATTTGTTTAAATAATTATTTAATTTTATTTATTCATTCATTTATTTAAATTTGACCAGAGAGGGACAGAGAGAGAGATAGAAGGTGAGAAAGCAAGCCACCAGGTCTAGGAATCGAATTGTGGTCAGTTATGTGGGAATGTCCAGCACCTTAGCCACCACACCACCTGCTGGTCCCAATTTTTTAATGGAAACAATAAAGAGTTTTAAGTAGAAGTAACCTCCTTCCACCTCCTTCCCCCCACCCCATTTTTTTAAGCCAAAGCTAGGACCGTAGGCACATGTCACCACTTTTTTTGGGGGAGGGGGGAGGGAGGTTTTCACCATAGGGCGTGTGCGCTCGCCAAATAGAGAGAAACATAGAGACAGAAAGCAAGAAATCACCCCCCAGGGGGGATGGTCACGCCACAATCCCTTCTCCTCCATTCTCCTCTCGGGATCTTGGGCACGCACACACACATGGCCGGCATGAGTTTTAAGCCACCAGGTCTGTGATGCGAACTGCGGTCGACTACATGGGAGTCCAGTGACATTACGCTAACTGCTGGTTCCCCATGTCACCACTTTTAGCCCATCAGGGGCCTGGAATCAAACCCTAGTCTCCCTTGTAACCTCTGCCTGCCAATCAGCAGTGTCTAGGAAGTGCTACCACGGTTGAGCCCCAGTCTATTTTAATTTCTGACCAAAGAAGTGTTCTGTAAGCAGAGTATTACTGCCCTAAAGCTTTAGCATTCTGAGGTCAAGGTAAAGGAGAGTGTGCTGATTGGACCTCACTCAGTCTGTTCAGTGTGTCACATTAAGTGGTTTTACTCCTAGGGGATGATGGAACTAACAAAGAAGCCACAAGCACAGGAAAGTTGAACCAGGAGAATGAGCACATCTACAACCTGTGGTGTTCCGGTCGAGTATGCTGTGAGGGCATGCTTATTCAGTTGAGGGTAAGTAGGGAACTCTTCGTGCAGTCCATAGAGGAGCACTTCAAAGTATGTGGGAAAATGGAATTAAAATCCAAGTTTATTTGGACCAGCAGATGGCATAATGGTTATGTTGGACTCCCACATAGTCGGCTGCAGTTCGAGTCCTGGACCCAGTGCCTTAAAACTCATGCCAGGCGTGTGTGCATGTGTGCCCAAGATCCCAAGAGGATAGAGGAGAAGGGATTGTGACATGGTCATCCACGCAAGGGATGATTTCTTACTTCCTATCTCTCTGTCTCTCCAGCAAGTGCACACGCCCTACAGCAAAAATCTCTCAAAAATAAATAAATAAATAAATCCATTTATTTTGGTGCCAAAAACATTTGAAACCTGTGCATAGTTTTTTCATAATATTCATTTCCCGTGAACTTCTTTTTTGAAAGAGAGATTTTTGTCATAGGGCATGCGCACTTGCTGGAGAGACAGACAGAAAGTAAGAAATCACGTCCCGGGGCGATAGTTATGCCACAATCCCTTTGCCTCCATTCTCTTGGGATCCTGGGCATACACACATACAGGCGCAGTGTGAATTTTAAGCCACCAGTCTAAGACTCGAACCACTGTTGACTATGTCCAGCGACATAAACATTATGCCGTCTGCTGGTCCTGCCCGTGAACTTTTTTTTTGGAGAGATTTTCGCTATAGGGCGCATGCGCTCACCAGACAGACAGACAGAGAGAGACATTAGAGACAGAAAGCAAGAAATCCCCCCCCAGAGGGGATGGTCATGCCGCAATCCCTTCTCCTCCATTCTCCTCTCGGGATCTTGGGCACGCACGCACACGCGCCCGGCGTGAGTTTTAAGCCACTGGGTCCGGGATGCGAACCGCAGTCGACTATGTGGGAGTCCAACGACATAGCCATTACGCTAACTGCTGGTTCCCCTGCCCATGAACTCTTTAAAATTCCTCCTATCCTTAATTTTTTTTTCCAGCTGTCATTATGACTCTCTAAGTTCAGTGTCTTGTTTCTTCAAGTTTTACTTCAAATGAAATATACTGGCAAATGGGTTATAGAGTATATTCAATGAAGCATTTGAATCTCCTACCATGGTCCTTTATAGTAAGAAGAAGTTGTACCTGCATTAACTCACTTCTCTTTTTTCAGTTCCTCAAGAGACAAGACTTACTGAATGTCCTGGCCCGGATGATGAGACCAGTGAGTGATCAAGTGGTATGTACTCTTCCTGCTGGTCTTCTGTGTACACACTGAATTAAAAAAAGAAAAAAGTTTAAATTCCATTTGTTACTATTTTTAATTTTACCAGAGAGAAAGAGAAAGTGAGAAAGGAAGGTGCCAAGTCTAGGACTCAAACCGTGGTCAGCCATGTAGGAATCCAGTGCCTTTAACCACTATACCACCTGCCAGCCCCCACATTGAATTTTTCACTTCTCAGAGCATATTCCATTTTTGCCTGGATGGCCAGAAATTGACCCTTAGACAGGTCATCATCTTCCACTCAATGTACAACTGCTGGAGGCCTTTTGAGTTTCCAGAGTTCTCTGGAACTTGGGATCCTCTTCTCAAGGTCACTCTGGTTGTTGGCAGAATTTAGTTCCTGTGGTCGCAGGCCCCCATTTTCTTGCTAGCCGTCAACTGCAAACCACTCGCAGATTTTAGAGTTCACCTCAGGTCCTTACCACCTGCCTACCCTGTTTACATAAGCCTTTTTACATCTGGACTCTCTCTTTAAGTAAAGCCCAGGCGTTTTTAAGGGCTTGCTTGATAAGGTGGGTAAACCCAGACACTGTTTTTTTGGTTAATTCAAAGTCAACTGATCAGGGACCTTTTGGCATATAATTATGGGAATGCTATCCTATCATATTCACAAATCCCACTCACTTAAGTGGGAGAGTATGTTCACCAAGGGGCAGGAATCTTAGTGACTATTTAGAAATCTGCCTACTACAGAACCTAACAGGTGATCTTTTTGTTCGTTCTTTAAAGCAAATAAAAGTAACCATGAATGATGAAGACATGGATACTTATGTGTTTGCCGTCGGCACACGGAAAGCCTTGGTGCGACTGCAGAAGGAGATGCAAGATCTGGTATGTCACGTTGTCCGAATTCACATATATGCTGTTCGACTTCATTGCAAAGGATAATTAAGTATTTCAAAGCATTGAAATAAGTCAAGGGTCAGCTGTGGCCTGGTGGTCAAAGTTGCTGGATTCCACATGACTAACCATGCAGTTTGATTCTTGGACCCAGCAGCTTGGAAACCATGCCAGGTGCATGTGTGTGCCCAAAATTCAAAGACGAGGGGAGAAATGGAGAAGGGATTCTTGCATGCATATGTCCCATGGGGGTTGCTTTCTCACTTTCCTTCTCTCTCTCTCCTGCAAGTGCATGTGTCCTCTGGCAAAATTTTAAAAGTAAGAAGTCAGTACATATTCTTCTGGGGGGAAAAAAACTTCATGCATAATAAAATGCCATGTCTTATTCAATTACTTCTTCTAGAGTGAGTTTTGTAGTGATAAACCTAAGTCTGGAGCAAAGTATGGACTGCCAGACTCTTTGGCTATCCTTTCAGAGATGGGAGAAGTCACAGAAGGAATGATGGATACAAAGGTAAGTGTAATGGAAGACATAATTTACTAGATTTTGGCATTTATAGGGCACTCTCCTTAAAAGTCATGCCATTCAAGTTCTTCATTTTACACCAATACACTAGTTACATATTCCTTTCCCACACAGATATTAAAATACCTTTTTTTTAAAGCAGTAGAGTAATTTTCAAGACTTTCATTAGTTGAGATGTTCTTGCTAAATCAAGAACATATTGTTCCTGGGATTCTTGAAGACTGAGGTTTTAAAAAAAGAGATGCACTGTGCTTTCACTATTCAGCTAGTGTGGAAGAGAGGGTGTGGAGCTATTTCTCTCGATTGGTCAGAGATCTCAATGCCAGTTCAAGGTGATGTGTTTGTAAAGAATCTCCTAAAATTACTTTAGATTCATCTTCATGCTTTCATTCTTGCTTAACATTATTATTTTGAGTCATACTTTTAGATGCTCAATAAGAAATTTAATATTGGTGTGACTAAAGAAGGCTACTGGTTCCATTTTAGAGAGGTTCCTTTTTAAATTTAATTTATCTTTATGAAAAAAGGAAAATGTTTCAAACTTTACTTTTAAACAATAATTTTATTTATTTATTTATTTTTCAGATGGTTCACTTTCTTACACACTACGCTGACAAGATTGAATCTGTTCATTTTTCAGACCAGTTCTCTGGTCCGAAAATTATGCAAGAGTACGTATGAGATAAAGTACTGAAGTTAATTTTCATCACTAGTTTTCTGTATTGAAACATAGAAAGGTGCTTCTGCAGTTTCCCTTACCCAGTGAGTGAGGGACATCAGTGACAGGCCTCCAAGTGTTCCATTTTTCTGGCTGCATGCTTCATAAGACGTCATTGAATACCCACGGGAGACAGACAGATGAGCCCACCCCAGCCTCATTTGCCTGTCCCTTTTTGTTCACACCATCCACTCTTTGAGGTACATAAGAAGCTTTGCAGCATGGTTGATACCAAGAAAATGCAATTGCTAATACCTTTTTTCATTGTAATCTCGATATTTCTTCTCTCTCTTTTTTCTTTTTAGTATGTGACATTACTTTGTGATGTTTGACTGTATTTGATTGATTGCAAGTTTTTTTTTTAAGAATTACTTAATTTTATTTATTATCATCATTATTGTTTGTTTAATTTGACCAGAGAGAGAGAAAAAGAAAGGGAAAGAAGGAAAGCAAGCCTCCAGGTGCAGGTCTTGAACCATGGTTGGCCATGTGGGAGTCCCACCTCTTAACCACTATACCACCTACTGGTCCCCATCTGTGCTTTTTTATCTTGTTTTGTTTTGTTTTGTTTTGTTTTGAGACGTTTTTGCTACAGAGCACATGCACTCGCCAGAAAGACAGAGACAGACAGAGAGACAGAAAGCGAGAAATCAACCCCCCAGTGGGGATGGCCATGCTGCAATCCCTTCTCCATTCTCCTCTTGTCTTGGGGTCTTGGGCACATGCAGTCATGCATATGCACCCAGTGTGAGTTTAAGCCACTAGGTCTGGGACTCGAACTGCGGTTGACTATGTGGGAGTTCAGTGACATAGCCATTATGCTATCTGCTGGTCTCCCGTCTGTGTTTTTTAATTTATGGACTTTTCTGACTTTCTTCTTTGAGTAATTGGGTGATGACGTACTTTCCTAGCACATTATCCAATGCCTTCAGTGCCTAGAGAGTTTCTGCTTAATCATAATATTATTCAGATAAACATTCCAGGGCTCTTGAATTTGTTCTTGGAATCCACATATCTCAGGAGAGCATAATTAAGTTTATTCTGACCTAAATTTTTAGTTAAAGCCTGTAAAGTTAAATACAGTTAAAAGGCAGGCTGTATTTTAGTTGTGTGTCAAGATCACTCAAGTCCTTCAGCTTCTCCATTATATTTGCATTATCCCATGCCTTGCTCAATAATGACATTAGGAACAAAGTACCTCATTGTAGCATTCATTGAGCCTTTTATATGTGGGAGGGAAGGCAATTAAGAGTCAGATATTACTAAGGCAAGCAAATGGTGTGGTGGTTAAGGCTGGATCCCACATGGCCCACTCACAGTTCTAGTCCCCCTCCCTCCCTTTATTTTAGGAATATAGCTTAGAACTTGAACGTAAAACAGAAAATTCCATGAAAATAAGCAAATATGTAAAATATGAACCATTTAGGCTCATTTCTGGCTCTCTAGGTAAGATGGAATACATCTTGCCAGGAAGGGACATCACTGGAGGTGTACAAGTGTAGGCTAGAGATCGCTTAGACATATATTCATCAGCTAGGTGAGAGGACCTTTATAAGATGACCTTCTAAAGCTCCTTCAGGTTTTAAAATTTTATTTGACTGGGGGAGGCCACATCAAATGTATTCGATTGGTTATTTGCAGATACGTGTTCATGTTCGTGAACTGGGTGACTGTGTCATGTGCCATAATAGCCTTTTCTTTTATGACAGGGAAGGTCAGCCTTTAAAGCTGCCTGACACCAAGAGAACACTATTGTTTACATTTAATGGTAAGTGTTCTGGGACCTGTCTGGGGTCTAGTTTTCTGAGATTATTTTAAGTAGAGTATTATTCTCTCCTAAGTGATAACTATAAAATCACACTAAAATAACCCCCTCTAACTCCCTCTCTGATTTTTTTTTTTTTTTTTTTTGGAGAGATTTTCACTGTAGGGTGCGTGCGCTCACCAGACAGACAGAGAGAGAAATAGAGACAGAAAGCGAGAAATCACCCCCCAGGGGGGATGGTCACGCCGCAATCCCTTTTCCTCCATTCTCCTCTCGGGATCTTGGGCACGCACGCCCACGCGCCCGGCGTGAGTTTTAAGCCGCCGGGTCCGGGACACGAACCGCGGTTGACTACGTGGGAGGCCAGCGACATAGCCATTACGCTAACTGCTGGTTCCCACCCCCTCTCTGCTTTTTAATTTCCAAGTTTGTTCAAGAAAAGAATCTCTTATATATTTTAATTTCTGTTTTCGGCTGCATTTTAATTGCCTAAGAAACTAGGAGAAAGGTTTCCATTAATAGGGAGTCCAGCGTCCTTAAACACCACGCCACCTGTTGGCCCCACCATTAATATATTTTTAAAAAGAAAATTGGGGGAACCAGCAGTTAGCGTAATGGCTATGTAGCTGGACTCCCACGTAGTCGACCGTGGTTCGCGTCCTGGACCCGGTGGCTTAAAACTCATGCCCAGGTGCGTGTGCATGCGTGCCCAAGATCCCGAGAGGAGAATGGAGGAGAAGGGATTGCGGCGTGACCATCCCCCCTGGGGGGTGATTTCTTGCTTTCTGTCTCTATGTCTCTCTTTCTGTCTGTCTGGCGAGCACGTGCCCTATAGCGGGGGGAAAAAAAAAACTCTCCAAAAAAAGAGAAAAAAAGAAAATTGGGTGGTAGTGCTACCAGTAACTCAGTAGGAAAATGACTTTGTTTTCCAGTGCCAGGCTCAGGTAACACCTACCCAAAGGATATGGAGGCTCTGCTACCCCTGATGAACATGGTGATTTATTCTATTGATAAAGCCAAAAAGTTCCGACTCAACAGAGAAGTAAGATCCAAAGCCTTTATTCTAAAACCTTTTGTTGTTGTGTTTTCCCCTGAAGGGTGGGGGGAGAGAGCTAATAATGATTTCAGTGGCTGAATCCTTGCCAGTTGACTTGAAAGTGCCAAATGGGAGTAATTTTATGAAAGAATGCTGACTAGGATTGCTTCTGTTGGATAGAAATGGATTTCTTTTTGTTAGTTTGTTTTTAAGAATTATTTTACTTAACTTTATTCATTTATTTTAATTTGACCAGAGAGTGACAGAATGAGAAAGAGAAGTGGGGAAGGTAGTGAGAAAGCAAGCCACCAGGTCCGGGACTCGAAACACAGTCGGCCATGTTGGAATCCAGCGCCCCAACCACCATGCCACCAGCTGACCCCTAGAAGTAGATTTCTTATGAAACAATGGATTTCTTTATTTCTTGGGGAAAGGGCAAACAAAAAGCAGATAAGAACCGTGCCCGAGTAGAAGAGAACTTCTTGAAGCTGACACATGTGCAAAGACAGGAAGCTGCACAGTCTCGACGTGAGGAGAAGAAAAGAGCAGAGAAGGAGCGAATCATGAATGAAGAAGACCCTGAGAAACAGCGCAGGCTGGAGGTAAGACAAACTTTTCTTACCACTGGGGTCAGGCTGAGATTCACTAGGGTGCTTATTTATGCCGTATGGGATGTTAAGGTAATTTTATGTAGAAATGTACACAGGCTATAAAAGCTTAGCATTTTCTTGGCGTTTGGGACATCTTGTCCATTGATGACACTGTAAATATTGATAGTCCTTCCTATTCAAACCACACTACATTGTGAACGTGGAAAGTGACCTGAACTACCCTGCTTTTCCTACACAATCTCTTTCTGAAATTTCCACTGTCTGTTTTACATGCAAAATACTTGGTGTGGTAGAAAGAAATTAGTAATTTTAATAAAAGCCATCACATGAGCCTTATGGTCTAAATAAATTTATTATAAAATTTCAAATTTGATTATAGAAATTAGAGAATTTGAATACTTTTATTTGTAATTTTGTTTTCTACTTTTTATAAAACTAGAATTTATAAATCACCCTTTGAAATGTAGTTTGTTACACTATAAAGAACTGCATATGCTGTCTGCCTTCCTCTTCTGTATTTTCTCAATTTTATACTGATCAAGGAGTATACTTCTTTTTTTAATTATTTATTTTTAATTTATTTTTTTTTAATTTGCTATAGCACATGTGTGCTCACCAGAGAGAGAGCGAGAGAGAGAAAGCCTGAAAGCAAGCCATCATGTCTAGAACTCAGACTGCGGTCGGTCATGTGGTATAGTCCAGCACTGACTTGAAAGTGCCAAATGGGAGTAATTTTATGAAAGAATGCTGACTAGGATTGCTTCTGTTGGATAGAAATGGATTTCTTTTTGTTAGTTTGTTTTTAAGAATTATTTTACTTAACTTTATTCATTTATTTTAATTTGTCTAGAGATACTCACACACAGAAAGAGAAGTGGGGAAGGTAGTGAGAAAGCAAGCCACCAGGTCCGGGACTCGAAACACAGTCGGCCATGTTGGAATCCAGCGCCCCAACCACCATGCCACCAGCTGACCCCTAGAAGTAGATTTCTTATGAAACAATGGATTTCTTTATTTCTTGGGGAAAGGGCAAACAAAAAGCAGATAAGAACCGTGCCCGAGTAGAAGAGAACTTCTTGAAGCTGACACATGTGCAAAGACAGGAAGCTGCACAGTCTCGACGTGAGGAGAAGAAAAGAGCAGAGAAGGAGCGAATCATGAATGAAGAAGACCCTGAGAAACAGCGCAGGCTGGAGGTAAGACAAACTTTTCTTACCACTGGGGTCAGGCTGAGATTCACTAGGGTGCTTATTTATGCCGTATGGGATGTTAAGGTAATTTTATGTAGAAATGTACACAGGCTATAAAAGCTTAGCATTTTCTTGGCGTTTGGGACATCTTGTCCATTGATGACACTGTAAATATTGATAGTCCTTCCTATTCAAACCACACTACATTGTGAACGTGGAAAGTGACCTGAACTACCCTGCTTTTCCTACACAATCTCTTTCTGAAATTTCCACTGTCTGTTTTACATGCAAAATACTTGGTGTGGTAGAAAGAAATTAGTAATTTTAATAAAAGCCATCACATGAGCCTTATGGTCTAAATAAATTTATTATAAAATTTCAAATTTGATTATAGAAATGAGAGAATTTGAATACTTTTATTTGTAATTTTGTTTTCTACTTTTTATAAAACTAGAATTTATAAATCACCCTTTGAAATGTAGTTTGTTACACTATAAAGAACTGCATATGCTGTCTGCCTTCCTCTTCTGTATTTTCTCAATTTTATACTGATCAAGGAGTATACTTCTTTTTTTAATTATTTATTTTTAATTTATTTTTTTTTAATTTGCTATAGCACATGTGTGCTCACCAGAGAGAGAGCGAGAGAGAGAAAGCCTGAAAGCAAGCCATCATGTCTAGAACTCAGACTGCGGTCGGTCATGTGGTATAGTCCAGCACCTTAACCACCTTGCCACCTACTGGTCCCAAGAAGTATATTTCTCAGGACATTTCTGCCCCAGTCCCCTAAAAAAAAAATGAAGTTTGAGAGTGCAGCTAAAATAAAATTTATTCAGATGTGACCATGATGACCAACAGTGAAGTTATTCTTTGACTTGACCTATAAAGCTTCCGTTAATACCATAATAACTTGAAGTTTCTTACTCTTTTATATAACCTAATTACTGAAGAAAAATAAAAATTCCCAGTTGAACATTATGAATGAAAGTATTGTGCTCAGGTTATGTTGGGTCTGTTGATGAGGGATTCACAGTGAGTAAACCTGGTCAAGCAAGATCCTTAAGGTTTTTCTGAACTGAAGTACAAATCCTTAGCAGACTCACATAAATGGTATGGTAAATGTTGGGGTAGTGTTTTGGGGGCATAGGAAAATCAAAGCAGAATGATAAAGTCTAGTTAAATTGAGTGGTTCATTTCTTTCTAAATTGAGATTTTAGTTACCTTTGCTTCATTTCAAGTTAGTTTGTCATTCACCATAGGTCTTAGCAAATACTTTTTTTTTTTTTTTGAGAGATTTTCGCTATAGGGCGCGTGCGCTCGCCAGACAGAGAGAGACATAGAGACAGAAAGCGAGAAAATAACCCCCCCAGGGGGATGGTCACGCCGCAATCCCTTCTCCTCCATTCTCCTCTCGGGATCTTGGGCACGCATGCACACGCGCCCGGCGTGAGTTTTAAGCCACCGGGTCCGGGATGCAAACCGCAGTCGACTACGTGGGAGTCCAGCAACATAGCCATTACGCTAACTGCTGGTTCCCTTAGCAAATACTTTTTATAATTATCTTCTAGAATGTTATTTATAGTACGAGCCTAAGTTTTTTAATAATAACATAGGCAATATTCTCGTTTTGATATTTTGTAACATGTGCGTATATCTTAGTTTGGATTCTTTCTCTCTCTCTGCCTTTCTCCCTCATTCTTTCCTATTTTCTTTTTATAGGAAGCTGCTTTGAGGCGTGAGCAAAAGAAGTTGGAGAAGAAGCAAATGAAAATGAAACAAATCAAAGTGAAAGCCATGTAAAGTCATCCCAGTGTTCCGAGTCCTAATGCCTACCTGTAAGCCCTGAATTCACAAGAAACTTAAAAAACATCAATTCATTTTTTTCATCTAAAAGTTCAGACACTCCTGCCATTTTAAAAACCCTTATTTCACTATCTATTCCGCTTTGGGTATGGAATTTTACAGAGGTTGTAGGTATAGTGAAAGGGCTCTGTTTTAGTAATTTTATTCCAGATAATAAAATTATTTTGATTATTTTATAAAAGGAATGATACATGATATCTGTATAGTTTAAAATATTGTAAAAATTATAACATGAATCATCAGTGCTTTTAGTGCTTTGATGTTGGAAAAATATCATGACATTTATAGATAGAGAATTAGATTATTCCTTTTTGTTTAAAGTAGGCAGTTGAAATGGCTGTGAAGACTGACTAAGCCACAGTTCCACAAATAACCATTGGAATTGCACAATAAATATTGCTTGGTGTTTTCTTCTGTGTCTACATTAAACTTGTGAAAAGGTAAAATTTAGAACACTATATGTGGTAACAAAATTTCAGGGACTCAAAACATAATGCTGCGTATGTTTTATAGGTGGGAGTTGCTGATGATAGTATTATAGGAAACTTACAGGTGTTAGGGTCCTGATGTGCACATGGAAAAATCTAGGGATAAGTAGTACAAGAGCATAGTTTTCTCTGTGTTTGATTCCATGAACTAATGACAATGTGAATGCTATATTTTAAGTGGCTGTTTATGTTTATTTTTCCTGAGTAACAGATGCATGAAAAATCAACACTTGACCTGGATCAGATCCTTGGTCTATGTGGGGTCACCAGTGTTTTCCTCCTTGGTTGCTGCAACCTCGTGGATATTCTTGGAGAAGCTGTGCTCTCTGTGTTATGGCTGTGTGCCTTTGCTTCTCCCTCTGCTTTTATCTTCCATGGTTGAGGCTGGGTATGTTCTTTCACAGAAACAGCCATGAATAATTATAAATATACTTTTTACAATGAGCTTTCCCAAAGTATCGGGAGTTTTTTCTGCTTCTTAAGGAAGAAACTCTTAGGGGAGAGGCCCATCTGTCTGCACGAGCACTTAGCTTGTTCAGATCTCTGCATTTTATAAATGCTTCCTACTGAGAAAGCATTTTTTAAGTCACTGCTTGTACCAGATAATTTTTGCTGGGAATGGGAAAGGGTTGGGTTTTTGGTGGGAGAGGGGTGGTGGGTTTTTTTGTTGATGCTTTATGTGCAGGTCTGTTTTGAGGCAATAAGTTGCCATGAAAACAGCACGTGCCGCTGCGTTTGTAAACGCATGGAAACTTTTCACGTGGGTTTTTCTTTAGGTTAATACAGAGATGTGTAAACCGGGAGATACAAATGTAATATTTTTTAACAATTCATGAAGTTAAGTTATTAAAATAACAAAAATAACAAAATTTAATTATCTTAATGCTATATAATTCTAGAATTAGCCTTGTTTTACAAGCCTTTAAAATACATTTTAGAAATAAAAGTTGGTATGCTTAGCTATCTTTTGAGTAATAAAAGCTTTCTTAAGAGTTCCACACATTGGGATCATGGCAGCTAATTTTGTAATTTAAACATTCATATGAACTACCTATGGATATATATTAAAGTGATTGACAAAAATCTCAGAGTGCCGCCTTGACTTTTCTGGAATTGTTCTATAAGAATGGATATCTATAGGAAAGTTCTTTCTATTTGGTAAAAGCACTGATATGCTTTTCTTTCAAAAGAGTTGATCTCAGGCTGGCCCTGTAGCTTAGTGGTTAAAGGAGCTAGATCCCACATAGCTGACTGCAGTTCAAATCCTCACTCAACATGTCCAAAACATGCCAAGTGTGGGACAGCAGGTGGCATGGTGGTTAAGGTGTAGGATGCCACTTGGCCTTCTGAGCAGTTCAATTCCAGACTGGTGGCTTGAAAAACATGGCCAGGCACATGTGCATGCATGCCCCAAATCCCAACAGAATACTGAAATGGGAAAGAGATTGCAGCATACACACCCTCTGGAAGTTAATAGCAAATTTGGATATTTGTCTTATGCACATTTTTCTTAACCTGTAGCTATATCAAGTAGCAAAGCTGTAGTAAAGGTGTAATTAAAGCCAGTTTTCTGATCCCAGAACAAACCCTAAACTTGTGGTCAGACCAGGTGCTATCCTTGTGTTTTATTAAGTCTGGTTTTTTTCTGGAGAGGTTTTTGCTATGGCGTGTGTGCGCTCACCAGAAAGACAGAGAGAAAGCAAGAAATCACCTCCCAGGGGGATGGGCACGCACGCACACGCACCCAGCATGAGTCAGAGCCACTGGGTCCGGGACTCAAACTGTGGTGGACTACATGGGAATCCAGCAACATAGCCATTATACCAGCTGCTAGTCCCAAAGTCTTTATTATTGTTATTATTAAATATTTATTTTAATTCCACTTGTTACCATTATTTTTTAATTTGATCAGAGAGAGACAGAGAGAGAAAGGGAAATCAAGAAGGCAAGCTGCCAGGTCCAGGAATTGAACTGTGGTTGGCCATGTGGGAATCCAGCACCTTTAACCACCATGACACCTACCAGCCCCAATAAGTCTTTTCTTGGTCCACCAATCGTCATTATTTTCTCTCCCCTTTCTAAGACGAGTGCTTGGAAGACCATTATTAGACAATACATACAAAGTGTTTTGAGATATAAATACTCTATAAGTTAAATAATCCTATTCAACTATTTTGACGTTTACACATTGTCCTATACTTCTCACTTGGGTGTTCTTACAGACAATCGGTTTTACCTTTGGCAGTTAATTCATATGGTATCTTGAAGAGGCCAAGTGTTCGTAGTTTAAACTGGATAACTCAGAGTTGAAAACAGGGTCTTCATCCATTTTTATTCCTCCCAAGTTTCAAGGCAGTTTCAGAAAACTGGCCATCAAGGGCAAGTCCCAACCCTCAGGAATATGTGGAAAGTTTTAGAGGGCTTGATTCTTAGGGCTCATAACAAGTCAAAAGCAAAGCAGGAGAAGACATACTTTACAAACTGAAAGTTCACCTTTATCACACCATTTGTCCTAAGTTATCTGGATTAGTATGTGGAAGGCCCTATCACAAGGAAAACTAAAATAGCAGAATGTGGGCTAAAAGATTCTCTGCTTTTTGTGGGCAGTCATGAAGTTGATAAGAGCTTTTAGCCTTTTTGGACTGTAGATTGCGACATCCAGTTAGAAAATGATGTAGCGGGGCCGGCGGGTAGTTAAAGGCACTGGATTCCTATGGTTGACCATGCTTGGAGTCCCAGACCTGGCAGCTTGCTTTCTCCCTTTCCCTTTCTCTGTCTCTCTCTGGTCAAGTTAAAAAATAATAACATCTGGCATTAAATAAACAAATGATTCTTTTTTTTTAAAAAATGTAGCTACTGGGCTCCTAGGTATTGGTAGAGCAGACAGGAAGTACCTCTGTGTTTAAACTTTTCATTGTGATGGCTGCATGCAGTTAGGGTTTGTCAGGCACTGTCGTCTCTAGTACTCTCAATTCCAAAGACCATATGTGAAGATTTTTTTTTTTTTTGAGAGATTTTTGTTATAAGGTATGTGAGTTCATCAGAGAGACAGACAGAGAGCAAGAAATCACCCCCTGAGGGGATGACCACGTTGGAATCCCTTCTCCACTCTCCTCTTGGGATCTTGGGCACACATGCACCTAGCATGAGTTTTAAGCCACCAGGTCTGGGACTTGAACTGTGTTCAACTACGTGGGAGTACAGCAACATAACCATTTCGTCATCTGCTGGTCCTGTGCAGATCTTTTCAACAGTACACTGCTGAGAATTTTTCTTCAGTTTTCTATGGTGCTCTGTGATTTTTACTAGGTTGTGGCTAAGCGAGGCATCTTATTTGAGGAGAGACTGAAGCTAGTGCTTTGGAATGTTAAAGCACTAGATGAGATCAGAGTGATGTGTGTAAAATAAATTGGGACCTTCAGGAGCATATTGCTGTGATGGCAAAGTCCACTTGTTTCAGGGCACGTTTTCATCACCCTGTGTGGATGTAGCTGAACTCCCCTGCCTGGAAGACCTCAGTGTAAATCTATATCAAGGGATCAGAGCTGGGATGAGTGTTCACTAATGGTGTATATATTCACTTTTTGGACACTAACCTCCCTCTGTGGTGGAGTAAGACACTGGAAAACCTAGTGTCTCGGAGGTAATCTTTGTCACTTGATTGCTACATCTTTTCTCAAGCCCTGAAGGACTTGACTTGTGAAAGCTTTCCTATCAAGGCAAATACAGAATTCTGCAAACATCATGTCTCCCGAGTCTTAGATTAGGAACGGTTTAGGGTCAGAAAACTTCAGAGGGAGACAAATGTTATTAGCTGAGCTATTCTCCTTGTCTTTGGTAAGGAGCCTGGACATAGAAAGGTCTCCCCTTTGCTGTCTGTCGTCTGATGCCCTGGGAGCCAAAGTGAGGGACATCTGAGATGTCTTCAAAGAAAAGTGGGAGACGGGTTTTTCTTTGAAGTCCTCCCCCATGAAACGTAATAAATGATCCTCAGAGTAGCCAGGTCAGCCGCCAGAGTTGGTTTGTTTGCCTTTCTCTAGTCCCCCTGACTATTCTTTTTTGGAATCACCTACTTCCTGTCCTCTCTGATGACAACCTACGTCTTTGCTTCCACACTGCTGCTTTCCCTGCTACTATCTTGACTTTTGAATACTAAAAGGAAACAGGCCTCCTCTGAGACCTAAAGAACCCAGGTAAGCGCTTGAAGGAACAAGATACCACGGCAGGAGGACAGCAACCCGGGCTGTCCCTAGTCGGCGCTGGTTGCCCACAGCCTGTTAACGCCTGGCAGGATCCTAGCGTCCTAACACGCTGGAAACGGGGAGGGGCGGGGCCTCCTAACACGCGGGGAACGGGGAAGGGCGGGGCTTTCTAACGCGCGCCGGATGGGCTTGGCGGGGCGGAGCCGCCTAACTTGGGGCGGGGCCTCCCGCCAGCCCTCCCCGGACCCTCTACTGCGCATGGCACGTTGCGTACCTCCCGCCCAGCAACCGGCCTGGCGGCGGCGCGGCCATAAAATTGAGGAGGCGGAGCCGAGACGGGATCGAGACTGCTAACTCCAAGACCAGGTACCGGGCTAGCTGGGCGGCCGACTGGTGCGCTCCAGCGAGCAGTCCTTCCTCGCCCTGATGCCGACCCCACCTCCTCAGGCCCAGGCCATCGTCACAGCGCCTATCCCGGGCTCCTCCTCGCCCTCCACGGGCCCTCTTTAACCGGTGACCTCGGGTCTTGCCATGAGGAGCCGCAGCTCGAGAGCAGAAATAGGTTTGGGCCTGGCGGGGAGACGCCGGAGAGGAGTTGCCAGGCGGCAGAGGCGAGCTCCGGCTTTCCCTCCTCTCTTACCCCCCGAAACTTGAGGTGGAGAATCTGAGACCAGGTGTCAATTTGTGCTGCCCGAGCAGATCCTGGTGCTCACCTGTCCTCCTCCCCATCCCCATCTCATTCCTGACTGCACAGGCAGCAGGTCAAGCCCCCGTAAGGACACAACATCCGGTTGATTCCCAGAATCAGCCCGAACGAAGCGTCTAATTGTCTTTGTTTTCCAAGAATTGTTCAAGTGCCTGCCGTAGATTTGGAGCCTGAGATGGAGAGTGGAGAGAGTAGCGAACGGAGGAAGGCGCAGTTTTCAGGGAACAGGGAACTAAGCTCTACTCAGCTTTCTGCTCATAATCTTAACATACTTTAACTCGAGCCGCCGGGATCGTCCTTTCCTTTCTGTCCTCTCTGTTGAGGTAGACCCCACTCCGGTATGTATTTGCAGCATTAGACAGTTTTCCGTCGGTGGATTGATAGTTTCGAGAGATACCCAAGACTGTTTCTTGTCCCCTGAGAGGTGATGAAGAAACCAAACCGGATTGTCTGCGTCAGGCCAGGAGCCTATTAATTCAGCCATTAGTTACACTGCGGAACTGGTCAAATCCTTCCTTCATCTTTCAACAACCTCTTAGAGGTATTTGGGCTCAAACGCAGTGTTTATAGTTGTAACCCCAGACACGGAGGAAATTTGAAAATCAGTGACAAAAGTAGGGACAAAGAGGGAAAAAATTAAATCAAGGTAAATGAATTCTTTCTGAACCAGTTGGTACCTGGTCATCAGCATTAGTTAATCAAGTGATGTCTTCTCAGTCATCATTTCATCTTTGTGCACCTGTCCTTGAAACTTCTCCCTGGGCTTCTCTATTATCACTCTGATTTCTGAACACAGGCTTCAGGACAGACTTACCCAAGTGCCTACTACTTGACTGCGACTTTGGGCATTTAACCTCCCAGAGCTTTAATTGCCCAATCAGGGGGAAAAATGGGTATGATAATAGTTACTGTGAGCTGATCTGTGCAAGCACAGTGCTTTAGCACATAATAGGTTTGTTGCTGTTAGTATTTTTACTATGATTAATTAAACAAATATCTTGGAAGCACAGCAGCCCCTGGGGATGCAGCACTGAGCAGGATTCATTAGTTGGAAAGAAAAACAGGCAACTGAGAGTGAAGTAGACGTAGGGATTGAACTGGGGAGTTGAGGTCAGGGAGGGCTTCCCTGTAGCACAGAACACATGAGAGAGCTCCGAGGGACAGGTCAGGGTGTCCCAGGGGAGAGGAAAGGTGATCCAGGAAGAGAAGCGGGATCTTTAAAGTGTTACTTTGGGGATCTGTTTCCTAGCTGTCGTTCAAGGACTGTGCCCTACATATGGACCTGTCCCTAGGATTATTTCTCACTCTTCTGGTTTTCTCTCATCATTTCCTTTTTGAGGGAGTTCTAGTTACTCTTCTAACTTTAGCTGTGGACCGCCAAGTTCACATAACTATTTATTTTTTTAGTTCCATTTAATATTTTTAAAATTTGCTATAGGGTACATGTGCTCACCATAGACAGGCAGAGAGAGAAGGAAAGTGAGAAATAACCCTCCAGGTCCAGGACTCGAACCGGGATCAGCCATGTGGCCTTAACTACTATACCACCTACTGACCTAACCACTTTCTTAAGCATTGGTCCTACTTTTCTTTTTCTTCTTTTCTTTTCTTTTTTTTTAATTTTTGCTATAGGCTGTATGCACTCACCAGAGAGAGAGAGAGAGTGGGAAAGTGGGGAAGCACCCCCAAAGGGCGATGACCACATGGCAGTCCCTTCTCCATTCCGATCTTGGAACTTTAGGCACGCATGCACATGTACCCGGCATTCTCAAGCACTGGTCTACTCAGTCAGCTGTGTAGGATCCAACCACCTTAACCTCCTTGCTGCCTACTGGCCTAGTCCTCCTTTTCTAATTGGATGCTATATATTTCTTCTTGGAATATCTAACTGTCTTCTCAACCTCATGTGACTTAAAAACTCAAACTCATCTTTCCACCAAAACCACTTCCACTTCTGAGCCTTCCTGTTTCTGTCATTGACACACAATTTTCCCAGTCTCTAAGGCACAGGAAAAAATTGGTGTCATCAGTTGTCCACACTTAGAATGGGCTGCCTGGTAAGACAGTGAGTCTCTGACATCGGAAGTTTTCAAATGGAGACCAGATAATAATAAATCCAGGAGTTTGTAAAAGATATTCCCCCTGGGCCAACACATAGCCTAGTGGTTAAGGGAGCCAGATTCTACTTGGCCACTGTGGTCTGAATTCCACCCTGGTGACTTGCAAAACACTCCAGATGAATGTGAGTGTGTGCGTGCCCAAATCCCAACAGGATGGGGAAATGGAGGAGAAGGGATTGCAGTATAAGCTCGCCCCACTGGATAGTGCTTTCTCCCTTTCTGGGTGAGCTTTCTTTTTTTTAAGAATTATTTAACTTTATTTTATTAATTTATTTATTTAGTTTAATTTGACCAAAGTTTGACAGAGTGAGAGAGAAAGAGAGATAGCAAGCCGCCAGGTCAGGGAATTGAACTGTGGTTGGCCATGTAGGAGTCCAGACCCTCCAACCACCTCTCAACCCGCTGGCCCTGAATTCTGGTGACCTTTCTAACTAAGTACTTTCTAACTGAGTAATTTCTTCCTTGTTTTCTGTCACAGGGCACTTGCACTCACCAGATACAGTGAGAGGAAGAGTGAGAAATCCACCCCCCAGGGAGATAACCATGCCACATTCCCCTCTCTTCCATTCTCATCCTGGAATTTGGGGCATGCACACCCATACACCTGGCATGATTTTCAAGCCACCAGGTCCAGGATTC
The DNA here is from genome assembly GCF_000334495.1 of Tupaia belangeri chinensis. Lineage (NCBI taxonomy): Eukaryota > Metazoa > Chordata > Mammalia > Scandentia > Tupaiidae > Tupaia > Tupaia belangeri. The sequence goes on from NW_006159662.1 coordinate 5,066,067, forward strand.
AAACCATATTCTGGCCATGTGGGAGTCCAGTGCCTTAAACACTATGCCTCCTGCTGGCTCCCATTTAAAAATACTTCTCTCGTTTAAATTGTTTTTCTTGGGACCAGCAGTTAGTGCCCAGGATCCCGAGAGGAGAATGGAGGAGAATGGATTGTGGCGTGGCCATCCCCACTGAGGGGATGATTTCTCGCTTTCTGTCTCTCTGTCTGTCTCTGTCTTTCTGGTGAGCGCACGTGCCCTATAGCAAAAACCTCTCAAAAAAAAAAATTGTTTTTCTTTATTCATGACAGTGTATGCATGTGTGTGCGCACATTGTGAAAGAGATAAAAGAAGAGAGAAAAACACCCTCCACGGGGGTCTGTCACAACAGTCCTGCCCATAGAATCCTTGACACGTGTGCATGCCCAGAATGTCTCAGACTGACCATGTCTGTTTTGAAGCAATATTTCCAAGAGATTTGCATGCATAGTGAAGTTCGAGGGACACTGCATTAGAGCATTGCTGTGTGTGTGTGATCATTCTATGGAAAGTTTAAATAAAAAGGCAGTGTCTTCCTCCTGCCTGTCAAATACAATCAATGCTCTGACGTGCGTTTAAGGCCTGTTCATTGTTCTCATAATCTGATTGAAAAGCCCTTCAAAATGGGACCAGCAGTTGGCGTAATGGCTATGTCGCTGGACTCCCATGTAGTCGACCATGGTCCGAGTCCCGGACCCAGTGGCCTACACTCACGCCAAGCGAGTGTGTGTGTGCCCAAGATCCTGAGAGGAGAATAGAGGAGAAGGGATTGTGGCGTGACCATCCCCCTGGGGGGTGATTTCTCACTTTGTCTCTGTTTTTCTGGCGAGCGCACATGCCCAGTAGCAAAAACCTCTCAAAAAAAAAAAAAAAAGTCTGCTGGAATAATGATTGGGATTGCATTCAATCTAGGTAAATTTGGAGACATTTTGACAATATTGAGTCTTGTAATTATGAACATGGCATATTATTTATTTAGATCATCTTTAATCCCTCTTAGCAATATTTTATAATTTTAGCAAAATTTATTAAAATTGTTTCTTTTTTAAAGAATTATTTAATTTAATTTGTTATTGTTATTGTTGTTATTTTAGTTTGACGAGAGAGAGAGAGAGAGAGAGAGAGAAAGAGAGAGAAAGCAAGCAAGCAAGCTGCCAGGTCCGGGATTTAAACTGTGGTTGGTCATATGGGAGTCCAGCACCTGAACAACCACACCACCTGCTGGCCCCCTATTTCTAAGTTTAATGTTTTGGTGGACATTATAAATGGCATTGTTTTTATAATTCTCCCTCCTCCTGTGAACTCACAATCTTCCTGCCTCAGCTTCCTGAGTGGCTGGGATTATAGGCACACACCACCATGCTGGCTTTTGTTTGCTTGTTTCTTTCTTTCTTTCTTTTTTTTTTTTAAAAGTATCAATCTGGGGTCAGCAGGTGGCATGGTAGTTAAGGGTGCTGGACTCCCACATGGCTGACTGCAGTTTGAGTCCCAGACCTGGTGGCTTGTTTTCTCACTTTCTCTCTCTCTGCGTCCCTCTCTGGTCAAATTAAAAGTAAATAAATAAAGTTACATAAAATAATTCTTAAAAAATTATTTATTTTTGTTTGCTAATATTAATTATTTTCTTTATTTGACCAGACAGAGAGAGAAAAAAGGGAAAGTGAGAAAGCAAGCCACCAGGTCTGGGACTTGAACTAAGATTGACCATGTGGGAGTCCAGCATCCCAACCATCAAGCCACTTACCAGCCCCAGTTGGCTCTTGTATCTAAATTAATTTTTTTTTAATTATTTATTTTATTTGGGACCAGCACGTGGTGTAATGGTTACATAGCTGGATTCCCACATAGTCAACTGCTGTTTAAGTCCTGGACCCAGTGGCCATAAACTCACGCCAGGTGTGTGTACATGCATGTCCAAAATCCCAAGAGGAGAATGGAGGGGAAGGACTTGGGGTGTGGCCATCCCTGAAAGGGGTGATTTCTTGCTTTCTGTCTCTTTGGCAAAGGCACACACCCTGTAGCAAAAACCTCTCTCTTTTTTTTTAATGTCTCCCTCACCTACCTCTCTCTCTAAAAAAAAAAGATTTATTCTGTTTGTTGTTATTATTATTATTATTTTAATTTGACCAGAGAGAGAGAGAGGGGGGAAGTGAGAAAGCAAGCCACCAGGTCCGGGACTTGAACCATGGTCGACCATGTGGGAGTTCAGCACCATAACCACCATGCCATCTGCTGGCCCCATCTAAATTTTTTTTTTTTGGAGAGATTTTTTGCTATAGGGTGTGTGCGCTCGCCAGACAGACAGACAGAGACAGAGAGACAGAAAGCGAGAAATGACCCCCTGGGGGGATGGCCACGCCGCAATCCCTTCTCCTCCATTCTCCTCTCAGGATCTTAGGCACACACGCACACGCACCCGGCGTGAGTTTAAGCCACTGGGTCCAGGACTCGAACCATGGTCGACTACATGAGAGTCCAGTGACATAGCCATTACGCTAACTGCTGGTCCCCCTAAATTAATTTTTTAAGTCTAAGGGTTTTGGGGGTATAATCCTTAGCATTTTCTATATACATAGTCATGCTGTTTGTGAATAAAGAGTTTTATACCTTACTTTCCAATATATATACCTTTAATTTTGTTTTGCCTTTTTGCACTGGTGAGGATCTCTAGCCAGAAATTTCATGTTCACAGAAATGATGAGAGCATTCCTCTTTTGCTCCTGTTCTTATGGAAAACTCATGTTTTCATACATTACCTTTTACCAAATTGAAGAAGTTATCTTCAAATAGAAGATAGTTGGCCGAGAGTTTTCTTTTTACATCATGAATTGGTATTGAATTTTGTCAGATGCTTTTTCTCCATCTATTGAGTTCTTTCTCCCTCAGTCAGTTAATAATGTAGAATTACACTGATTCTTACTAATTTATTTTTAATTTTGCAAGAGGGCACATTCACTCACTAGAGAGAGGGAAAGTGAGAGAGTCCCACCACCACCACCATAGGGAATGGTCGCACTACAGTCCCTTCCCTACTTCTCCCTTCTTTTGAGATTTTGGGCACATGCACACATGTGTTTGATGTGTTTTTCATGCCACCAGGTACAGGACTTGAACCATGCAATTGGCCATGTAGGCTTCAAATGCCTTCACCACCAAACCAAAGGCTGGCCTGCATCTCTTTTGGTTGTTGTTTAATTCCTTAAAATTGTTCTTTATATGCCAACAATTTTGATTAAAGACACTTTTGTATATTGATTCATTTTTTTAATGTTAAGCCAATCTTTTCATTCCTGAGGGAAAACCCACTTGGTTATGATGTATTAGGCTTTTAGCCATTCTATTGATAGATATAAATTCTTTTTTTCTTAACTGTAAGTAACAAGAATAAAACAGATGGAGTGATAGGAAAAGGTACTTTCAAGAAATGGCATTTTTTAAGTCTTGGAAATATGTAACCAAATTTAAAACTTAGTAGAAGTGTTGGAAAATAATGTCAAAGAAATCTGGAAAGAAAAAAGATACAAAATAGGAGTGAAGTCAGTATAAAATTAGGGGATAAAACAACAAATACACTTTTTTAAGAAAAATTTTGCCATAGGGCACATGTATTTGATGGATGGAGAGAGAGAGCAAGAAAGCACCTTCATGGGACATGGTCATGCAACAGTTTTTTCTCCATTTCTCCCTCTCGGGGTTTTGGGCATACATGTACATGTGCCTGGTACGTTTTTCTTTTTTTGGAGAGGTTTTTTTGCTGTAGGGCGCATGTGCTCACCAGAAGGATAGAGAGAGACAGAGAGACAGAAAGCGAGAAATCACCCCTGAGGGAGGATGGCCACTCTGCAATGCCTTCTCTTCCATTCTCCTCTCAGGATCTTGGGCACGCACGCACACGTGCCTGGTATGAGTTTAAGCCACCGGGTCCTGGACGCGAACCGCGGTCGACTACATGGGAGTCCAGCAACATAGTGGCCTGCATCTCTTTTGGTTGTTGTTTAATTCCTTAAAATTGTTCTTTATATGCCAACAATTTTGATTAAAGACACTTTTGTATATTGATTCATTTTTTTAATGTTAAGCCAATCTTTTCATTCCTGAGGGAAAACCCACTTGGTTATGATGTATTAGGCTTTTAGCCATTCTATTGATAGATATAAATTCTTTTTTTCTTAACTGTAAGTAACAAGAATAAAACAGATGGAGTGATAGGAAAAGGTACTTTCAAGAAATGGCATTTTTTAAGTCTTGGAAATATGTAACCAAATTTAAAACTTAGTAGAAGTGTTGGAAAATAATGTCAAAGAAATCTGGAAAGAAAAAAGATACAAAATAGGAGTGAAGTCAGTATAAAATTAGGGGATAAAACAACAAATACACTTTTTTAAGAAAAATTTTGCCATAGGGCACATGTATTTGATGGATGGAGAGAGAGAGCAAGAAAGCACCTTCATGGGACATGGTCATGCAACAGTTTTTTCTCCATTTCTCCCTCTCGGGGTTTTGGGCATACATGTACATGTGCCTGGTACGTTTTTCTTTTTTTGGAGAGGTTTTTTTGCTGTAGGGCGCATGTGCTCACCAGAAGGATAGAGAGAGACAGAGAGACAGAAAGCGAGAAATCACCCCTGAGGGAGGATGGCCACTCTGCAATGCCTTCTCTTCCATTCTCCTCTCAGGATCTTGGGCACGCACGCACACGTGCCTGGTATGAGTTTAAGCCACCGGGTCCTGGACGCGAACCGCGGTCGACTACATGGGAGTCCAGCAACATAGCCATTACGCTAACTGCTGGTCCCTCCCCCCCATTGCATTTTTCAAGATGCCAGTTCTAGGGACTGTGTGGTTGGCCATGTAGGAGCTAGTTCCTTAACCACCAGGCCACGAGACTTTAATTATTTAGAACTCTATAAAATGGAAGAGACAGAATTATCAGATAATTAATTTGAATTCGAGGGTCCAAAACGTCACACCAAAAGGCAAAGTAAATCCAACTAGATAGCAGGCCAGCAGGTGGCAGAGAGGTTATGGTACTGGATGCCCCATGGCCAACTCCACAGTATGAGTCCTGGACTGGTGGCTTGAGAATTATGCCTGGCACATGTACGTGTGTGCCCTAAATCCTGAGAGGAATGTGGGGGAGGAGGGATTGCAGCACGGACATCCCCACTGGGGCGTGATTGCCCTCCCCCCAGCACATGTACCCTATAGCAAACAAAACACAACTAGATGGCAACTAGTCCTAATCACAGCAGGAGGACAGAGGTCCTGGGTAGGCAGTCTCCAGGGAAATTGGAATCGATGGGTCTGCATGTTTGGAAAAAATACATTTACATGGCAAATAGAAATGTTGAAATAGTTCAAAAAGGTAATAAATGCTGTATGGGGAATCAAGCAGATGAACAGATAAAGCAATTTCTAGGGAGAACGTGGGGCGGACGAGAAAGGAGACATGGTCTTCTTTGTTTGCTATGAACCGTGTTGAAGAATCATACTAATGTAAATATGGACTATAATCTAGCCACAAATTATGGCAGAATTATGTTCAGACTTCATCTACATGGTGGGCAGTTAGTAGATATCTAAAGGTGTTAAGTCATAGCCATATAAACATTACTTAAAAATGATGATTAAAGGCAGGATGAACAGCAAAAATAGTTGAAGATAATTGCTTCTGGTGGGGGGGGGCTTTTTGGGGGGTTGGATCAAGAGAAATTTGGAAATGAAAGGAAACCATATAATAACACACTTCTTTTTCTTTTATAGAAATTGCAGAATTTCAGAATGCACTTGGCCAAAGTACATCCAGGTTTAACATTCCTGACAGTTTTTCCCACTAAATCTTAGAATCTAGTAATATATAGGTCTAGTATAATGCTTTCAGTGGCAGAAATGTAGTTTTTGTTCATTGAAAGATAGTATTTTGTTGTTTTAGAGAGAGAGAGAGAGAGAGAGAGGGAGAGAGAGGTTTTTGCTATAGGGTACGTGCACTTGCTGGAGAGACAGAAAGAGAGACAGAGAGCAAGAAATCACCCCTCCCCAGGAGGGATGGCCACATCACAATCCCTTCTCCTTCATTCTCCCCTTGGGATCTTGGGCACATTCACACATGCACTCCGCGTGAGTTTAAGTCGCTAGGTCTGAGATTCAAACCTCGGTCGACTATGTGGGAGTCCAGCGGTGTAACCATTATGCCTCCTGCTGGTCCCAAAAGATAGTTCTATAAAAGGAGATTTTACTGGGCCAGCAAGTGGTGTGGAGGTTAAGGCGGCTGGATCCCACATGGCTAGCTGCATAGTTCCAGTTCCAGACCCTGAGGCTTGAAAAACATGCCAGGTGTGTGTGTGTGTGTGTGTGTGTGTGTGTGTGTGCGCGCGCGCGCAGGCTTGCCCAGAATCTCTAGAGGGGCCTGGAAGAGGAGGGACTGCAGTGTCTAAAAAAAGAAAAGGAAAAAAAAAAAGATATTTTACTGATTCTTTGTTTCCATTTTCCTTTTAGGTTTGAGTTTTTGAAATTGAAGTAGGTCAACACATTTAGGAACTCATGTCTTTTCTTGTAAGTAAACCAGAGCGAATTAGGGTGAGTGTTTCTATTCTTCTGGCTTTACTATTTTTGTTTTCTGAAAAGTTATGTGTTTGGCAGATAGTGTAGGTGGTTTTCTCTGTGCTGCCCAGAATGACATAGAAGTGAGGCTGTAGGAAATAGGAAGGCATTGCAGCCTCTACTCCCAAGAAAAGAGCTTTCAGGCAGAGGCTGATCAGAGAGCCAAAAAATACCATTGGCTTGTCTGATAGAGAAGAAATTATGAATTTCAGTCATTCAAGGTTAAGTGAGTTAATGCCCCTCTCAGTGTAGACATGTAACTGCTAATGATTTCCCTGTTTCCTCTGTGTTTTTGATGGGTTTTGTGTGTTGTAAGAAACAGCACAAATTGGACTTCCTAGAACAGTTTTTTCTAAGCATTAATTTTAATTGAAGACTTTTTGGACATGGAAAACGATTGTATCTCAAAACCTTATCAACTAAAATGACCTGAAGGACAGATACTAGGTTTTCTTCCTTTACAAGCTCCCATGATTTCACAGAAGAGTATCTTATTTATTATCAAGTACTTAAATTATAAGTGCTGTAGTAATTAATTTTTCTAGCACTGTGTAAGTGCTGTGAGACATTATGAGTCTACTCTCTCTAACTATTAAATCATAAATTACATTTAATGGTACAACGCATATCGATTTTTATATTAAGTTTTTAATCTACAATGTTCTTTTTCTTTTTTCTTTTTTTTTTTAATGAGAGAAAGAGCATGGGAAATGGAGAGAGAGGAAGAGACAGGTACTTTTGACAGGGTTTCCCTAGGTCATTGTCCTGTCCCAGCCTCGCAGTTAGCTAGGCTCACAGGCATTTGCCATTATGCCTGGCTGTTTAGGTTGGGCAGGAAACTGAACCCAGGCCTCCCATGTGACCTCAGCCACCTCCCACTGCACCTTAGCCACCAAGATGCATTGGCACCTTACTACCTGTGCCACCCTCTCATTGTGCCGTTGCAGCTCGGCCTGTTAATATGTATTTATTTATTTATTTATTTTAAGAGCAATTTTGCTATAGGGTGCTTACGCTCATTGGAAAGACAAAGAGAGACAGAAAGTAAGAGATCACCACCCAGCAGGATGGCCTCAGTTTAATCCTTTCTCCATTCTCCTCTTGGGATTTTGGGCAAGCATGCTTTCGTTCCCAGTGTGAGTTTTAAGCTGCTGAGTCTGGGACTCAAACCGCTGTTGACTGTATGAGAGTCCAGCAACGTAACCATTACGCCATCCACTGGTCCTGTTAATTCTTTTTTTTTTAAATTTTATTTATTCATTCACACATTCGTTTATTTTTAATTTGACAGAGAGAGACAGACAGACAGAGAAAGAGAGAGAGAGGAGAAGTGAGAAAGCAAGCCACCAGGTCTGGAACTCGAACCATGGTCAGCCATATGGGAGTGTCCAGTGCCTCAACCACCATGCCACCTGCTGGTCCCCCTCTTTTTTTTTTTTTTTTTTGAATTATTTTTATTTAACTTTATTATTATTATTTAATTTGAGAGACACATAGGGAGAGAGGGAAGTGAGAAAGCAGGCCACCAGGTCCAGGACTCGAACTACAATCAGCCATGTGGGAATCCGGTGCCCTTAACCATGCCATATGCCGGCCGGTTCCCCCATTAATTCTTTTTTAATTTGGGAAAACATTGTTATAGAGAAGGATAAAGAACGATATTATAGTTCCAATTTGTAATATATATTAATTTATTTCCAGATGTTAGTCTTTTTTTCCTATGTTTATGTAGATGAGAACAATTTCTATTGGAAAGCATAAACTTCACGGTCAATTAAGAAGAAAAAAGGAATCTCTCCCTAGCCTGAACTCTGCCCAGTGGAAACAACTCCCAAGCCAAATTTGAACACTAGTTCTTAAGTGAAACCCAATCTTGATTCCATTACTTTTAAATATGAGCTGCTTTTCTGTTTCAACTTAGCCTGATTCAAGTGAAACCAGACCACTGATCTGTATAATGGAAATCGAATACTTATTTGAAATAGGCCAGTACAGCAGACCATAGATTGGTCCTGCTAGTTTGGTCCTTAGAAACGTGGTAGAAATTGTAAGTGATGATACCTTTAGAAAACCCAGTGAATAAAAAAATAAGCACCTTGTTGTGTTTTCTTTTACAAATTAAGAGAGGCTTGTGAAAACCTGCTTTCTGTGTTGTGAATTCCAAAAATAGTTTTTAAATTGACAATTAATGATTTGGAATAATTAGCTACAAAAAGTAGTTTTGTATATAAAAAACCCAAAAACATTATTTTTACTAGGGACCAGCAGTTAGCGTAATGGCCATGTCGCTGGACTCTCACATAGTCGACCGCGGTTCACGTCCCGGACCCGGTGGCTTAAAACTCACGCCGGCACGTGTGTGTGCCCAAGATCCCGAGGAGAAGGGACTGTGGTGTGACCATCCCCCTCTGGGGGGTGATTTCTCGCTTTCTGTCTCTCTGTCTGTCTCTGTCTGTCTGGCGAGCGCACGCGCCCTATAGCAAAAACCTCTCAAAAAAAAAAAAAAAGAATGATTCATCAAACTAGGCAAAGAGAAATAGAGAAAGGAATTAATACGGTTTTTAAAGTTGATTTCAAGGTTCTTTTCAAAACCGTTCCATAGACACATACCCTGACAGCACGCGATTCTGTTTTTTGTAGTTGTGTTTTTTGTCTGTCTAAAAGCTGATAGCTAATTTGTTGTGGCTTGGAAGAAATACTAATTCTCTTTGGGGTTTTCTCTTCAGCGGTGGGTCTCGGAAAAGTTCATTGTTGAAGGCTTAAGAGATTTGGAACTATTTGGAGGTAAGTACAATTTGGCGTTTAGTTATCACTTTAGGATAAATATCACTATTCTTTAGTTAACTGCGACTGTGTCCATTAATGGCAATTAACAGTTCACATTCTAGTTCTGCAGTTATTGGATTGACTTGGCTCTTTCTGAATCTGTGGTGTCTTAAAGATCTGAGTAGTAATCTGGCAGTGGGCCTTGACCTGTCTTGATTGTTAGAAAACCTGTATTTACTTACAAGCACATATGTTTCTTCTAAGTGTTTGTCCAGTTAATATACACCTTAAAGACTTAAAAACTAAAATAATACTGCACAGGTAGTAGTGATGTAAAAGTTCTGGTTTTACTGATCAATCTAGTTGACTCATTTCTTTCCGGTAGAAATGAGACTTAAGAAGACTAAGGAAAAATTAGTCAGGACAAAAATAGTAACTTCCTGTTGAAAGTCTAAATGTTGATTTCAGAAGTAAACTTTAAGGTTTAATAGGATAAGCCATTCCCCTTTGGCCATTTTAAAAGTGAGCCTAGATTTTAGAACACAGATATCTTTTTAAAAAATAATAGGGGCCCTATTCTTTGTCTTGATACCGAGAGACTCTTTTAGGGTTCTGTAGCAGCAGAAGCAGGTTATCAGATTAAGAGCATTGATTAATTAACTGATCCAGAAAATCTTCAGGTAAGCTTAAGAAATTAAAAACTCAATACTTCTTACTTACTATGTAGTATGTATTCATTTATGTTCCCTAATGCATCTCAAAGAACTTCTGGAGTAGTATTATTTATGAATTTCATCAAAGTGTTATGTTTTAGACAAGTGGGAATTTAGAAAAATGATGAGTTCTTTTTGTTTTAGACATAAAGAATAAAAAATTAACTGCATGGTAAAGAAAAAGCTAATGGAACAAAAACACTGCATTCTGGTCTTATTCTCATTTTCTTCTCTTCATTAACAAGAATGAAATGCTTTAAAAGTAAACAGTGGCAGCCAGCTGCTGCCATAGGTAAGGCAGCTGGATCCTACATGACCAATAGCTGCTTAAAAAACATGCCAGAAGCGTGTACATATGTATCCACAAAATCCTGAAATTGAAATGGAGGAAGAAGGTATTGTGGCATGGCCATCCTCTGTGTGGGGGTGCCTTCTCACTTTCTCTTTCTGTCTCTCTGGCGAATGCACATGCCTTCTAACAAATTTTTTAAAAAGTAAACAATGGCATTGATAGAAACGGATTTGAAAGTTCAGTTTACAATGGATTAGTTATAAATATTCTAGTATATGTGAATCAAATTAATGGGTTTTGGTTTCAATGCCTTGAGTATAGGTTCTTTCTTTCTCTTTTTTTTTTAAAGAATTATTTTATTTTATTTATTATTATTATTATTTTAAATTTGCTATAGGAGATGTGCACTCACCAGAGAGAGAAAGTGAGAAAGCAAGCTGCCAGGTCCAGGACTTGAACCGTGGGTGGCCGAATGGGAGTCCAGCACCTTAACCCCACACCACCTGCTGGCCCCTCTAGCTGTCTTTTGGTAACACCCTGCTCTCTAATCAGTGGAGATTAAGGAGGTTGTTCTATTTATTGTTACAATTTGATGAAATCTATATTGCCAAGTTTTATATACCTTAGAGTTTGCGTCTACACTGGAAGATTAGGTCAGATGTCCTTCAATTTATTCACCTGGCTTCTTATTTTTGATGGACTATTTTAAATAACTGCATCTGTCATCTGTGTACAAGAAAACTGACGTTCTGGGGCCAGCAGATGGCGTAGTGGTTCCATCATTGGTCTTCCACTTGGCCAACCAGATGGAGTCCTGGACCTGATGGCTTGATTATCATGCCGGGTGCGTGTGCGCCCAAGATCTCAGGAGGAAAATGGAGAAGGGATTGTGTCATGCCATCCCCCCTGCTGGATCATTTCTCCTTTCCCTTTTACTGTCTCTGTCTCTGTCTGTCTCTCTCTGGCGAGCTTAAATTACCTATAGCAAAACCCTCTAAAAAAGAAAAAAAAACAGAAAACAGAAAACTGATGCCCAAGGGGGAAACTATTTGATAAATTGAGACTAGTTTACTCTGCAGCTAATTTCCTCTAGCAACACAGTTGGATACCTGACATATCTTAGGATAAAGTGTTTTCTTTGATTTAGACTTATTTATCTGGTTTTACATAGTTTAAAATATTTGAAACTGTGTAATTTAAGATATTTGGAAATTTATCACCCCAATACGTTATAGTTAAAAATCTTCACTGTGAGGACCAGCATTTGGTGGAATGACTATGTTGCTGGATTCCCATGTAGTTGACCACAGTTTGAGTCCCGGACCTGGTGGCTTAAACTCACGCCGGGTGCGTGTGCCTACGTGCCCAAGATCCTGAGAAAAGAATGGAGGAGAAGGGATTGTGGCATGGCCATTCCCCCTGGGGAATGATTTCTCGCTTTCTGTCTCTCTCTCTCTCGCTGTCTTTCTGGCGAGTGCATGTGCCCTATAGTAAAAACTTCTCAAAAAAAAATCTTCACTGTGAAGATATGTATCACTTTTACAGAATAGAGAAAATCAACAGCACGTACAGAATTTGTCTGATTTGAGAACAGAAAATTATTTCTGTTTTCCTTTGTTTTGTTTTGTTCATTTTCACTAAGAGGAGCTGAGTACCAAGTGCCTTTGCTTTATTTGCATTCAAAATGGAATGTATTTGACTTTTAGAGGATCAGATTAGATAGTGATCTCGTTTACACATGCTACTGTTCTACAAATTTTTTGCCTTTCAAAAAAAAAAAAAAAAAACAACCCGGTTTCCCGTCCCTGGACTCAAGGGAAATGGCCAGCCGCCTCTATTTCATAATACATTTTTTGATTACAATGTATAAGACTTTGAAACCAGCCTATTAAAGATAACACTGTGTGCCCATGAAAAGTAAATGAATGCCCAGCATAGTCGTCGGCTGATACCCAGGAAGAGCATCTAGAGGAGTAGCATTGCCGAGCCTGAGCCTGAGAGAGCCACAGATCCCTGTTACAGGCCCATCTACCTGCTGCATTCATACTGTGGATCTGTGCGTGTGTGTGTGTGTGTGTGTGTGTGTGTGTGTGTGTGTGTGTAGCACTGTGGGCACTTTTGGCTGTAATGACTTTTAAGTGGTTTCTATGAATAAATGTTTTAACTACAATAATTGCTGTTCTGAATGTGAGCGTGTCTTCTGCTAAAAAAAAATGCCAACAATCAACTTTTCTACTCCAGAGCAGCCTCCGGGTGACACTCGGAGAAAAGTAAGTGACTCCCTAGGCGTTAGCACTATGGCTGCTGCATGACAATGACTTCCTGTGGAAGTTCTGTTTTTTGGGCTTTTCATTTGCTGTTGTGGAGCTTTATTTGTGTGTGATTCTTTTACTTGAGAGATTCAGGTTTCACCCTGGAAAGATTTGAAAACCGAAAATGTCTCAGGCACTTTTGTCACTTGTGGGGATAAGATCGCCTCCCTTTCTCAACCCAATCACTCGCCAGCACACACCCTCCCACCTGCGGAAAAAAAAAAAAGTATGGTGGAGC
>NW_006159662.1:5079036-5093313 GCF_000334495.1 Tupaia belangeri chinensis
CCAAAATGTGCTTATCTTTCTGTGACTGGTGGTGCTGAATTTTCCATCCTTAAGTCTGTTGATAATAGATTTCAGTCCACAGAGATAACAGGTCTCTGTCTAGATGATAAGGCAGGATCTCAAATCTCCACCTTGAAAACTAAACCAAAATTTAAAAGTACAAAACAGAAACGTATTGTTTTCATTGGCAAAAGCTGCAAGATCCTGCGCTGCTTCCTCCTCTTCTAGTCGATCTTACCCAAGTAAACAGCACCAGATTCCACAGTGTGCATAGCTGCTTTGGAAAATGTGGATCGGTGTCTTATAAAAAAAGGATAAGAAGCTTTTCTAAGTAGACTTCTGATTCTGTTCCGCTTTCTCCCATTTGGATCTTTTGCAGCAGTCCCAAGGTCGAGTGCAGGATGACGATGCTGGCTAGCAATTTCTCCCTGAGTAAAGCTTTGGCTGTGTTTATTTACTCTGCTAGCCAGGGACACCTCTCTGTCAGATTCACATAGTTTCTAATCAGGAGGCCAACAATGTTCCTTACAGCATCAGTTAGGTAATATTCCAGAATATGATGCCAGCTACATATCATTCTTGTACTTTCACAGCTGCCAATGTTATACCAAAAGTGATCCAGTGTGAAACCTGTGGGAAGTGGGATGTGTTTATTTGGTAGCTTTTCATAAATACTGTCTCTGTATGCTTCATTGTATTTTATTTTAAACAAAGTTATCATTTTATCATTATTCCTAGATATCCGCTTGTGTATTTTTCTTTTTTTAAAATAATGACTTTATTTAACTTTACTTATTTTAATTTGACCAGAGAGGGAGGGCAGAAGGGAAGGAGAGAGAGAGAGAGAAAGCAAGCCACCAGGCCCAGGACTCGAACCACAGTTGGTCTTGTGGGAGTCCAGTGCCCTAAACTACCATGCCACCTGCCGAACCCTCACTTGTGTACTTTTCATATGAAAGAAAATAAAATGCCTTTCAAGGTATAGGAAACAAAGAAAAGACTTTGATAGAATCAGTTTCTCTCTTTGACAATTCGCGATTATACATTACACTATTAAACTATGCCATGCTGTGTTTAAAAGAGAACAGGCTGAATATTTTATCTTTTTCATCTGAATTTAGACTTTAAAAAACTTGTCAGAGGGCGGGACCAGCAGTTGGCATAATGGCTGTGTTGCTGGACTCCCATGTAGTGGGCCACGGTTCGAATCCTGGACCCGACAGCTTAAACTAACGCGTGTGCATGTGTGCCCAAGAGGAGAATGGAGGAGAAGGGATTGCGGTGTGGCCATCCCCCCGGAGGGGTGATTTCTCACTTTCTGTCTCTCTGTCTCTCTCTGTCTTTCTGGCAAGTGCATGCGCCCTATAGCAAAAACCTCTCCAAAAAATAATAATAATTGTTAGAGGGCACACGTGCTCACCAGAGAGACAGAGGGGAAGGGAGGAAGCACTCTCCATGAGGCATGCTCATGCCCTTCTGCCCCATCTCTCCCTCCTTCTGGTAGACAGCCTAGTAAACAGTGTGCTTTTGTCCACACTCCTGGCAAGAACCAGGTGCTAGGAAGTAGAAAAGTATCCATTTGTAGTTTTCCCAAAGAGCATTATTTAAAGTGCACATGATAAATATTTTAATTCCAGGACCCCTCCAGAGTCTCATTTTTCAAATTAATTGGGTCGTCGGAAAAGTCATGGCACATTTTTGCATTGAAAAATATAGACTACGGCGTGACTTTTCCGATGACTCAATACCAAATGGAATTTGTTTGGTGATCAGAGGAGGGAATAAAATACAAATACAAAGTAGCTGGTTCTCATTGGAAAATGCAGTACCCTCTCACATGCAGGTGTCAGATTCAGATCTGGAGAATGCTCCCAGGAGCAGGGCACCCTCAGGCATGTGTGCTGTGAGAGGGGCATCCCCAGTATAGGCTGTTATGTTGAACTCTGTCTCCAGAGGAACTGGCTGGTGCATTTACCCTGCTCTCCTCTTCAGCCCGTGGCAGGGGTCATGAGCAGAAAACCCTCTCAGTTCAAACTTTGCTTAAGTGATTTTTGCCTTTGAGTTTGTGCCAGCATTGTCCTGGGTACTGGGCACTAGATGAGTTGAGAGACAGGGCCCTGCTCTCCTGAGACTGGGCCTCTAGTGGAGGAGACAGGCCCACAGTGACTTGGAGTCCACTCCTTTGGCTGGACAGCATCCTCTCTGACGTGCTGACATTTAAGCTGAGACCTCAGCAGACAAGAAGGAAATGGCAGTGATGAGAAGATGGTGGGTCAGGGAAAGGGACTAGGGCAAAAGTGCTCCAGTCTCCTAAGACTGCTGCGTGCAGGGATGTGTGAGGAGAGGGCAGCAGCAGGGGAGCCTGGGTGGCTAGGCGGGGGCCCTCTGTATGGCTGCTCAGGGGCCAGAGGAGAGAGAGGTATGTGAAGGCAACCCACTGAGTGTCCAGTTAACTGGTGACAGCTATTTTATTGAGGAGTAGATTAATGCCTGTGAAAATAGGATCTGCAGAAAGCAAGGGTATTTGCGAGGAGTTGGGGGTATAAGGCTGAGAAGGTGGGATGCTTCGAGACTAAATTAGCACTGTAAAAGTTCTAAACAAGCGGGGAGTCGCCCATCTCAGAGCTCTCGGTTTGGGCTTTTTGCTCAGATTGCTGGTCTGTTCTGTCTCATGCTTGTCTGTCTCTCTCACAGAGGTCCCTGGCATGTAGCAACCAGTATCTTAATCCAAAGACAGTATCAGTATCGTTTAAGAAGCTACAATAGCCATTAAATGACCCTAGATTTTGCTTTCAGAGCATTTGAAAACACAGATAAGTTTAAGAACCAAAGTAAAATCAACCTGAGCCATTGATCAGACTCCACCTAGGAGTCTCTCTCTCCCATGTTTCTGTCCATTTTATTTGCTGAGCAGGAGAATCACCAGAAAGTAGACAACAGCAGAGGGAAGAGCAGTGTAGAATGCACACGTATTGAATGCTGCCGTATGCCAGGAAGCACTAAGCTCTTCACATGTCTTATTTAACAGTCATAACAACGCTGTGAGGTGGGGATTACTCCAGTGCTGAGATAATGAGATCCCAAGAGACTTGTGCCTTGCCCAGAGTCACAGAACAAGTGATAAACCTGAGTTCAAATTCTGCCTCTCCCTGACCCCTTTAGGCCTGTGGTCTTTACATTATAACATGTTTTACTTAAAGTAGTCTTTCCCAAATTATCATTATTATTATTATTATTATTATTTTTAGTTGCTAGACGGCACATGTACATTGCCAGAGAGAGACAGAGGGAAAGTAAGACAGCACCTCCCATGGGCAATGGTCATACTGTAATCCCTTCTCTTCCATTTCTCCCTCCTTTTGAGATTTTGGGCACTCATGCACACACTCCCAGTATGTTTTTCATACTGCTGGGTCTGGGACTCGAACCACTCAGTAGGCCATGTATGATCCAGCTGCCTTAACCACCACACTGCTGACTGACGCCTCATTTATCTTTCTCAAAATGTAAGAGACTGTAGGCACGAAAAGTTCCCTGGACAGATAGTTTTGGGAAGTGCTAGGTTAAGTGAAGTTAAACACGTTCTCTTACCACAGAACCGCTCAACACCTTTAGTAGCAGGACTACGCCATGGGGTTCTCCGTTAGAGAGAGTGCTGCACTTCTTAACTAGACATAGACACTATTTGCATACGTAGGCTGCCGGGATTGATGTTCCGTGGGGCCTACCTTGGGGAATTCCAGCACTGAACTCAGTAGAAAAAGGAACAAGAGAGGAAGAGGCATTCTCCACTTGGAGAAACACATGCGGTCAATAGATAAAAGATGCTCACTAGATTTAGAGTGCGGTGTATGAAGTATGATGGCCTCAAATCCTTGAAGAGGTTTCTTATCGCATTAGAGATGTTTCTGAAGAAAGATCTGAAAGAGAAATACTTGTAGTCACTAAATCATTCACATAAGTTAGGGTACAAAAGAAGGAAACCGAGTCCCTCAGCCGAAACAAGAGCTGTTGGCCTACTGTGTGTTGCTCTCAACATGCAGACATTGCTGGGCACATTCCTTCAGGACCTCAAAGGCCTGAGGCGTGGCCCACATATCCTAAAAGGCTGCGTGCAGCTTCATCGCAGCCTGAGTGGGCAGGAGCAAGGAGCAGGTGGCTCGCGCTGCTAGGGAGCTGAGAGATGGCTGAGACCTGCCAGCTCTTCCTGCCTGCAGCTCAGCACCTCCCTTATTCTCTCACACATTTGCAAATGTCAGAAAATGACTGGCCTGGCTTCTGGTTTGCTAAAGAAGGGGCTTCTGGCCTTACTTTCCCTAGAGCAAGGCTCAGCATTTGGCCTTTTGGGATCTTATAGTGATGAGGATCTTAAAAATATCTTATGCAGCAGGAAATTCAAGAACCCTTCGCCTCCCCATCCCCTTTCTCTTTTCCATGCTAGTCTCCAGACAGCCTTTCAGGCTAATGAGTCAGTTGTTGGAATGGTCAAGAAGATTGATAGTTGACAGGAATGGGCCCTTGTCCCCCATTTAAAGATAGCACTAATTGTATTGAACATCTGAGATTTTATGTCTCTTCAAATAGTGTTGGCACGATTTCTTGCCCAGGTCAGGCTTTGTATGTGTGCTTACTTGCTAGTCTCCTCGTGGTTCTGTGTTACCACGTCCCCCAACTCCTAGCCAACCTCCAGTTTTCTCTCTTAACCTATTTTTCTTTTTCTTTAGACCAATGAGGCGAGCTCAGAGTCGATAGCATCCTTCTCTAAACAGGAGATCATGAGTAGCTTTCTGCCAGAGGGAGGATGTTACGAGCTGCTCACCGTTATAGGTAACGCCCAGGGCCTGTGGCTGCTTCCCTGCCCTAGGGGACTGTGGCGGCCTTCTCAAGGTCCCTAAATGAATGTGCACCAGAGGCCATCTGCTAGATAGTAGGACTCATGGTGATAGAACTGCCTTCTGTGGGTCTTGTTTGGTTTTCTTCTGCCAAGCATAGGAAGAGATCACATGACCAGGAGAGGAACTCCTAGGCCATTTTTCTGTAGCTGTACTTCTGATGTCCTGGGCCTTGGAAATGAGAGTGGTTGGCTGCAAAGGAGCTGAGAGGAGAAAGACCAAAAAATGTCAGCCACGAGAGTAACAGTTGTGAACATCTTAACTCGATTTTCGTTTTGAAATCAAGTTCCTTTTTTCTTAAAGGAAGATAAAGTCCTTCGTTGCTGTTTTCCTGGTTCATACATTTGTTTGTCCTTTTAGGCAAAGGGTTCGAGGATCTGATGACAGTGAATCTAGCAAGGTACAAACCAACAGGGGAGTATGTGACCGTTCGAAGGATTAACCTAGAAGCCTGTTCCAACGAGATGGTGACGTTCTTGCAGGTAATAAAGCGTGAGTGTCACCCTTGGGTAGCCGGCCCTTGGGGCTGGTAGCATGGAGGCATCTGTCACAGCAGGTCTCTGAAAGGCCCTGGCAGGAAACGAAGGTGACCAAATGTCCAGAAGTTATGGAGACTTTTGGGCAGTTAGCCTCAGCTCATGTCCCAAAGGCCAGGACCCTGGAGTTCCTGAAGTTTTTAGTCCAGATTCTTTTTTATTATTATTATTATTAATAATAATAATAATAATAATATTATTATTATTATTCTATAGCTGCTCCTGAGGAAAAGGATCTCTCAGTCTGAGGTTGCTGGAAAAATACTATCCACGAATGTGTAATAGTCATCCTTTGTTCCTTAATTCTTCTCTTGTTTCCATCAACTACATTTCCATTTAAAACAGAAAAACACTTTTTGTTTTCCTGTTTTAAAGATGAGTTCTGGTGGGCCAGCAGGTGACGTGTTAGTTGGGGGTGCTGGACTCCCACATGGCCAACCATAGTTTGAGTCCCGGACCTGGCAGCTTGCTTTCTCACTTTCTCTCTCTCCCTCACACACACACACTCTGTCCCTATCTAGTAAAATTAAAATAAATAAAGTTAAATAAAATAATAATTAAAGGGATCAGCAGTTAGCATAATGGCTATGTCATTGGAGTCCCATGTAGTCAACCGCGGTTCAAGTCCTAGACCCAGTGGCTTGGACTCACACCGGGTGCATGTGCGTGCGTGCCCAGGATCCCAAGAGGAGAATGGGGGAGAGGGGATTGCGGTGTGGCCATCACCCCGGGGGGTGATTTCTCGCTTTCTGTATCTCTCTCTCTCTGGTGAGCGCACACACCCCATAGCAAAAACCTTTCAAAAAAAAAAATTAAAAAGAAAAAGAAGAGTTCTGGGGTTGATCCCGTAACTTAATGGTTAAGGGAGCCGATCCCACATGGCTCTCCTTGGCTCAAATCCTGACCCCAGCAGCTTGAAAAGCATGTCAGGCATGTACACTTGACAGGATAGAGAAATGGAGGAGAAGGGATTGTGGCATGACCAGGTCCCGTTGGGGGAGTGTTTTCTCCCTCTCTTTCTCTCTCTCCCTGTCTTTCTCTAGTGAGCACATGTGCCCTCTAGCAATTAGAAAAAGAAGAGCAAAAGAGTTCTGAACCTTGGCACTGAAGTTGAGCTAACCTGTAACTTTATGAGCCTCCATCATCACTTGGCTTCCTTGGTCTCCAGAGTGGTGAACTGTGTGACAGCAGTATCCCTGTTTGGCTGGGGATTGTTTCTCAGGACTCTCAAGGCCTGGGCAGGGCGACACTGGGGCAGCAGGGCCCAGTGTCTCCTCTATGGAGGGCACCCGCATAGGCAGCACCCAGGATGTTGCAGGGAGTGCCCAGGAAGTACGAGCTCCCCATGTTACTCATCCTGCCGCCTTGCCCGCGCGCGTCGTTCTTCGGCGCCTTTTGGTTCTGACTTCAGCTTTACCACTGCTTTCAGGGGGAGCTTCATGTCTCTAAACTCTTCAATCATCCCAACATCGTGCCATATCGAGCCACCTTTATTGCAGACAACGAGCTGTGGGTTGTCACAGCATTCATGGCATATGGTGAGTGGGACAGGGTTCTGGCCAGAAAGGGTCTAAAAACTCTGGTGTCTATTGCTATGTGCTGTTTCCTTCCCCGTCCCCCTTCACCATCGCCTTGTGTTTCTTTTCTCCAGGTTCTGCAAAGGATCTCATCTGCACACACTTCATGGATGGCATGAACGAACTGGCGATTGCCTACATCCTGCAGGGGGTGCTGAAGGCTCTAGACTACATCCACCATATGGGATATGTACACAGGTCTGTTCTCAGGTGGCTTCAGCCTCCGTTAGTGCAGGTGACAGCTGAAGGGCAGGTAAGGGCTCTGTGTCCATGAGCCCCTCAGGTAACAGCTAAAGTTTGAAGTTAGCAAACCAGAGTTTAAAATCCAGGACCTGGGGCCTGTCCATGATCTCTTGGTTAAAGTAGCTGGATCCCATACAGCTGACCACGCAGTTCGAGTCCTGGACCTGCTGCCTTGAGAAACATGCCAGGCATGTGTGCAGGCGTGTGTGCCCAAAATCCCAAAAGGAGGGAGAAATAGAAGAGAAGGGATTGTGTGTGACCATGCTCCACAGGGGGTGCTTTGTCACTTTCCTCCCCTTTCTCTTTGTCTCTCTTGGGAAAATTGAAAGAAAGGAAAATCCAGGATCTGGAGTCTGCCTTGCCCCCGACCTGGGAGACAGTCATACATGTCGGCTGTTGGTGCTGAGCCCGGGCACTCTTCACTGGGCAGCTTGGCCCTGCATGTGGCACAAGAGGACCATCTGCCCCTTTCCCTGTGTGCTAAGGTGCTGGTCAAGGACCAAGTGCGTAGTAGGTGGATCAGGAAAACTGGCTCAGGGTAGGGAGGAGTTAAACCTAGAGTCCTGCTGACCTCCATGTTCAGAGAGCACCAGTTGGATTAAAGTCCTGAATGAAAACCACCAAACCCCCTGCTTAAATGGAAGGATAGATGAGGAAATATTTTGTGACATGAGGCCTAGGAGAGCTTCCAAATATTTTAGATGCACAAAATGTAAAGGTAAATGCTTGAGGAATTTGATTACATCAAGATTATATAAAAGAAACCGTGAACGAAGTTAAACGGTGACAGAGTGGAAGAGGATGTCAGCTTTGTTAGTAAGGAGGAAATTACAAAGAGACGAGAAAAGGACAGCAAGGCATAGAAACTGGACAAAGGATGTGAAGTCTGTAAAAAAGAACCCCCATCGACACTAACCCTAGCACTCAAGAGGAAGCCAGTGGAACCGAGCTGTCCCTTTGTACATGCCGTGCTGAGGAGCCTAGTGGGGCCATGGGTGAGGACAGTGGTGCGGGACCTCCTGTCCAGGTAGCAGAGAGGGGCCTGACACAGAAACCCCGGTGCAAGCACACAGGGCACAGAGCGTGCACGTGTCTGTTCACGCTCGTGCTGTTGCCCGTGGGTGAGTAAAGGTGTTGGGTCCCACCCGAGTCAAGGTGCGTCAGCAAGGCCCAGGTAGATGTGCACCGATGGCATCTTGGGTGCATCTTGAAAACCCAGCACTGAGTGGAAGAATGAGATGCATAGCATAGCACTGTTAGGGAAATTTTATAAATATATACACACAACATAAATGTGCACTTTTCAAGAATGCCAGTAAAGAAACATCTGATTAAAAGCATTAATGGGAGGTGGGAGACCAGATGGTCTGTGAGTGTGAAAGAGAACTTAGCAGGGTATAAGGAAGATTTTAAACCATGATACGTAAATGGGGTCATGCCATTTTCTCTTGTGCAAGTTTGAAAATTGCTCATAACAATGTGTTTGTGTATAAAAAGCACATACACATGTGTGATACACATACACACACGGGGGAGAGCTGACCCACCAGTGCATGAAGCCCCATGGGGTGCAGCGTGGGGGCTCCTGCCTCCCGTGACACACTGCCTTCCAGGAGCGTCAAAGCCAGCCACATTCTGATCTCCGCGGACGGGAAGGTCTACCTGTCTGGTTTGCGCAGCAACCTCAGCATGATCAGCCATGGGCAGCGGCAGCGTGTGGTCCATGATTTCCCCAAGTACAGTATCAAAGTCCTGCCGTGGCTCAGCCCAGAAGTCCTCCAGCAGGTCAGTGCGCTAGGATCCAGGGAAGCCCTCAGGAATCTCCCAGGGTGAGGGGTGGGGGGGCAGTGCCCTCTCATTAGGTGAACAAGGGGTTCTTGGAGGGAGGGTGTCCTGTTGGCCAAAGGCAGCTGGGAGCCCACTCAGCACTAGGTCAGCTGCCTATTGCATGTGGGTGTGCTTTCTCCTTGGTGATGTCCCAAACTATCCTTGGAGGCCCCTCCAACTCTGGAAAGAGGGAACATTCTGGAAATGTTGGTACTCTCCTGGGCTGAGCAGGAGAATAGGGCCTGGCATTTCTCCCTGCTTAGTTCATAGCATCCCAAATGTTTGTCTCACAAAATAGCAGTCGGTCTCAGCATGGCAGGGAGTGTGGTCCACAGCTGGCCTCACTGGGGACAGACCCCTTCCTCATCTCAGCTTTTGTTCTGCCTTTCCTTTTTTAAGAACAAAAGCCAAGGCTTCAAGTGGAGTCATCTGTGGCTTTTTTCTCTTAGAATCTTCAGGGTTATGATGCCAAATCTGACATCTACAGTGTGGGAATCACAGCCTGTGAACTGGCCAATGGCCACGTGCCCTTTAAGGATATGCCAGCCACCCAGGTGAGCCCACACTGCCAAGGGAGACTGGAGGAAAGACCCAGTCCTACACTTGAGATGTCCCAGGTGCTGGTGGGGTGGTTGTGTAACTGCGTTTACTTCTCTGTGTGTAAACGCTGGGGTATGGGAGCCCAGGCCAGGGGAGGGGTGCAAATGGAGGTCACGTACATATGGTCTATTTGAAATCTAGATATCAAGCTAACCAATTTTGGTACATTTAAAAATAGGTTCTCTGGAGCCAGCAGGTGGCGTGGTGGTTAAGGGTGCTGGACTCCCACATGGCCAACTGTGGTCTGAGTCCCAGACCTGGCAGCTTGCTTTCTCAGTTTTCCTCTCTTTCTCTCGCTCTGTCCTTCTCTGGTCAAATTTAAATAAATAAGCAAATAAATAAATAAAGTTAAATAAAATAATTCTTTTAAAAAAAGTAGGTTCTGTCTGGGACCAGCAGATGGCATAGTGGTTACGTCACTAGACTCCCATGGAGTCGAACATGGTTTGAGTCCTGGACTCAGTGGCTTAAAAGTTACACCAGTGCATGTGTGTGCGGTGTGCCCAAAACCCAGAGAGGAGAATAGAGGAGAAGGGATCGCGGCATGGCCATCTTTCCTGGGAGGTGATTTCTTGCTTTCTGTCTCTCTGGCAAGCTTAATATATATATATTCTCTCATCTTATCTTGGTAGATACAGCTGGAAGGTCAGTTTCTAACTGAGGCTTCTCACTTCCCAGAGTTCATGCTGTCACATCCCAGCCAACACCTTTGGCACCTCCAACCAGCTTCTGTTTGTGCCCTCCAGTTTCTGCCCTTGCCGCCTGTGGGCCTAGGAACTGACAGGCAGTGGCACAGTCGGCCCTTGGAGGACAGACTAGAGAAAGACACTCAGACCCCTCAAATCCAGGAAGTGCATTTGTGGTCAAGTACCTTGTGTGGGGGGGGTAGTATCTTGGGGATTGGGGACTGCTTGGTTCCAGGTACCTGGAGAATGGCCTAGAACTGAGTGGGGCAAAGTGCAGGCTCTGAGCAAGCCTGTCACTGGAACCCATGCCAGAGAATGGCCATGGGGCCCTCTAGAGCAGGGGCCAAGAGTCTTCTGGGAAGAGGCAACGCTTGAATCCTCAAGACAAGGAGCGCTTACCTGTTAGAAGAATGGGGACGAGAGGCAGGCTTGTTAGGCACAGGGAATAGCACGTGGTTGAAAGGCTGAGATCCAGGAGCTTCCGGGACACGGCCAGGTGATGGGCCTGGGGAAGGAAGCAAGCGCACATCGTGAAGGGCGCTGCCAGGTGTTTGGTTCCTGTCTCAAAGCTTGTGGAGAACTGCAGGTACGTTTTAAGCACAGCAGTGATAGCAGCAGGTAAACATTTTAGAAAGATCACTCTAAACAATGGGTTAGGTCTAGTAGACCAGTTAGGAGAGCGTGTTAGGGAATCTAGGATGTCTAAGTAAAGTAATTCAGTAACAGAAAACTCAGGAAAGAGCTTAAAGGCTGTGCAGCGTAAACAAGAGGCGCAGGTCTAGAAGCAGTGGGTGTGGTTTACCTGTGCTGTGTGCATGGTAGCCACCAGCCACCTACAGGGGGTTAAATAGAGTAGCTGAAGGTGGCAGGTGGTTACCACAGTGGTGCAGCTCCAGAGAGGTTTCCAGTTTGCTGGCGGGGACAGCTTATGAGGTACATGGGGACACCCATGAGGACCAGCGCTCTTGGAGGGGCTGGTTTCACAAGTGCTGAGTCTGAGAACTTTGGAACAACCCTGGAGCCAGGCCTAACCTGTCCACTGCCCCAGAGCAGCCTGGGAATGGCAGCTGCTCCTTGCCTCTAGCCCCAGAAGGCAGGATCTACAGTTAAAGGAATTTGATGCCTTCTTAAGGGAGGGAGGAAACTGAGCCCCTTCCTTCCAGCCTAGGAGAAGGGACCTTCATGCAGTCCCTGTCCTGCTGGCCCAGCCAGGGCGTCCCTTTGGAACAGACAGACTTACTCCCTTTCCGTGTCGTTTCTTCTCCCAGAAGGTCACATGTGTGCCTTGGAAAGGTGTGTTTGTGAAGAGACTCTAGGCCTTGCAGGGCCCCCACCCAGGCCCCGGCTCTGTCTCCTCCAGATGCTGCTGGAGAAGCTGAACGGCACAGTGCCCTGCCTACTGGACACCAGCACCATCCCCGCCGAGGAGCTGACCATGAGCCCCTCGCGCTCAGCAGCCAACCCTGGCCAGAGTGAGGGCCTGGCCCCCAGCACCCCCCGGCCCTCCAATGGCGACTCGCCCTCCCACCCCTACCACCGGGCCATCTCCCCCCACTTCCACCACTTTGTGGAACAGTGTCTTCAGCGCCACCCAGATGCAAGGTATCCCCATAGGCCTGGGACAGGGAACTCCAGACGAGGCCGGGGTGGGAGGATGCACCTCTCAAAGGTTCCTTGGTCTTGGGTTCCCCAAGGGAGGGGATCAGGAGCCTCCAGAGAGAGGGAGTAGTGTGTGGGTTTGTCAGGAAGCCAGCCCAGGGCCCTGGAGGTAACTGAGGACTGCCCCATGAGCTGAGGCAGGGAGTAGGGTGTCAGCACAGGGTTGGGAAGCGGGTTGTGACACTGCTCTCTCCCCTTCCTCTGCAGGCCGAGTGCCAGCACCCTCCTGAACCACTCCTTCTTTAAGCAGGTACAGTAGCTCCTGACCCGGCCTCTGCTGCTTCCTGCCTGTGATTCTAGCTCCCCACAGCCCCTTAGCTTAGTGGCCTTTAGGGATTCCCTCCTCCTTCCTGAATAGGAGAGGTTACCATGTTTCTGAAGTCTCAGCTCCCTCCCAGCCATGGTTCCTTGCCCCATGGCGTTCAGGGACCCTGAGCAAAAGGCTCCATCACTTGATTCTCTTTCCTCCCCCAGATCAAGCGACGTGCCTCAGAGGCCCTGCCAGAATTGCTTCGCCCAGTCATCCCCATCCCCAGTTTTGAGGACAGCCAGCCTCAGGACCACAGTGGAATCTTTGGCCTGGTCTCAGACCTGGAAGAGCTGGAGGTGGATGACTGGGAGTTCTGAGCCTCTGCAGACTGTGTGCATTGTGGGCTGCGTGGGCTTGCAGGGCCCCTTCCTGAGGGGTGGCCAGGTCCCACCCTCCGGGTGCAGATCCGGGTGGGAAGGTATTCTGCAGGGAAGCTGCCACTTACTGATGGGGAAGGAGATTCTTGGAGACTTTTTTACTGTTGTGAGGCTTGAGACACCAGGGAATTCCAACCATCAGGGACCTGGAGGGATCAGAAAGGTGACATTCCCAGGTGACCTCTTCAGGAGATGCTTCTGAGGCCCTGGGGGCTAAGTCCAAGCCCAGGGTTTTCTGTCTGCCAGGAGCACATCAGTCCTCTCCCCACACTCCTGCAGCTCAATTCCATTCTCCCCTGTGCTCTCCTATCCTATAGGGCCAGGAAGGGGCAAGTGAGGAGCAGCCTGCCTTCCTCCCCTCACCCCTCTCCCTAGGGTCCAAGGGAAGGTCCTTTCTGGTTGTTAACAGGTTAAGGCTGGGGCGGTCCATCCTTACTCTTATTGCTCGGGCCCTGGCACCGAAGACCTTCCTGTAGTTATCTATCTGCTCACTCCTTTCCCACCCAGACTCCATGTTATGCCTCCCCAGCTGCCTTGGCGCTTTCTCCAAGGGCCGTAAAGTCTTGCCTAGCCGGAGGGCTTGAGCACTTATGCTGTGTTAGTTTCACTGTCAGAACAAATTAAACATTTCAGAGCATCTGTCGGGGAATGGCGTTGTGTGTGAGTCAACTCAGGGACTGCAGTCCTGCCTCCTGGTGCTTGTGCTTCCAAGGCTGTCTGTATGGGCCCCACGGAGTCGCTCTGCCATAGAGACTGGGCCCAGGGTGTGTGGAGGCACTCCGGTGCCCTTCACAAGATCGATCCATACCAGTTTCTTTTAAAATGCCTAACAGATTGGTCTCTCAAGTACCTAAAATTTCAAGATTTACTTTTAGCCTGTGGCTATCAAACTACTTTGGGGCTAGAAAGGTCTAGGTGCAGTGGAGCCTGGCCGCTTCTGCCTTTGGCAGGTAAGAGGGGGGAGGGCTTTGTCTTGGACCCTGACTTGCAGTGTCTTACATTGGGACTAATACCCACAGACAAGCAGTCCGGGAACCAGACCTGCCTGCTGCCGGCCATCCTGGCTGGTGGCCAGCAAGGCCAGTGGCGGTGGTTCTACCTTTGGTCTCTTGAAGGGGAGGGGGCTCAGTGTATGAACACCCCTCCCCCGGGCTTACCCTTTTGCTGCAGCTCAGGTGAGGGGCCCTGCTCTAACTTAGGCACTTCCATGGCAGAATAGGGAGGTGCCTGAACCATCAAATGCCCTCATTTTCCCATCTTAAATTTAATGCCAGCTTAAAAAAGAAAAGGCAGCCTTGGGAACCAGCAGTTAGCGTAATGGCTGTGTCGCTGGACTCCCACGTAGTTGACCGCGGTTGGCGTCCCAGACCTGGTGGCTTAAAACTCACGCTGGGCGCGTGTGCGTGCGTGCCCAACATCCTGAGGGGAGAATGGAGGAGAAGGGATTGCGGCATGACCATTCCCTCTGGGGGGTGATTTCTCGCTTTCTGTCTCTATGTCTCTGTCTGGTGAGCGCACACACCCTATAGCGAAAATCTCTCAAAAAAAAAAAAAAAAAAAAAGGCCGCCT
>NW_006159662.1:5093372-5094585 GCF_000334495.1 Tupaia belangeri chinensis
CTAAAAAAAAAAAAAAAAAAGAAAGGCAGCCTCTTGGTTTAGACCGTGCCAGTCATGAAGTGAAGAGGATGTCACAGCCGTGGGGTGGAGACCCAAAATACACAGTGCGAGGGCCACTGCCTGTCTCCAGCTTCCCTTCCCTGTGCCCAACTTGTTCTTTCTCTAGACCTCAAGTTCCCTTTTTCTTAGCACCCGCAGCCAGATCCGTTCCCTTTCCTTCCGGGCTGCCCCCTTCACCTTGCTGTGCCCCCTTCACCTTGCTGTGGGCGCGTTCTCCAGCCCAAACGGTGATCCTGTGCTGGCTGCCTGCAGCTCAGCCCTCGGCCTGCCGGGGCAGGGGCAGGGCTCAGGTCCCCAGGCCCAGCGGACAGCAACCTGCTCTGAACCCCAACCTCTCAAAGGTCCCTTGGGCCTGGGTTCCCCCGGAGAGGGGAATGGAGAGTTGTGGGAGACTGATCTGGAGCCCCTGGGTTCCCCTTGGAGAGGGATGACGGTTTGGAAACTACAGCTGTACTGCAGGGCAGACAACACACCTCCCTCCAGGAGGAACAGGAGGAAAGCGAGGCGTGGGTGCTGGAGCCTGCCAGGAACAGTGGAGTCTGGGAGCAGCCTGCCTCTGAGCCGCTCGATCTGTTCTGTTCCTGAGGAGCGAGCGTGGGCCGCACCGCGGAGCCACCTATTCTATTTCTGCCACCGCGTGGGAACAGCTGCCTGCGGGACTGCGCCCCTCACCCTTCCAGTCTGCCTGCCGGCAAAAGCCAGCGGCCCCTCGTGTCCACGGGTCTGTGGCCCTGGTCGCCCCCCCACACCCCGACACACACACACACAGCTGCTCCCCGCAGCACCCATCACCGCCTCTTTGTCCCAAATCCGTGTGCAGGTGGAGTCGAGAGGCAAGTCGCCCCAGAACTGCAGGCCTCAGCGCCCCACCTTAAATGAGAATCCCTCACAAAGACGAAATCCCGCAGGGGCAGGGGGTGTGTATCGCACAGAATCCGCCACAGTAACGCTGAGACGGGCCTCGGGAGGGTATAGGCAGCGGCTTCCTCGGCCCCTGGTCGACAGGGTGGCAGAGGCGCGGAGGGGCGAGCGCCCCACTGGCTCCGCAGCGCGCAGGCGGCCCCGGTCCCTCCCTGTGGCCCCTGCCGGGCTTCGCAGCCTCGACCGGCTGGCAGTTTAGGCGGGCCGCGTGCCCGCCGCGCTGGCGGCCCCC
>NW_006159662.1:5095572-5102883 GCF_000334495.1 Tupaia belangeri chinensis
GTCCTGGGCACCCGGGCACCGTGCGGGGCAGCGTCGGGCCGGGGTCAGGCCGGGCAGCGCGTTCTCACTACGGCCCCGCCCTCCTGACCTCCCTCACCCCAGGCGGGGTCTCTGCCGGCTGGGCGCACTCCGTGGCTGCGTGGAGCCCCCAGGTCCTCGCCACCCTCCCGCTAACTTCTTCCCCAACACATGGTTCCACTCAGGACCCCTGCCCCTGGGGGTGCCGGCTACGGGGAGGTGGGTGAGGGGCGGAAGTGGCAAGACCCAGAGCAACAGGAAATGACTTAGGGAAAGTCCCAACCGCAGCCCCCCAGTCCCTGCTGTAAACACGCTCCCACCCCTGCAGGCTGGGGAAGGGCTGTGGCGCCCGACCGACCGACTTCCCCTTGCAGAGCCCAGCAGCGTCTTCACCCCGGGCCTCCATCATCTCCAAGGAACCATGTTCCAGGCTACAGGAGCCGCCCAGGCCACCCCCTCTCATGTAGGTGACCAACTCCAGCAGGTGACTGGCCTGGGGGAAGGGGAGAGCAGCAACGTGTTTGCCTGCTCTTCTTTGCCCCATCTTGAGTGCCACTGGGATCTGGGCTGGTGACCCGCAGCGCTGGTCTGGGGCGTCCCTGAGCTCCCCTGCCCTGACGCCCCTCTCCCTCAGGAAGCCAAAGGCAGCGGTGGCAGCAACACTGTGCAGCGCTCCAAGGTATGGCCCAGGGCCAGGCTGAGTCTCTCCGTGCTCAGTCCTTCAGCCTGAGGGCCCAAGTGAAGGAGACCTGCGCCGCCTGCCAGAAGACTGTGTACCCCATGGAGCGGCTGGTGGCAGACAAGCTCATATTCCACAACTCTTGCTTCTGCTGCAAGCACTGTCACACCAAGCTCAGGTGCGCCCCGCCCTGCCTACCCTGCCCTGGCCTTCTAGCCCTGACCTGACCCGATCTGACGCGGCTGTTTTGCTTCTGCAGCCTGGGCAGCTACGCGGCGTTGCACGGGGAATTTTACTGCAAACCCCACTTTCAGCAGCTGTTTAAGAGCAAAGGAAACTACGATGAGGGGTTTGGCCGGAAGCAGCACAAGGAGCTCTGGGCCCATAAGGAGGTGGACCCCGGCACCAAGACAGCCTGAGGCCCCCTGCCTATCTGCTCCCTTGTTGCAGGGACCGGAACTGGGCGGTGGGAAGGGGGGGAGAGAAGTTGGATCTGGGCTTGGGACCGGGCCCTGATGGGGAGGGGAGGAGGCCATCTTGCTCAGGCAGCTGGGTACAGGGGCAGGGCTCTGCCCCCAGATTCCTTCCTTCTCTCTCAGTGGGTGGGGGCATGGGAACCAGGCTTGGGGTTTTGCGCACCACCCTGTTTCCGGTTCTTTCAGCCCACCCCACCTCACTCCAGGGCTCCCTGGGAGCCCCCCCACCCCCAACCAGCTTCCCTATCTAGGTGCCTTTTCTCCAGCAAGGAGTCAGCATGCCCCCCTCAGGGTCCCCAGCTCCCTCACTGCCACCCAGGGCCATGTGTGCCCCCTTGTCTCCCCATCTACCTCTGCCCTTAGCCTGGTCCTGAGCCATGGAGACTGGGAGGAATGAAGTGAGAGTGCCACCTGCTGGGCCTCATGGATGCCGCCAGGGCCACTGGGGGCGGGCATGGGGAAGTGCAGCAGTGGGGCCGGACCAGCTTGCACCACGGAGTCCAGAAGCGGAAGCTAAAGCACCCGCCAGGCTGAGAGCCTCAGAGACTGGCAGGGGGGCTGGCTTCAGCCACGCTCCCTTCCCCCCTCCCTTGTTTCTGCCCTGACTGTTGTGATCAGCCCTGTTTTAAACGTGTTTAAACAGATCCTGACTCTGTATTGTGTGGCCTGGTGGAGGGGCTTCTGGCAAGAAGGGTGCAGACTCACGTGGGAGGCCAGGGGACAGTCCAGAGCACTCCTGGCCATGATGGGAGGGGGGGAGCTAGCAATGGGTGTCTCGGAAGCAGTAGCCAGCTTGAGAAAAGGGAGTGCTGCTCTCTCCAGCTAGGGCTCCATATGTAACTCAGATCCCACTTTGTCCCCCTCACTTTGGGTTGGTTAAGACACTCCAAGCCTGACTCACATACCCTGTTCAGAAGAGGTCAAGAGCAAGAAACATTAGGCCTGAGAGTGGGGTTGATGGGGGCCTCACCACCCTTCAGTACGGTGGGGTGCAGGGTAGGACCCCTCTGCCGAATCCTGTCTAAGCCCGTTTCCCCCAGCTGGTTCTAGCTGTTCGTATTCCTAGCCTTGTGCCCTGGAAATCAGTGAGGAATGCTGGAACCACAAACCCAGCAAGTACATCCAAATACTACTGACTGCCCCCTTGTCACGCCTAGTCTCCATGCCCTTTCCCCTCCTCGCTGTCATCTTGCCTTTTCAAGCTCCACAGCAGGGTGGCCACAGCTACTGTTCCAGGTAGTCCACGGAGGAAATGTGCATCTGCTCCTCTGAAAGCCCAGGCACACCAAGGCAAGCTTGGATGACCTAAGGACACCCCCCTAAAACACACACACAAAGGCGGAAAGTCTGAGTTGTCCTGCCTCAGGCCCCACTGTGCTGATTTTCCCAAACTGTCCTCAGGATAGAGGAGCTGCTGGAGAAGACTCCTGGAGGATTTGCTGTCATCACCCCATGCAACCAAATGTCCCTGTGTGACCTCACACTCAGGAGAGGGCTGCACCTCAAGCTCTGGCAGCAGGTGGTCCACTGAGCTGTGCCGAGAGGAGCACTGCTCCTTGGAGAGGCAGAAGTGGCACCTTAGGCCTGGTCTTGAGTGTGAGGAGAGCTGCTCAGAACCTCAGGACAGGCCCACCTTCCTGCACTAGAGGCCTCTGATGGGACCAGGCATGGTCTCTCTTTTTTTTTTTTTGGAGAGGTTTTCGCTATAGGGTGTGTGCGCTCACCAGACAGACAGAGATATAGAGACAGAAAGCGAGAAATCACCCCCCAGGGGAGATGGTCACGCCACAATCCTTTATCCGTTCTCCTCTCGGGATCTTGGGCATGCACGCACATGCGCCCGGCATGAGTTTTAAGCCACCAGGTCCGGGACACGAACTGCGGTCGACTACGTGGGAATCCAGCGACATAGCCATTACGCTAACTGCCTGTTCCTCAGGCATGATCTCTTACTGCTGCTCAGTGAAGCCACAGATGAGCCGGAGGGGTACTGGAAAGGTGGCTCCTGGAGGTACGTGACTCCTGCCTCACAAGGATGGGGACTGGAAGGCCCTACTCGATGTCATGAAGGTCCCAGGAAGCCACCCACTGGTGACGTTTGAGTCAGGAAGGCCAACAGTACACCTCAGGGCCAGCAGATGGCACAGAAGTTGACTCACATACCCTGTTCAGAAGAGGTCAAGAGCAAGAAACATTAGGCCTGAGAGTGGGGTTGATGGGGGCCTCACCACCCTTCAGTACGGTGGGGTGCAGGGTAGGACCCCTCTGCCGAATCCTGTCTAAGCCCGTTTCCCCCAGCTGGTTCTAGCTGTTCGTATTCCTAGCCTTGTGCCCTGGAAATCAGTGAGGAATGCTGGAACCACAAACCCAGCAAGTACATCCAAATACTACTGACTGCCCCCTTGTCACGCCTAGTCTCCATGCCCTTTCCCCTCCTCGCTGTCATCTTGCCTTTTCAAGCTCCACAGCAGGGTGGCCACAGCTACTGTTCCAGGTAGTCCACGGAGGAAATGTGCATCTGCTCCTCTGAAAGCCCAGGCACACCAAGGCAAGCTTGGATGACCTAAGGACACCCCCCTAAAACACACACACAAAGGCGGAAAGTCTGAGTTGTCCTGCCTCAGGCCCCACTGTGCTGATTTTCCCAAACTGTCCTCAGGATAGAGGAGCTGCTGGAGAAGACTCCTGGAGGATTTGCTGTCATCACCCCATGCAACCAAATGTCCCTGTGTGACCTCACACTCAGGAGAGGGCTGCACCTCAAGCTCTGGCAGCAGGTGGTCCACTGAGCTGTGCCGAGAGGAGCACTGCTCCTTGGAGAGGCAGAAGTGGCACCTTAGGCCTGGTCTTGAGTGTGAGGAGAGCTGCTCAGAACCTCAGGACAGGCCCACCTTCCTGCACTAGAGGCCTCTGATGGGACCAGGCATGGTCTCTCTTTTTTTTTTTTTGGAGAGGTTTTCGCTATAGGGTGTGTGCGCTCACCAGACAGACAGAGATATAGAGACAGAAAGCGAGAAATCACCCCCCAGGGGAGATGGTCACGCCACAATCCTTTATCCGTTCTCCTCTCGGGATCTTGGGCATGCACGCACATGCGCCCGGCATGAGTTTTAAGCCACCAGGTCCGGGACACGAACTGCGGTCGACTACGTGGGAATCCAGCGACATAGCCATTACGCTAACTGCCTGTTCCTCAGGCATGATCTCTTACTGCTGCTCAGTGAAGCCACAGATGAGCCGGAGGGGTACTGGAAAGGTGGCTCCTGGAGGTACGTGACTCCTGCCTCACAAGGATGGGGACTGGAAGGCCCTACTCGATGTCATGAAGGTCCCAGGAAGCCACCCACTGGTGACGTTTGAGTCAGGAAGGCCAACAGTACACCTCAGGGCCAGCAGATGGCACAGAAGTTAATGTGCTGGATCCCACATGGTTGACTGCACATTTGAGTCCTAGACCAGGTAGCTTGAAAAACACGGTGGGCATGTGTATGAGTGTGCCTAAAATCCTGAGAGAACAACAATGAAAGAACATTTCAGTGAAAGCCCAGCGGAGTCCCTAAAGGAGGAACAGGAGCCCCTAGGCTAACAGTGCCACCTAGCCATGACAGCCCGGGACTGCTCTTGGAGTCATGTTCTCTCTTTGAAGGGCCCAAGCTTGTTGCCAGGCACCAATTCCCAGCCCCTCCCAGGTAAGCCTCTGCCACCCCTTAACCGAAAGCACTGCTACAGGACCCCTCTGGTATAAATGATCCCTTTTATTGTGAGTAATGCGCGACACTGGCCTGGCTTTGCACTGCAAGCCCTCGGTCAAGATATAGTCAGATAACTATGGCTGCAGGTTCTTCTGCACGACCCACAATTTGGACACTGACACAGAGCTGGGGTGGGCAGAAGGGGCGGGAAGGAGGTGGAGTGAGAGCTGTCCCAGCCCTGGCCTCTGTGTGGGCTTGGCCAAGGCCGACACACCATGGAATGATGAGAAAATGACAGCATGGCCCCTTCCCACAGAAACCTGGGGCTGCTAGGAAACTGCCCTTCAGAACCTTTGGGCCCAGGCCGTCTAGAGCCCCAACTTTTCATCTGAATTAGTTAATAAAAATAAGTTAAAATTAAGCAACAGCTTGGTCCTGAGGATGCTGAGCTAGCATGTCCACAGTTTTTGGCACAAGAAAATCAGGGTCTTTGTTTTTTGGGGGCGCAGGTTCTGTTGGCTTGCTTTCAAATTCATTTTAAAACACATTCCGTGAGGTAAGACCCCGGAGATGGGGCTCTATGAGCCTGAACCTGGAACAGGCAGTTGTCCCATCCTGTCAGCAGGATTGCTCTGTTTCCTCCTGGGGGACAGGGACTGAGGTGGGGGGAGGGGGCAGGGGTGCGGGCCAAGAAGAGAGCTACAGCCATCAGGATGGGGTCGTGGAGAGGCCGAGCTGCCACCCAGCAGCTTTGGTCGAGATGAGGGGCCGGTCCCCACCCTGGACAAGGGCCGAGGTGGAGGCAGGAGCGTGTGCTCACTGTTCCCAGAGGGCAGTGTGGAGTGGAGCAGGGCCTGACAGCAGCCCCAGGAGGCAGGGATGGAAACAGAGGGGCCCAGGCCCCGTTTGGCACCGTGCAACACACATTTCTGCAAAACCAGCTGCTTCCTTTTCTCTTCTCTCTCTTGAGGCGTCCGTCACCTGTAACAGTCTAGAATTGATAATATATAAAAACCATCAAATATGATCTGAGATATAAATTAACAAGTACAAGGCCTCACATTACATGATGTGAAAAGGCTAAAAACAGCGATAGAAACTACATTCATAAAAGTGCATCGTCAACAGACAACGAAGGCTTTGGCTTGTTCTGTGCCCGTGGGGAAGTGGGCATGGCTGGCAACGAGCTGCCTGGCACTAATCCCCAGCTCCTTGGAGACACCCATCCCCAGGCACTGGCTTTTTTTTTTTTCCTTTCCTATAATGACAGCTCCCAAGGACACTGGGTGTTGAGAGGGAGGAGCTCTAGCAATAGGCACATTTTGGAGGGGAGGGGCCGGAAGAAAGGACCAGCGCCCAGGCTGAGGTAAATACGGCCAACTCTAAGCTGCTTGGAGATACTGGTTCCCGACCCCTGCTGCCATTCCTCCCCAGGGGAGGATCAGGGGATGGGCAAGGTTGGCTAGGAAGGACAGAGCTGGTGGCTTTGGACAGTTGGTGGCATCACAATGGGCGATCCCTTCTACCAGAGAGGGCTCTGGCCTAGCGGGGTGGTGACAGCCTGAGACAGCGCCCCAGCTCCCCGATGTCTCACCGTGTCACCGGTCCTCCTTTCTGCTACAGTGAGGGAACAGAAACCAAGCCAGGAGCACAAAGGCCATGACCTTCAGCTCTTTACAATCTAGCCAAAGGCCCAAGCTCACAGCAGGGGTGCTTAGAGCCCAGAGGGCACACGAAGTCTCCAGTCTAAAAACTGGGTACAGCATAAGAGTGACTCCAACTTGTAAAACAGAGACAATTGCATTGACAAAACGGGGTCTCCCCTTCAGTGGGGGCAATTCCACATCTCAAGCCCATGCTTGGGGTGAGGCAGAGCCACCGGGGCAGGCAGGACAAGCTCCTCCTTCCCTGAATAAGGCAGCATATATTTGCTTCATTCATCTTTGGTAAGCCAGGACTGGCAAAGCTGCCCTGGGGGCTCTGAGGGAGAGGGTGGCCTCTGCCTTTCACTGGTGAGGGGCTCTGGGCTTTGCCTCAGGCATGAGTGGGCTCACGCAGTCCAGAGACGCCCTGTGGTCTCCAGACATTGGGAGAAACAAGATAACACTCTGAATGGAAATAACACTATTCATACCCTTGCATCAGTCCTATGCCCCTGGGCCCTCTGGGCTTTGGTGCCCATCGCAGTGGACACATCCCCAAGGGTGGGGCCCACACCCACTTGCAGGCCGCAGGCCATTCCCAGCCCTTCCCTCCGTGCTGAGCTTAGGACACTGGAGCTCTTGGGTCTGGCAGGCTGGAGCTCTCAGTCCTCGAGGCTACGGCCACCCCACCTCGGCCCTGAGCCCCACTGGCAAAAGGGGCCAGCTGTACGCTTGCTGGCCTGCAGCTCCGTGGTCCACAGCCTTGCTCAGGAGAAGCAGCAACTTCGCTGCGCCCCGCAGCA
>NW_006159662.1:5103423-5118068 GCF_000334495.1 Tupaia belangeri chinensis
GGAAAGAGGCTGAGACCTCAGGGGATGGGCAAGGTTGGCTAGGAAGGACAGAGCTGGTGGCTTTGGACAGTTGGTGGCATCACAATGGGCGATCCCTTCTACCAGAGAGGGCTCTGGCCTAGCGGGGTGGTGACAGCCTGAGACAGCGCCCCAGCTCCCCGATGTCTCACCGTGTCACCGGTCCTCCTTTCTGCTACAGTGAGGGAACAGAAACCAAGCCAGGAGCACAAAGGCCATGACCTTCAGCTCTTTACAATCTAGCCAAAGGCCCAAGCTCACAGCAGGGGTGCTTAGAGCCCAGAGGGCACACGAAGTCTCCAGTCTAAAAACTGGGTACAGCATAAGAGTGACTCCAACTTGTAAAACAGAGACAATTGCATTGACAAAACGGGGTCTCCCCTTCAGTGGGGGCAATTCCACATCTCAAGCCCATGCTTGGGGTGAGGCAGAGCCACCGGGGCAGGCAGGACAAGCTCCTCCTTCCCTGAATAAGGCAGCATATATTTGCTTCATTCATCTTTGGTAAGACAGGACTGGCAAAGCTGACCTGGGGGCTCTGAGGGAGAGGGTGGCCTCTGCCTTTCACTGGTGAGGGGCTCTGGGCTTTGCCTCAGGCATGAGTGGGCTCACGCAGTCCAGAGACGCCCTGTGGTCTCCAGACATTGGGAGAAACAAGATAACACTCTGAATGGAAATAACACTATTCATACCCTTGCATCAGTCCTATGCCCCTGGGCCCTCTGGGCTTTGGTGCCCATCGCAGTGGACACATCCCCAAGGGTGGGGCCCACACCCACTTGCAGGCCGCAGGCCATTCCCAGCCCTTCCCTCCGTGCTGAGCTTAGGACACTGGAGCTCTTGGGTCTGGCAGGCTGGAGCTCTCAGTCCTCGAGGCTACGGCCACCCCACCTCGGCCCTGAG
Source organism: Tupaia belangeri chinensis (assembly GCF_000334495.1). Classification (NCBI taxonomy): domain Eukaryota; kingdom Metazoa; phylum Chordata; class Mammalia; order Scandentia; family Tupaiidae; genus Tupaia; species Tupaia belangeri. Next base: position 5,104,345 of record NW_006159662.1, read on the forward strand.
CCCCACTGGCAAAAGGGGCCAGCTGTACGCTTGCTGGCCTGCAGCTCCGTGGTCCACAGCCTTGCTCAGGAGAAGCAGCAACTTCGCTGGGCCCCGCAGCAGCCCCTTGCCCATGCACAGGGGTGACTGGCAGCAGCAGGGCCTGGAGAGCTCAGTACACGAGCTGTGCAAAGTGGTGTGTGAGCAGCTCCTCAGCTGAGGGTCTCTGGCGAGCCTCCACAAAAATGCGCCTCAGGAAGTCTCGGCCATGTTCAGAGATGTGGGAGGGCAACTGAGGGTTGGTGGGCTGGGTGGCAATCTTGAAAATGGCGGCCATAGCTTCATACTCTGCCCAAGGTGGTTTCTCTGTCAGCATCTCCACCACAGTGCAGCCCAGGCTCCTGGGGGGGGGGGAGAGAGAGAGATCCCAAGAACCCCCTTAGCTGCCTGCGCTGACTGGCAAAAGGGGCCAGCTGTACGCTTGCTGGCCTGCAGCTCCGTGGTCCACAGCCTTGCTCAGGAGAAGCAGCAACTTCGCTGGGCCCCGCAGCAGCCCCTTGCCCATGCACAGGGGTGACTGGCAGCAGCAGGGCCTGGAGAGCTCAGTACACGAGCTGTGCAAAGTGGTGTGTGAGCAGCTCCTCAGCTGAGGGTCTCTGGCGAGCCTCCACAAAAATGCGCCTCAGGAAGTCTCGGCCATGTTCAGAGATGTGGGAGGGCAACTGAGGGTTGGTGGGCTGGGTGGCAATCTTGAAAATGGCGGCCATAGCTTCATACTCTGCCCAAGGTGGTTTCTCTGTCAGCATCTCCACCACAGTGCAGCCCAGGCTCCTGGGGGGGGGGGGAGAGAGAGAGATCCCATGTCACCCCTTAGCTGACTGGGCTGTGCGAAAGGAGATGCCTTTCTCAGAACACACAGGCACAGGATGGGCCAAACTAAGGGCTGACACAGCCCATATCTCCCTAGGGCCAAGAGAAGCTTCACAACTCTAAGCCCTGTCTCCCTGGGCTTCATCAATCCACTGGGTATTTCTGGGGAAAAGAATCATTTAGCACCGACAGAAAGCTCCAGATAACTCGTAGGTTTCCTACTGCAGCTCTAACAAATGCCCACTAACTTAGTGGTATAAAAACAACAGAAATCTCCTATCTTACAGTCCTGGAGGTCAAAGTCTAAGGTCTCCTGGCTAAAGCCAAGGTGTCACCAGAGCTGGTCCCTTCTGGAGGCTGCAGGGCAGAATCTGTTCCCTTGTTTTTCCAGCCTCTGGGGAGCACTTATATTTCTTGGCTCATGGTCCCCCTCCTTGCCATTTTTCCAACCTCTTGAACTCTTGGTCACATCTCCTCTTACCCACTCTGATCTGCTGCCTCTCACAGGACATTTGTGATTATACCGGGTCTATCTAGATTATAATCTCATCTCAAGCCTCCCTAATTTATATTCGCCAAGGCCCTCCTGCCATATAAGGCAACACAGGTCCACAGAATAGGAAGTGGGCATCTCTGGGAGCCATTACTCTCATGGTTTCTGGGACGTTTCAGAGGATGCAGAAGATGGACACAAAGTTAGGGAGATAGATGCACGCCATCTGGGCACAACAAGGAGCAGAAGTTGCTTTTACTTAGAGATCTGCTCAGGCCTTCAGAGTGGATCCTTTGCTGTAAGCAAATATAAGGGATGTTTCCACAGCCTAACAACCAAGAACAAACAACTGGGGTTAAAACACAGCCCGTTTGTGCTACTACATGGACCATCACCCCTGCTCCCATACAGCCAGAGCGTTGGGCACACCAACTGAAAAGAGGCAGCCTCCATCTCTTCCCACCACACCACAAAGACCCCAAGTTGTGTTTCTAATGCAGAGCCACCACTGCCTAGCAGGGAGCTGGGGTCCCAGCAAGGCCCAGCACTCACCACACGTCTGCCTTCCTTCCGTAGCCCTCGCCGCTGATCACCTCGGGGCTCATCCAGTAAGGAGTGCCTGTGACTGAGCGCATGCCCGTCCCTGACATGCAGATGGTCTGCAGGCGTTTGCTGGCCCCAAAGTCCCCCAGCTTCACATTCCCAGCAGAGTCTCGGAGGATGTTGGCTCCTGAACATGAAAGGGCAGAAACTGCAACCTTGGGCCCTCTTGCATTTTCTGCCCTCCCTCCCAGGTCATCGCTGTATTAGACATGAACCACATGCAACAGTCTAAGTGAAGGGATGCCTCAGACCCTTAGTATGAAATGATCGCCACCATCATCTGCAGAAAACCTCATGGTATTTCTCCCCAGTTGCTCAACCAACCTCCACTCAAATCCCCCAAGGAAGCAACTGGTGTACCACTTTTCAGAAAGTCCAGAATGGTTAAGTGACAGGCTCACCCAGTCACTAAGTGGTAGACTTGAACCCAGGTCTTGGGAACTCCTTGCGGCCAGACCCCTGCTCACCCTTGATGTCCCGGTGAACAATCATGTTGCTGTGCAGGTAGGACATGCCCTCCAGGATCTGCCGGGTGTACTTGCGGGTCACACTCTCTGTCAGAGCTCCGTAGGCTTTCAACTGGTCTTTCACTGAGCCCTACCAGCACAAGGAGTCAGAGGGTGTCGCCTCAGAGGATGGGCACAAGAAAGGAATAAGGCTATTTCCAGCCCCCAGCAAGGCAGCAAAGGAGCAATTCATCCAATTTCTACTTGCGATGTGACAGGCACACAACAGAAGCTACTGCACAGCTTAGAGGAAAGCATGAAACAGCCCTTCCCTAAAGCAACGGACGGTCCAAACCCAGGAGGTAGGTGGCCCCTCTGCTCCAGGAGAAGACTGTACTTACTGGACCGGGCACCAGCCCCACAGCCGCAGGCTGGGGTTGGGCCTGGGACATTTCTCATCTCACATCATCACAGCAGCCAGAGGCAGGACCTCCCTGACTCCAAGTCCTGCCACCATCTTGCCTTGCCCCTGAGCCTCTGGTGGTCAGAATCATCATGTCGAGGAGACCCTCTCTCAGCCCCTAGACCAGACCCTGTTTTGTGTGTCTCGCACATATTCAAGGGGCACATACCCCTGGCATGTACTCCATGAAGATGGTCAGCGTCTTCTCAGCGCGGTCCCGCAGACAGCCATAGTACTGCACAATGCGCTCATGCTGCAAGTTCTTCAGCAACTGGATCTCACATTCCAGAGCACTCACCTCCTAGGGGAGGGGTCAGTGGTCACCTACGCTCTCAGGGCCCTGGTTCTGCCTGCCTGGGATCAGCTCAGTGACCTCACAGGGGTCTGCCTTGGAAACTTTGACTGGAGAAAAGGGGGAACTCTCTCAACTATCTGGCCCCTGGCCACAATGCTCAACGGCTCTTGGGATGATGGCGCTACCATGCCAGGGAGGTAGCAGAGGGGCTTGGAGGCTCAGGTAAGATAACTGCTACATGTGTCACAGCAACTCAGGCCACAGCCAAGTCAGACTCCAAAGACAGGCCAGATGATTCTTCCTTGAGAGCTCGATCAAGTGATTGAAGTCCAGTCCTTCCTGGGCCAAGGGTTGGGGAAAGGCACCTGTCTGGTGGGTGCTGAGGGGCAAGGAGTACCCTGTGTGGTCCGGTCGTCACTTCTCAGTTGGGCTGATTGGCACTTTGGCATCCACTCAGTTCCTCATACCCAACCCTCCCTCCAGGGGAGGAGTGTGCTGTCTTTGGACCAAAGTCCCTTCAGCCCTGGTCTGGGCCAGGGTGAACAGTACGAGAACTTGGAAGGAGCAACCTGTAGCATCTAGGGCAATTACTTTGTGCAGCAAGTCAGGAATTTCGCTGTTGTTATTGAAAGGGGGAAACTGGAAGCCTGACCGTGGGGAAGGCAGTACCTTGCTTGTCTCAGGACTGTCCGGGTCAAACTGGACCTGCTTGGAAGCAAGTTCGCGTCCTGTGTCCACATCATAGCATAAATAGACCCTGCCGAAGGCACCCTGACCCAGGAGCTTCCCCCGGCGCCAATTAATGGGGGCACTAGGAGCTACAGAGAACAGAAGGAAAGAGCATTACTTTCATGTACATTATTTATTAATATCCAGACACTGTAATGGGACCCCTGGTTCAGGTTCCCCCTAATCCAGCATCATCACGCCTCTCAGTACAGCATCTCCACCCAGGCTGGAGCAGGCCCAGTGCCCTGGTCAATGAGTCTGAGAAGAAGAGGACTATCTAAAGTCGTGGTTAGAGCTCTTTTGTACTGATCAAACACCTTACTTCCAAAGCCCATAAATATCCTTTTTTTTTTTAAAGAGAGATTTTTGCTAACTTGTGCTCGCTGGAGAGACAGAGAGAAAGAAAGCAAAAAATCACCCCCCAGGGGGGACTGGCCATGCTATAATCCCTTTCCTACATTCTCCTCTTGGGATTTTAGGCACACATGCACATGCGCCTGGCATGAGTTTTAAGTCGCCGAGTCCAGGACTCAAACTACAGTCAACTAGTGGGAGTCCAGTGATGTAACCATTATACCACCTGCTGGTCCCCCTAAATATCTTACTATCACAGAAATTTAGGGTGTGCTCATCAGTTTAGACAGGGGAAAAACTGAAGCCAGCAAGGACACTGGTTTGTCACATAGTAGCAGACTCAGGCCTCAGGTCCTAGGGGTCTGCTGCCCACTCCAAGGCTCTTCCAGAGAGACTGCCTGCTCAGCCTGAGAGCCCTGAGGCTGGCTATCCTCCTGCCCTTGCAGCTTGGGTACTCCCCAGACAGTCTCCTCCCAGCCAGGGATGCCTCCTTACATTTGGTTGGCACAGTCCTCTCCTGCACAGAGAGGGCATTCTCACTGTCCGCACTCCGCAGGCGGCCACGGGGGTCCAGGTACTGCACGGCCAGACCCATGTTCTCGCCATTTGTGCTCAGGGAGCGGCTAGAGGGCACCAGGGTGAACAGGTTGCCTTGATGACGCCGTATTCGGGGAAATGTTCTTCTGCCTGAAAGAGTGCAGGGCCAGAGGAGAGCATGTCAGACCCTGACCTCAAGGCTGAATGTGGAAACCAGGGCCTAGCTAGAAGCAAAAGATAACACGAGCCCCAGGCTATCCTGCCTTCCTACCCGACTCATGCCAGAAAGACTGCTGCCCGTGCTCCCCAAGAATCAGAACAATGGCAGAAATTAGGAGGTAGCTTGGCTAAGGGAGCCCTGGCCAAAGAGAGGGCACAAGACTGGCTCTCAGGCCCCTGATTGCTCACAAGGGCAATCCACAGATGAAATCTCCATCTTCCTTGGCCTCCTATTCCTAACGTTTCTGTGGCAGCTCCAGTTCATCTGCCGCTGCGGAGCAGATGAGGTGTGAGAGAGCCAATAACACTGGACCAGGTTCCCAGGGGCAGCATCTCAGTCCACAAATACCATCCTCCATGTTTTTCCTTTGTGTGTGTGTGTATTTTTGTTGTTGTTGTTGTTTTAAGTTTAGTTTTTGTCAAGTCTAGGACACAATTCCTTAGGGAAAACGGAAAACACTGGGTCTGGCAAGCCAGGGCTCACCTCCCTTGCAGTAGCTTTTCCATAGCCAAGTTCTAAGTACATTCTTTCTCGAGGCAGCCAGTAGGGGGCAGAGTGGAGGCACACTCACCATCGTTGTAGTCCTTGTGGTGCACAGACACGTGGTAGCGCCGGGGATAGGTTCCGCCTTTGACCCCTTTGTCATAGAGCTGAGTTTCCCGTTCTAAGTGAGACAGGGTAGGTCAGTGTGAGTGAGTCACTCAAGTCCCCAAGTCACCTGAGACCTCAGAGCAACAGGCTGAGAAGATTACAACTCTGGCTTCCTAACTCAGAGTGTCAAAGGAGATCCATCTGTGGCCTTCCCAGATACCCTGCAGGGTCCACCCAGGCCCCACGGAACTCACCAGAGTACTCTTGCCTGTTGTCTGGAAAACTCTGGGCTCGGGACATTCGTGATTTCCGGAAGGATGGGCTGGGGAGAACAAAAGTCGCAAGGGAGACCTCAGCGTACTTCCAGAGCAGTCCAGCAGGACAGAAGGCAGGGTGTCCTGCTGGACAGTCTCCCTCTCTAACTCGCTCCCACACTGTAGGTAGAGGGAAACAGTCCTTTTCTGAGTCCAGACTCCTGCTTTCTTCACTCTCCTTTCAAAAACCTGAGGCCCAGCCCTGACAGCCCTATCCAACTCCACTCTGGCTGCAGACCCCTTCCTGCTTCTGTAACAGGCGAAGAGCTGCAAGTTGGTTAAACTGCCCAGGGCAGTTTTAATAAAAAGAGCAACAACACTAGTTTACTGACTGCTGTTTTCATATTTATTTTACAAAGTGAGCTTTGTCTCATTGCATCTTCACAACCCTGTGCAGTAGGGAACATAATCAAATACTAGAAAGCAGGTACCAATTACTGAACAACTGTTCTATTTCTAGTCTTCTCAGGCCCCTTACAACTTAGGTATTAGCAGCCCCATTTACCTGCCCAAGAATACTGTAACAGAACCAGACGGCAAAACAAGTCTGTGACTCCAAAGTCCATGCTCGTGCTGCAAAACCAGTCCTTTCTGACTAATCATCACCACCTCATTTTAGAGGGAGGAAACCAAGGAACACTTGTCCAAAGTCACTCAACTCATTTTTGGTAGAGCTGGGACTGGATCTATGTCGGGAAGATGAGAGCCCTGAGTTCAAGTTAGGCTGGGCCTCGAGGAAGGAAGTTCTGACCACTGGGTTCCATTCCCAAGGAAGAGACAAGCACTGAAGGGAACAGAGAAGTAGGTCCATTTTGCTGTCTTTCCTGACATCTACTTGAATGTATGTACACAAGAGGGCAGGTCAAAAACTCTCAAGGTTGGGGGCCAGCAGGTGGCATTGTCGTTAAGGTGCTAGACTCCCACACAACTAACTATGGTTTGAACCCCAGACCTGGCAGCTTGAAAATCAAGTTGGGTGCGTGTGTGTGAATGTGTAAAAATCCTAAGAAGGGAATGAAAGAGAAGGGATTGTGGTGTGACCATCTCCCCTGGGGGGTGATATCTCATTTTCTCTTTCTCTGTTGGTCTCTTGCCAGTGAGTGCATGCGCCCTATGGCACAAACCTAAAAAAATACATAAACGGGGACCAGCAATTAGCGTAATGACTATGTTGCTGGACTCCCACATGGTCAACCATGGTTCAAGTCCCGGACCCGGTGGCTTAAACTCACGCCGGGAGTGTGTACGTGCGTGCGTGCCCAATATCCTGAGAGGAGAATGGAGGAGAAGGGATTGCGGCGTGGCCATCCCCTCTGGGGGGTGATTTCTTGCTTTCTATCTCTCTGTCTCTCTCTGTCTGTCTGACGAGCGCACGTGCCCTATAGCAAAAACCTCTCCAAAACAAAAAACAAAAAAACACATAAATAAACTCTCAAGGTAATGTGGAGAGCTGACCCCCACCTTCCAACTACTGGACCTTCTGTAGTTCACCCCTTGCCCTCCCAAGCTGAGGAGACAAGTCAAAGCCAGAGGCAGTCCCTGTCCTGGCAGAGCCCTCAATCTCTGCAGTAACTCCTGCCACTTTCACTTGTGCCTTCCTGCTCCCTGGTTGGACAGCAAACCCCACACGAGGCTGAATATTAGGAAGTAATACGTAGCTGGGATGGTATTCTATGATATCCAGAGGGAGACAGTACTCTCAGTGACCAGGTTTGTTAGCAGAAAGACCCAGTACAAATTTAACCATGGTTGCAAGATCGGTTCTCCCATGAACAAGAATCAGTTATACAAAGAAAAAGAAATCTCCAAACCTGCTCCCTAGCCTCTGACCACAGCCCTAAGTCCAGCCAGACATGATCAAACATGCTCCTGGGCATAGTGAGGTTGAGGCGAGGGAGTCCAAGCTCAGTAGCAAGGCTGCTCCAAACATGCCCTGTGCTGGGTGAGGCGGCCCGCAGAGCCATGCAGTATGTGAAGGACAGCACTTGTTTCCTCCTGAAGGCTGACAAGATCATACCCAAGCAGGCAGTGTGCATGCTAGCCAGTTTGGGTATTTCATTTTCTGTTTTATATCCCAGTTTCCAATTTCACCAGAAACACTTGGAGGAGGAAAAAAATTAATTATAGTAAATCCATGAGGGAAAAAATTCAGTTTTCCCCCCAAAAACATTGGTGGTCCACTGTTTTTCAGTTCAGATCACAGCAATGAGACCAAAAGTGTAAGAGCAGCACATACTGTGTGGAAAAGCAAAATATGCAAAGCATTTAGAACACAGCAACTTAATAGATGAGCTATTTTTATGAGCTATTACTACATTGCTTTAATCACACAGATACAGCATTGGCATAACCTTTGGGAAATTAAAGAGAAGGCTTTCCTAGAATCATGATGTTTAGACCTGGGCCTGCAAACCAGAGTCCAGATCAGACAGACACACGAGATACATCTACTTCCTCAGTCTGTCAGTTCCAGAAACGCTTACGTACAAACCCTGGACCACCCACAGTCCCATACCTGTCTGCTGACCTGTCCAAGGACTGGCAGCTTCCTGACAAGGAGTTCTCAGCACTGCTCAAGGGATCCAGCATCTGTAAGGCAAGTCATGCAGTAAGACCACAGCCCCAGCCCAAACCCTAGCCAGATGACTCAGGCTTCATGACCCTTTCCGGGCCAGCAGATGGTCATTTTTGTCAAAATATAAAAGTGCCCTTTCTGTCCCCTTGTGGGAAGAAGAATGGTAGTAAGGTACCATTCTCCTCCTTAGTTTGAAAGGCAAGTTTCCAAAAAAGAGAAAAATGCTCGCTTGGCTGGTATCTCAGGGAGCCCTGCCAGGAGAGCAAGCAGAGACGCTGCTTTTCCTGCTGGCATTTTCTTGGCTCGTGAACCCTGGAGCCTGGTGCTGGAGGTGGTACTACTCTGCAGAGGCTTCTAGTGAGTTTGGGTGGGAACTTAATGTTTCTGTGTACACGCCATAGTTTATAATTTACAAAAACAAGTATTGCCTCACTTCACAGACGAGCATTACAGCCTAGAAAGGTTAAAAGACTTGTTTAAAGCCATCAAACTAGTTAGTGCACAGCTGGTAGTAACAAAAATTTCCTCCTTCCTGGTTCCAATGCAGAGCTACTAGATATCTACATAAATTAAAATATGTATCTGGCCTCTGTTCAAATCCAATAAATAAGCCTTCAGAAGAGCTTCTTGTCCAGCTAGTTTCCTGAAAGCTCCTCCTTCATTTTCTCTGATGGGAGTAGGGTCTTCAATTTCAGAGTATTCATTATCTGAGCTTCAAAGTTAAATACTAGGTCATTGGGAAAGTCACGACACATTTTTGCAAAGAAAAACATGTCGTGACTTTTTTATGACCAATATTATAGAGGGAAGCAAAGTATCAGAATTATGAAAACGGACAAACAACTTTCATAAATTTAGTCCCCAACTCAAATGCTTTTTCCCATTTAATCCTAGGATCCATCCCCATCCATAATTCCAAATGCTTTAGGTCATATTGCCCTATATTATACTTAAAAATCTGCTAATCGAGGCAAATTAATTGCAAAGTAAAAGTACAAATATTGCTAAGGCTACAAGATATCCCAGAGTGGACGAAACAACCTTTGGGAAAAGAACTGCTCCCAACCCATCAAGTGCATACTTGACAAAGTTAGGCCAGTTAACAGAGAAAATGGACAGCAAGTGTCATGAAGGAGGGCTACCAAAGGTTCAAGAGAAGCCTTGGGGAAGACTGCCGAGTCCTGAGAGTGCTTTGGCAAAAAATGTCCCTCCTTATGATAGCGCTGCAGAAGTCAAAAAGGAAGTGGAGGAAGTTGCACTGTGCTAACAAAATTTCTCTTAGAAAAATTAAGCCAAAAAATTGACATGAATCACACTTTGTTCATTCTAAAAATCAGCACATGCAACTATTACCAAAATCTGATTAAAGACTAAGCAAAACAAACTTATCTTGGTTTTACTTTTTAAGAAAAGCCCCGTAGATTTTTTTTTTTTTTTTTTTTACTATATACTATGTTGCTTTGGTCCCTGTTAAGTGGATTTATCTTGAATAGCCTGTTACCAAGAGCTATTAGAGAGGCAAGCGCTGGGGGAGGGCCTTGGCAATCCCCAGCCTCCACCTTCCTTGGCCTCTTGCTAAAAGTCTCTTTACTAGGATTCAAATCCTCCCATGTCTTCCAGGCTAGGCAGGTAAAATAAAAAAGTGAAGGGGGCACGGTAGAGGCAGTCTATAGAGAGGGACAGAGACCAAGGGCGAATCAAGTTCATCAGCAATCTTGGGGATTGCATGCCCAAGTCACTGCTAGGGCAGTGGATGTCCAAAGGTGCTCTGGATAAGCCAGGAATGACAGTAGGTGAAACACCTGAAAAGGGAATCCACAGCTAAAGGCACTCCAGGCATTATTTCAAACAAGAATTTATCTAGAAGGAAGGAGTACAGTAGGTAGAATAAGACAGCAAAGGGCTTCTCATAGCCTGAAGTTTGAATAATGAAGGAAAAGGAATTGGTTTTTTTTATAAAATCCCTCAAGTGATGGTCTGGGCCTCCTGTTGGACATTTTATACTTAAGAAATTTCCTCTCCTCAGACCAAATCCTAGAAATTTCTAAAAATACTCTCTTCGTAATCAAAGTAAGCTCATTGAAAAGACCAGAATGAAGCCAGAGGTCTCGCCATTGCTGAGTTCAGTAAGGGAAATTGCCATTTTCATCAAGTAAGCTACTGGTTAAAAAGTTAGCCAGCCATTAAAACGGGTGAGCCATGGTGTTGGACACACCCTGAGGAAACTCCCACAATGAGTCATCCTCTCCTTCAGTGCAAGTAGTACCTGCGACTTGCTTCTATCCAGACTATGGCAGTGAGGATAGGGTACTCACCACCCCTGGATTATGCTATAAAACTCCATCTTTTTTGGGACCAGCAGTTAGCGTAATGGCTATGTCGCTGGACTCCCATGTAACTGACTGTGGTTCGAGTCCCAGACCTGGTGGCTTAAACTCACACCAGGCATGTGTACGTGCGTGCCCAAGATCCCAAGAGGAGAAGGGATTGTGGCGTGGCCATCCCTCCTGGGGGGTGATTTCTTGCTTTCTGTTTCTCTCTGTCTTTCTGGAGAATGCACGCGCCCTGTAGCAAAAACAAAAACAAAAAACAAAAACAAAAACAAGAACACTCCATCTTTTTAGACCAGAGCCAGGGATTCTCCTGCTGGCATTTGCCATGCTGTAAGTGGGACCCATGGCAAGGAACTGCATGTGGCCTCTAGGAATTCTAAGTGGTCCTTGGGTGACATCCAGCAAGAAAACAGAGATCACAGTCCTGCAACCACTGGGAGCTAAATTCTGCCAACAACCACATGAGTTTGGAAGAGAACTCCAAGCTCAAGAAAGAAAAGTAGCCTAGCTCATAGTCTGGCTGCAGTCTGAGCAGAGGACACAGTTAAGTCATGCTGCCCTCCTGACCCAGGGGAACTGTATGTCGTGTGATCATTAAGACAGCTCCACCATCATAAAAGGTCATACAAGCCAATCCTGCAGTGTAATCTGGAAATAGTTCTATTTTCTACCTTTCATTAAGAAATAGTGGGGCCGGCAGATGGTATGGTGGTTAAAGCAGCTGGATTCACACATGGCTGACCACGGTTTGAGTCCCAGACCTGGCAACCTGCTTTCTCACTTTCTTCTCTCTCTCTCTCTGGTCAACTTCAAAAGTGAAATAAAATAATGACAATGAATAAAATGAAATAATTTTTAAAAAAAGGGAAATAGCAAAACGAGAATACAGCTAACATAAAACACACCAGGTTAGTATTTGGTCATATGATAAAACTCTGCTGGAATGAGCAGAGGCAGCTGTAAGGAAAATATGCAAACAGCAGAGTAGTGTTCTGCCAAGGGACCAGTGAGAGGACCACAGAAGGAAAATTTGCCATGTGCTCACCCAGCCCCAAGGAAGCTAGGTGGTTTAGATCCCATCTTTGGCAAGATTGATAAGACCTCAAGAAAGGAGTATTCCATTTTTGAGCAGGCCTGATTTGTAAGAGAGCTGGCAGATGAGGTTAAAGTCCCTCAGATCCATGCTGTGCCCACTGAGACCCGTTATAACCATGGGCTAGCAAGCCAAGGGCATGGCCCAGCCCTCCATACTCACGCACTGCTCGCTGGTCTCTGGGATGAATTCCCCCTCGCTGTTGATACTGGTGTAGGATCCCTGTCGGGCAATGTGCTGCTGCCGCTCAGGCACATAGCCAGGGGGAGGTGAGCTTCGGCCAGGGTTCTGCGAGCCTAGAGCATAGAAACGAGGCTTTGACAACTGTGCAGGATGTGCGGCAGCAGAAGAAAAGGCCAGCTCAGAGATACAGGCCTCATAGGTCAGAGATGTGACTCAGGCATCTTGTAGTCCTGCTCCCTGAGGCAAACTTGCTTCCCAATAGGAAGCAAACTCCCACAACAGAGCAGACAAGAGAGCACAGATAACAATGAACCTATGAAATCAATTTAAGCCGGTATTCAGACTAACTGTAAAAAATCCTTACATATAATTACTCCTTTATAATGTTGCTCCTCTCTCCTAGAGTGCCAATACCATTTCCTCCCATTCTAGGAAGAACCTACATGGTTCTGGTCCTTTTGTGCTTTGGGTTCCCATAGCACTTTGGGACTAGGGTTCAGAAGAAGATAACTGGATAAACCTGAGCATCTTTCCCCATCTCTCTCTAATGCCCTGTTCCTCTACTCAGTGTCTCCCCTTACTTGTTCTCTACCAGTATCAGGTAAGGAGGCCATCCCAATGGTCTGGCCAGCAATGGGGGCTGCCTCCCCCACTCCTATGCACACCCACACTTCTGGTTACGACAAGTAATAGTATCTTGCATATATGTAGTGCTTCATTGTTTTTGGACTTTCTCAGTAACTGCCTCATTTGACTTCCAACATCCCTGCAGCAGAGGCCTTGCAAACATTTTTTTTTTAATTTAAATTTATTGGGAACCAGCAGTTAGCGTAATGGCTATGTTGCTGGACTCCCACGTAGTCGACCGCGGTTCGAGTCCCAAACCCGGTGGCTTAAACTCACGCCGAGCGCGTGTGCGTGTGTGCCCAAGATCCTGAGAGGAGAACGGAGGAGAAGGGACTGCGGCATGACCATCCCCTCTAGGGGGTGATTTCTCGCTTTCTGTCTCTATGTCTCTCTGTCTGGCTGGCGAGCACATGCGCCCTATAGCAAAAACCTCTCCAAAAAAAAAAAAAAACCAAAACATAAATTTAAATTTATTTATTTACATTCAATCACTGTACATCATTACAGCATACAAAATGAGATTTTCCATCCAGAGTACACTGTATATTGTCTCAATCAAGGACATCAACATACATGTTGTCAACAAATAATTTTTCATTTCTTGAACAAAGAAGTGTTCATTTCTTGTTTCCTGTATGTTTTGCTTTTTTTTCCCCAACCTTGATTCCCTATCTCTTACCCTCTGCCATCTCCCACTCTCCTCCCTAGGTATCTATGTTTGTTTTCTACACTGTTTTTTCCCCACATTTTATTGAATTACTAAAGATGCTAATTAATCTGAATATTTTCATAGCAAACACAGCTGATATATACATTTCCATGAACACAAGTCTAACTTTAGGCATCCTATGAAGTAGCACCTAGCTGGGGTTATATGTCTTACTGCAGTCATTGAATAGATATTTTTTTCTGAAACTTTTTTTTTTTTGTAACTTAATTTAGATTCTTTTCCTAAGCATCATCACAGCATACAAAATGTGATTTCCCATCCAGAATATACTGCATAGTGACTTAATCAT